>NW_024538600.1:0-330012 GCF_016647635.1 Suillus subaureus | reverse complement strand
TCTAACCCTAACTCTAACCTACTCTAACCCTAACTCTAACCCTAACTCTAACCCTAACTCTAACCCTAACTCTAACCCTAACCCTCTAACCCTAACTCTAACTCTAACCCTAACTCTAACCCGAAAACGTTGTCAGGACTGGGCTTGACTTTAGTTGATTTTGGTATTTTTATTTGTATTGTGTTGGTTGATTTTGGTTGATGTGAGGGGTAGGTTTAGGCGAAAACCTCGTCAGGACTGGGCTTGGTTTTGGGTGATTTTTGGTATTTTTTTGGTATTGCATGGCTTGATTTTGGTTGATGTGAGGGGCAGGGTTAGGCGAAAATGTTGTTCAGACTTGGTTCATTTTGGATGATTTCTGCTATTTTTTTGGTATTGTGTTGGTTGATTTTGCCTGAGTTATTGCTGTTGTATTGCTTGTCTTGCTGGGGTATTGTATTGTGGTGTATTGTAGTGTGTTGCTAAGCTATCTAACCGAGAAGCGAGACACCGAGAGAATACGTTTTTATACGAGACGACGAGAGAGCTAACGGGTGGGTGGGTGGGGACGGTCTAACATATGATTGCCCTGCTTATCCTTATCCTTATCCTTGACTATTGTATTGTTATCGTAAGTTATCATATCGTAGTCTATCGCGTTTCTTATCCTTGACTTGCTTATCGTATCGTAGTCTTGACTGTTGTGATCCTTATCCTTGTCTTTTGCTTGTTTTCTTGATTTTTTGCTATCGTAGTCTTGACTATCGTATTCCTTATCCTTATCCTTATGGCCCGGGTCGAATCCTCGTTCAGACTTTGCTTGATTTTGCTTGATTTTTGCATTTTTATCGGAGTAGTTCCCACGGTTGAGTTGCTTTGTTGAACCCTTCGATTTCGAGTATTTTGCTTATAATTCATTAGGATCTTATCCTATTGATGTCATTAGACTATGGATAGACTCCCCTTGACGAGGGCTACGACATTGGTTTTCATCAATTAGTTGATCAGGTATTAGCTTACATAATGTCTTTGTCTTGTCATGGAGTCGAGCCTCCGATGGAACTGTTCCAGTGGAGATCATTGTTGTTGACACCCTGGTACTCTGTGACCCTCCAGTGGAACGGTTCCAGTGGAGATCATTGTTGTCGATACTCTGGTACTCTGTGACCCTCCAGTGGAACGGTTCCAGTGGAGATCATTGTTGTCGACACCCTGGTACTCTGTGACCCTCCAGTGGAACGGTTCCAGTGGAGATCATTGTTGTCGATACCCTGGTACTCTGTGACCCTCCAGTGGAACGGTTCCAGTGGAGATCATTGTTGTCGATACCCTGGTACTCTGTGACCCTCCAGTGGAACGGTTCCAGTAGAGATCATTGTTGTCGATACCCTGGTACTCTGTGACCCTCCAGTGGAACAGTTCCAGTGGAGGATTATATTTGTGAAATGTCTTGAAACGACCCCTTCTTAACCACGACCCATATAGAAAAGTGCTATATAATTAACGTCTCTGCAACTCTGAATGTGCACAGTGACTATCGCAGAACACTGGCAGTTGTCCGAATCACCAAGGTTGGTTTTTGTTAGTCTTTTAATCTTTTGTGTTCACTGGACAATCTAGAATTAGTGCTGTCAGTGAGAATATGTGCAGATTGCCAAGCTGTTCTTCCAACCAGCTGCTTTGACAGTACATCAATAAGAAGGCATCGACAAGAATCAGGAAGATTGCCAAAGCTGGTATCATACATCTCTCCAACCAATTCCACCAGCCACTTGGACAATCTGTCAACAAAAAACCAGCCACTTGGACAATCCATCAATGAGAAGCACTGGTATTTGCTATTCTTCCAACAGTGTACACTTACTAACTGAACCTCAATCTAGTTTACATTGTTGCAATGTCTGGGCGCATTCCACATACTCAACCACCCTGATGAGACCATAGTGCACTCCAACTCCCATGTGGAAGTTGTTTGAGGTAGTTCAAGACTACTGCTGGGTGAATGAAACACCATATTTCAGCACATCCCATCATACCAATACTGCCTCTGCAGAACCACCAACATCCTCCAGAACCTCATCCATCAAGCCCACAGCCTTCTCATGACAAAGAATGCACTGGCCATGATGCCGAGATGGACATCAATGAGGGACCTGTGGACAACAATGATATGAACATTGATATAGATGAGCATCCACACCAACCATCCTCCCAGCTGAACAATGCAGAATTCATTGGGCCTGGAGATCACCTGTATTGAAATTATCATGTGGATCTTGATGGTAAGTTCATTTACTACTGGCTGATACTCTCCAAGTCCGAATTGTGTGCTGAATGCCAGCACAGGCAGACCATGTGATGCAGATGGTGTATTCCTCCTCCCTGGTGCTCCACCCCCACCTCCCAAGAATATAGTGACTGATGACTGGACACCTTTTCACAACCGTTCAGAATTTGAAACTGCAGAGTTCTTGTATACATGAAATCAGATGGCAGCTGGTCAAATTGACCACTTACTGGATTTATGGGCATCTACCCTCACAAAGCACAATGACAAACCACCATTTGGAGATCACCATGATCTCTACAACATCATTGATAGTTCACCCTTCAGGGATGTGAAATGGCAAAATTTTATGGTCACTTATGATGGTGAGAGACTCACAGATGATATCAAGCCCTGGATGGACGACAAATACAAAGTCTGGTTTCACGACCCACATGAAGTCGTGTGCAATATGCTTGCAAATCCAACATATTCTAGTGAGATAGACTATTGCCCATACCGAGAATATTCAACCAAGGGCAACAAGCGGCAATGGAAAGATTTTATGTCTGGTGACTGGGTGTGGGATCAAGCTGTAAGTGCTTTTTGTCTTGATGTCTGATAATGATGGCTCAATCTGTGTCTAGGATGAGATAGTGAAAGACCCAAGCACACTGGGGTCCACATTTGTCCCTGTCATCCTTGGCAGTGACAAAACAACCATTTCAGTCAGGATGGGGAATAATGAATACTACCCACTCTATGCTTCCATCGGGAACATTCACAACAGTATTCATCGAGCCCATCATAATGGTGTGGCAGTGATCGGGTTCCTTGCCATGCTAAAAAGTTTGTCATCACACAAACTTGGTGGTCTACAACTAATTTACTAATCATGCAGCTACAAATGAACACACTGAAGAGCCAGCATTCTGACAATTTCGTCAACAACTATTCCACTCATCACTTTCAAAAATCCTCAACTCACTCAAACCAGGCATGACAACTCCCAAAGTCATGCGATTTGGAGATGGTCACTACCAGTGGGTTATATATGAACTAGGGCCCTGCATAGTGGATTATGAGGAGCAGGTACTGTTAGCATGTATCATCCAAAACTGGTGTCCCAAGTACTTTTTTTTTTAATCTAATATGTGTCTTCACTAATGTTGTTTTCCAGATGTATGGCAAATCACAATAATCTTGACAAAGACGTGTTATGTCATTTGTGTGACCATACTGAGGCCCTTATTGAAGAAGCTCTGAATCTTGATGGTGATCTGTGGGATGATTTTGGAATAGTTGAGCAACTCGTAGTATGTCAGCATGCTCATCTTGGTGTCATTTTTATCAATAAATGTGTCAACAGCCATTTACAAATGACTTTCCCTGAGCCAATATCTATCAAATGATCTCTCTGGACATCCTCCACCAGCTTATAAAAGGAACCTTCAAGGACCATCTTGTGGCATGGGTTGAGAAATACCTCAGACACACGCACTGCAAATGAAAGGCAGAGAAAATCATGGATGACATTGATCGCAGGTAAGCTCAACTGAATTTAGATTATACAATTACTCATTGCCTTAGAATTGCTGCTGTCACCTCATTTTCAGGCTTACAGCGATTTCCTCAAGGATGTGGCTTCAAGCAATGGACGGGAGATGATTCTAAAGCTCTGATGAAGGTGAGTCCTCGTTTTTTTGTCATGCTATCACCATATTGATTCATTAGGTTTACTTGCCCACCATTGAGGGTCATGTACCTACAGAAGTTGTGTGCGCCTTTCACACACTTCTAGACTTTGCTTACTTAGTCCATCCTGATATAATCACAGAAGACTCTCTACTTGAGATCAAAGACATGCTTGCACGCTTTCACCATTATTGTGAAATCTTCAAGATGACAGGTGTCATTTCTACCTTCTCCCGGCCTCGCCAACATTCACTATACACTATATAGCTATATATTATATATATCTTGACACATTTTTCTGCCATTATGGATGTCTCATATGATGCAGTACATCACTGGGATTCCATTGCACCAACATTTAAGCAATTTGGTGGTCAGGAACATGAGTTATGATCATTTTACTGTTGACACATTCATACCACTGAATAGCTATATTAGGAGAGAAAAACTTTATCAAGACACCCAGATATGTCAGAGATGGCTCTATATTTGCTTTAGTAATGTATATACATGATTTTGAAGTGATTTGAAATATTTTCATATCATACCTCATAATGGAGGAGGAGAAGGGCCACAACCTCACAAAAAATTCCTGGTGTTTCAGCACTTGGTCCATCATCTTCTGCAGCCTTGAAAATGGTGGGGAGAAGTTTCCTTGGATGTTGGAGGCAGTCTTGGGTTCATGGTATCAGACCACCCTCTGACCACCACATGCATCTAGTCTATCACTTTATAAAAAATTATATAGGATTTTTGTAAGTGGGTAAGGGTGAGGAACAGTGTTTCTACCCTTTTTTACAAACAGAGTCACAAATATCTGCCATCCTACATGTGCCAACTACATCACCTGCGCCCATCTAGAGTCAACACCAGATGGGCAAACTATAACTGATTCACCACAGTGCCACATCTGGAATCAACACCAGATGTGCACATTATATAGGATTTTCATAAGTGGGTAAGGGTGAACATATGGTTTTGTTATGCCATACCCTCCTGAAACTCCACCAACGCAACTGTTCCAACCACTACTGGAACAGTTCCAAGGGCTACATCTGCTTATGTAATCAACTTAATCAATCAACTTAATTGATGAAAATCAATGTTGTAGCCCTCATCAAGGGGAGTCTATCCATAGTCTAATGACATCAATAGGATAAGATCCTAATGAATTATAAGCAAAATACTCGAAATCGAAGGGTTCAAGAAAGCAATTCAACCATGGGAACTACTCCAATAAAAATGCAAAAATCAAGCAAAATCAAGCAAAGTCAAGCAAAGTCTGAATGAGGATTTGACCTGGGCCATAAGGAAAAGGATAAGGAATACAATAGTTGAGACTATGATAGCAAAAAATCAAGAAAACAAGGAAAAGACAAGGATAAGGATCATGATAGTCAAGACTATGACATGACAAGCAAGTCAAGGATAAGAAACACGATACCATACGATAGTCAAGACAAGGATAAGAAATGCGATAGACTACAATATGATAACTTATGATAACAATATGATAGTCAAGGATAAGGATAAGGATAAGCAGGGCAATCATATGTTAGATCGCCCCCACCCACCCCCCTGTTAGCTCTCTTGTTGTCTTGAATAAAAATGTATTCTCTTGGTGTCTCAGTTCTCAGTACCTTAGCTTAGCAAGACACTACAATACACCACAATAGTCAAGACAAGGATAAGGAATACAATACCCCACAATACAATACAACAGTAATAAGTCAAGTAAAATCAAGTAATATAATAGCAAAAATCACACAAAATCAACCCATGTCTGAATGAGTTTTTCACCTAAACCTACGCTTCAGATCAAGCAAAATCAACCAACACAATACAAAAAAATACCAAAAATCAAGCAAAGTCAAGACCAGTCCTGATGAGGTTTTTGCCTTTGCTTACCCTTCAGATCAAGCCAAATCAACCAACACAATACCAAAAAAATACCAAAAATCAAGCAAAGTCAAGCCCAGTTCTGACAAGGTTTTCACCTAAACCTATGCCTCAGATCAAGCAAAAATCAAGCAAAGTCAAGCCCAGTCCAAACAAGATTTTTGCCTAAACCTACACCTCAAGATCAAGCAAAGTCAAGCCCAGTCCGGATGAGGTTTTCACCTTCACTTATGCTTCAGATCAAGCGACATAATAGCAAGAAAATACCAAAAATCAAGCAAAGTCAAGCAAAGTCTGAACAAGGTTTTCACCTCAGCCTACGCATCAGATCAAGGAAAAATCAAGCAAAATTGCACCCACACATCGCCCCAGACAAGGATAAGGATCAGCAAAAAAATAGTCAAGACCACAATAGCAAAAAATAGCAAAAGACAAGGATAAGAAATGCCATACCATAGACTACGATAACCAAGTAACCAAGTCAAGTCAAGGATAACAAACACCATAGACCACCATACCATACAATAGCAATACATTATAATATCACACAATACAGTACTATACAATACAATACAATATGATTGCATACAATAACAATACAATAGTCAAGGATAAGGATAACAGGGCTTGCCATACATCAGATTCTTTAGATTCCCCTGCCTGCCCACCCCTTAGAGTCGTTAGTCATTATGTTTAGGTTTAGCTGTTATAAAACCACCCCCCACCTGTTAGAGGCTTAGTTAGCTTTCTCGTTGTCTCAGATAAAAATGTATTCTCTTGGTGTCTCAGTTCTTGGTACTATACAATAGTCAAGACAAGGATCAGGAATACCATACAATACAATACCAATAAAACAGCCAAAATAATGCAACACCAGAGTCATAAAATAGCAAAAATCAAGCAAAATCAAGCCCAGTCTGAACAAGGTTTCGTCCTACCCATATACCAATGGCTCAATGGTCCATAAAGCCACTTTGCCAAGTTCCATTTGTTTTGTCCCATTCCTTCCACATTTTATTAGCACATCTTTATCTCATCTTGTAGCCCTTGAAAATCTCAACCTCCCGCGAAAAAGACTGGTTCCTTAATGTTGAGTAATGGTTGAGTAATCATTGACTCAAAGGTACCATCACCTTCTTAATAACTCACACCCACTGGACCGCCTTCTTCCACCTGTCCCTCCTCACCACGATCCCTTGAGGACTCAACACATCCTAGGCTGCGAAAGTTGTAGCCTATGATGTTCCCACACCAAGAATTTTGCCCAACAGATCAGTACTTGCTGAGTTATGCCCTCATCTCTGTCCTTCTTGGTCTTCAAGGAGGCTGGGATGTGTTCCACTCATAACTTTTTTTGCTCACACCTCCTAACCTCAACCTTTTGTCATCGTGCTCTACAGACCCACAGCTCACTCCCGCTCCACTTTTTTTATCTCCCAGGTCAAAACTGCTCGACCCATAACCGGTTACTTCAGTCTGGGTGGCTTAGAGGGGGAGGGGGAGGTAATCCACCCACATCTTTTTTCTATAGCAACTCCTGATCTCCATCTCTTGTCATCCTACTCTATAGACATACAGCTCGCTCCCGCACCACTTTTTTTGCCTCCTGGTGTAGAGACTCGCACCTCTGTATGCCTGTAGAGCCCTATATTGCAATGTATCTGCATACAGTTCACAGCACGAACTTGCAGCATCATTCCCTATATCATTCCTTCACTCAGCCTATACATGCGCGATCTTCCCACGCATCATGCGCGCTACTCTCCTGTGATGCATTCCTACATGCATCCCATGCGCTGTAGAGACCCCGTCCTCTACAGCCGTATAATAGGCATATTTTCGTGTTTTGGCCTTTGTGCTGAAGCCCCCAATAAGCGCAATACATGCGCAGTATTTGTGATGACGCGTGCTTCGAACGTGCTACGAGCGCACTTTCGCGTCCTCATCGCCAACCATCTGCATGTCCTGTCCTCGTCCTCCAAGGTCCATTGGTGCGTGTTCTATCTATTTTTACTTCAGACACATATCACAGAGTTACATATGGTATGCAATTACACATTGCCTCACTATTTTTACTGCAGTTACATCACTTACGATATTTACTGCTACCTATTCGCTTCCAAAGCCTGGGAATGCACTTATGAGGCATTACATGTCTCTGAGTAAATTTTAGTTACTGGGTTCCCTTCCACTAGTATCCTGATAGCAGCAGATAGTAGAATTGACTACCACCTTTGTCAATTTTCACACTTGAACTGAAAAAGGGATCATTTAGTCTCGATCATCTCCCACCAATCCAAGAAAAATATCAGTACCGCTCGCCTTGAGGTCTAGAGCCTAGCCATGAAGTGCGCATCTTCGTGTACCTATTGCATCCAGCGCACTTTGGCGCCTATCGTCGCATTCCATACTCTCGTGCTCCACCAGGCCCTCTGTCGAGAGCTAGTTCTTGGCATTTCCCCTCAATTCTTTAGAGGAATCCTTTCTCAGTGGCAATCCCCTTGGGTTGAGTTTGACTCGCATCCAGGGGAGCTCTGAAGGGTTCTTATCTTTAGTTTCCCCCCCCCCCCATCCGAATTCCTCGCCTTCAGCGCTTCATCGCCCATCATCCAGGAGCATCCATCCATTGTCCAGCAAGTCCTACTGGTATGTCTTTGCATTTACTCTTATCATGACACCATATTCCATCATGGACCCTTACTTACATATACCTTCTTCGTTCCTGCGCCTTACTCACATCGGCTCCGCATCGTGGGAACGTGCTTAGTTGCCTTTTGCATGATAGCATTCACATTTTTTATCAGTTAGTTAAGTACCACTTAGTTGCCAGTTAGTATCCCTTAGCATCCCTCAGCATAGTGCATGCTTTTTGAGCCATAGTCAGTAGCATTTTTGACAATCACACTTGATCATCATCGCATTTGTTGTTCTCTCACCCATTAGTATCAGTCATCATCTTCCCCTAGTCCCCATTGCATTCCTAGCCCTTTGCGCACTTTTGCCTATTAGCACACGACTTTCCCACGCTTCGTGCATCCTACTACTCTCTGTGCATGCCTTTGCCTCCGCACGCACGACTTTCCCACGCTTCGCAAGACCTGTGGATGTGTTGCACTTGCTTCCCCTTGGGTCGAACACACTTGCCTTTGCAAAGTATAGCAGCCTAGGCAGAGCTGAGATGACCACACATATACTCTGACTTAGCATCCCTTGTAGTGCCATAGCTTAGTAGTTGATTCCTTCACTGGGTCAAAACTTTGGGACTTATGCCTTAAACTTCGGTCTGGGTGCCTTAGAGCAGGAGGAGGAGAAGGTCTGCCCATAACTTTTTTTGGCTCACACCTCCTGACCTCTGGCTTTTATCATTGTAATCTATAGACTCACAGCTTGCTCCCACACTACCCATTTCATCTCCCGCACACAAACTTCTCGACTTATTCCCCAACATGTCAGCCTCCTCCAAAGTTAGGCATCAGGCTTGGATAGATCCTCAGGACTTTGTCATATTCCACCTCGTTAGTATTAATTTATTTGGGTTCTAACTATTCATCATATTCAACCTCGGTCACTCAATGTTAGGCGTCAGATTAGTTAGTTAGTTAGGATTAGGGCATATTCTGCCTTGGTCCTTCATTGTTAGTTAGTTAGGGTTGGTTAGTGTTAGGATAGTTAGGCTCAGCATCAGCTTCTCTAACCTGCTCCTCAACTTGCACAATCCACTAATGCCCAGATTAACCTTGGTCATTAGAACATACCCTTCCATCTACACACTTCCCACACCAAATTCTCCTTCAAGCCTTTTGTGGCTTCCAAGACTTCTATGACATTTGCAAATCTTGGCAATCCCCTTGTAATACCATCATGCAATTCTATGACGATGCTGGACCAACATCTACCCAAATCTATCTTGTGTCGTTCACATGGTCTGTGCGTGCATTCCCTGACAACATTCTTGATTCACATGTCCCATACCATTCATGTTCCTTGGTACAACAGTTTAGTTCACTTGCCCAGCTTCAATTTGACCTGTTGTCTTATTCCTTGGAACTTTGGTGTCTTATACATTCACACCTCCTATTCTCTCCCAACCAACTTCTCCACTCACTACATACTTCAACACTTCACATTCATACTAGTCTCAACCATGTCTCTCATTTTCACAACCTTCCTCATAAACATTTTTTCATTCATATCAACTACTTGCATCTTTCCTGTGAAATCATCATAATGTCATAATAACATCTAATAACTTGTGGCATGCCCCATGCAACATCAATGCTCACTGCAAACCCCTCAACACCTAAGACTTCTGTTGCCATCTATCCCTATTCAGCCACCTTATTGTATCTACTATACAGTTCCTTGCACACACCATCACAAGCCACTGATCATTATGCAACTACAATACTCTTTGCACCCATCTTGTTCTACCTTTACCTCTTGAGAGCATTGTTCAATCACCCGATATTTTTCAGTTTTATTAGTCACAAGTACTGACTCGTACCTAGACTCTATTTCAGCTTCATACAACTTCCAATGCCTGACTCAGCCCTCACCAGGGCAACTGAGAGGTCCTCTAGGAAACACACTCATGTCTAAATTAGGGAAATAGCATTTACAGCTGATTTTTGTCACACCTCACGTTCAGAACATTCAAGTTCAGGGCCCTATTACACCTTCCTTATTAATGTTCCCTTGGGATTTTGCTGGCAATCATTTACTCCACGTATATGTTAAATCATTCATACAACAAACTCTACTTTTATGTAGTTGTCTAACTCTCAATACATATTACAACCATTGCTCCAATGTGCACTTTTTTCATATGACATAGTTGGACATGTGACTTGGAACTTTGGAAGCCTTTGAGCATCAATTGTTGGACACGTGACTTTGCAGACTTTCAGGACATTAGTGTTTAACATTTAACTTTGATGATGTAGTCAGACATGTAACTTTGATGACATCGTTGGACAGGTGACTTCAAACCTCGAACACTTTCAGGACATATTCAGACACATGACTTTGAGGACCTCTGCAACATGGTCATGTGATATGTACTGTCCCAAATGCAACTACTGTCATCTCTGCCACATCGTTTTTTTTATTTACATCATTATCTATGTTCGGTCAAATTTCCATTGATGTCTGGACTGTCCTGTGGTGGTAAGCTGTGCCTAGGTGCGCTCCCAGGGCTCGGAAGCGAATAGGGAGCGCTCTAAGTATGTAAATGATGTAAGGACAGGGTCCATGACAAAATAATGTATGGTACGATGCTAAATATGAGAATAAATGAAAAGGGATGCACCAGGGGACTGGTTGGACAATGGATGGATGTGCTGGGACACTGCACAACAATGTGCGACTGAGCGCAGGAAGAGTGTGCTAAGCGCGTGCATGGGAATCCATCGTGCCTCTGGCGCATTTCATGGGAAAGTCATAGCTAGTGAGTTGCACACTATACCAATTGTTGTGAGTCGTAATATGGGTGATCTACGCCTGGAGGAATCTCATTCCCTACAGCATCCAACTGTCCAGTACCCCACCTCTGGCCAAAAACCAAAACAAAACAGAAGACTCATCAAACTAAGTACCACAGCAATGTCACTGTTATGTGGGAAGGCCACTGTTTTCCAGGGGTTGTATCCAGAACTTCTCAAGGGCAACTCCATTGTCCATGCAGGTTGCTGTCACATACTCATGTTGACTTGCACCTCTTTGAAAGCCTCATGAAACAAATTGTGCACCCTGGCCCCACAGATGAAGTTGCATTACCTGATCACAAATCCCCCCTAGCTAATGATGTTGCAATGGATTTGGCTGATGAGGGTTACTGTAAGTCAGCTGTCACAACACACTTAACACAACTCATGCATGCCTCTCCACATTAGACACACTTGGCAAGCTCGAGTCTGATGAGGGCACTGATGGTGGTGCAACAGAACACAAGGACAATGACAATGAACTATCCCATGGTCTGTGCTCATCCAACGAGACACTACCTAACGCCCAGCATTTGTCATCCAACAACACCTCTCCAGCCACCAATCTCCCAACCACTTCCATACATGGAGCTGTTCACGCTCGTGTGCACATACTGCTCGAAGTAACTTCCACACATGGCAACACATTTTCTCTCACACATTCATTCAAAGGTGACACACTCCTCAATGTCAACCACTCTACCCCTGAATCCAAAGCAAAGATTGATCAAACAGACAATGAGCGCTTTGAAGCTGACAGTGACCTGAATGCCGATCAATCAGACAAAGATCAATCAGACGCAGATGATGATGGCAAGCTGATGACATCCATGGACCTTGATTCACCACCCAATCTCACTGAACTGCTTGCCCACATTGTTCAATGCAGCATTCATGTTGATCCTGTTTTCCATCTGACTATTTGCCTGAACTGTGCCATTGCCATCCCATGGCACAAAATGTGGGGCCATTGTCACAGGCATCATAAACAGGCATATATTCTGCCCAAAAATCATTTTAACACCATCCTTCAACAATTAGAAGGTCATACACCAAATCATATCCCAAATGCCCCAGTATTCGCCATTGACAGCATGAAAATCATCCCAGGTCTTTTCAAATGCATTGTGTCAGGCTGCACAAGCCACACTCTATTTAAAACCAAAAAACACCTTCACAGTCATTGTGTGCAGGAACACAACAGTATTCCGTTGTCACATTGCCCGCACCATTGAACCATCAGTCACCAGATTGGGATGTTTAGAGGAGATTTGCGAGATTTCGAGGTTGACCCGCTTCCCCTTGGATCCAAAACAGATGCCCTAAGAGAAGTTAAGGCTTTCATCACTGAACGTGGTCTCCATGCAAAAGAAACTACTTACCACTGCCCATTGAATCAGAGACCCAGGGGTCCCCTTCTTGCTCAAACTAACTGGGAACACTGTATCAAGAACATAGACCTCAAGAGCCTCAGGCAAACTGTGTCTAACCCTGATGGCAAGCCAGACTTTCTGTACCTCATTGAGGTCATGCAACAATATTACCAGAACATCACAGCCAACCTCGGTCATCTGTTGGCCCTTACTCTTCGCACACTGTTGTCCACTAGTCCATCAGGTGAATTGGAGAAAGCGCCATTTTGACACCCCCAGGAAGATCCAACTCTTGAAAAATATGGCGCCTTCCTTGCCAAATTCATCATCTTCCTCATTCGTCATCTCTACCGCCCCATTGAAAACTTTGACATTCCTTTACATCTGCAACATAGCACCGACCTCACCACACTTCATGCCCATTTGCGAACCACAATCTCCAAATTCTCCCCAGCCATCGACTTACTTTCTATCAACTTAGTACACAAAGTTATATTTTCCCTCCTCACTCACGTCAGTTCAGAGTTCTTGAAAAATGAGATGAAGGACCTATTCACTCTATTCCTCATCACATATCACCTCTCTGACAATTTCGGCAATACCAATTGTGTATGCCAAGTACCCCCCACAATCAGCAAGGCCCAGTGGTGCTTCAGGGCAATGGCTGGCATGGAGATTTATATGAAAATGGGGCAATTCAACAACAACTCATTCGAGTATGTATTCACTGTCTCTGTTATGAACTTGGATAGACTGTCATTCCAATAAAGGAATCAAGGATCAAGGTCGATCAAGGACTAAGCCTTATCGAGTCAATGCCCCCCTCAGGAGCAATCGTCTAGACTCCTGCAGGATCTAGAGTTCAAATGGGACAAATGGCTAGCCTCCTTCCCAAGGAGCTAGAGTTCAAGTATCAGAGAGAACCAAGTAGATTCAAGTTAGAGAAAATACAAGTGGTAACTAGAGTTTATATACGTAAAGGAATCATGCACAGACCAAGCTGGGCAAAGGGTAACTAGTACTAAGAATGGAAGGTTCATGGGAAACAAGGTATGAGTCAGAGATAAGAGAAGTCATGAGGAAACAGCACAGTTAAAAGGAAGCATTTAATAGTACAGCCATTAGGCATCCACAGTGATGGTGAGAAAAAGAATAGGGGTACTGTAACAATCATATTGTCTTGCATTGTTTTGTATGCTGGTCTATTGTGTTTGTTATCCTTGACTTGACTTGGCAGTTGTAGTGTGTGGTGTGGTGTTTCTTATCCTTGTCCTTGGCTTTTGCTGTCATAGTCTTGACTATTGTATTGCTCATCCTCATCCTTGTCTGGGTTGTGTCATTTTTGTGCTATTGTGTTGCTTGATTTGAGGCATGGGGTGAGGTGAAAACCTTGTTCAGACTTGGGTTGACTTTGCTTGATTTTCGCTATTTTTGTGCTATTGTGTTGCTTGATCTGATGCATAGGCTGAGGCAAAAACCTCATTCAGACTTTGCTTGACTTTGCTTGATTTTTGCTATTTTCTTGCTATTGTGTTGCTTGATTTTGCTTGATCTGAAGTGTAAGGGAAGGCAAAAACCTTGTCAGGACTGGGCTTGACTTTACTTGATTTTTGGTATTTTTTGTGTATTGTGTTGCTTGATTTTGGTTGATTTTGGTTGATGTGAGGCATAGGTTTAGGCAAAAACCTCATCAGAACTGGGCTTGGTTTTGTGTGATTTTTGCTATTTTTTGCTATTGCATGGCTTGATTTTGCTTGATGTGAGGTGCAGGGTTAGGTGAAAATGTTGTTCAGACTTGGGTTCATTTTGCATGATTTCTGCTATTCTTTTGGTATTGTGTTGCTTGATTTTGCCTGACTTATTGCTGTTGTATTGCTTGTCTTGCTGGGGTATTGTATTGTGGTGTATTGTAGTGTCTTGCTAAGCTATCTAATGGAGAAGTGAGACACCAAGAGAGCTAATGGGTGGGTGGGTGGGGGTGGTCTAACATATGATTGCCCTGCTTATTCTTATCCTTATCCTTGACTATTGTATTGTTATTGTAAGTTATTGTGTTGTATGTTATTGTATGGTATCATATCATAGTCTGTCATATTGTAGTCTATCATGTTTCTTATCCTTGTCTTGACTATCATATGGTATCATGTTTCTTATCCTTGACTTCCTTATCATAGTCTTGACTATCGCATTTCTTATCCTTGACTTGCTTGTCATGTCATAGTCTTGACTATCATGATCCTTATCCTTGTCTTTTCCTTGTTTTCTTGATTTTTTGCTATCATAGTCTCAACTATTGTATTCCTTATCCTTTTCCTTATGGCCCAGGTCAAATCCTCATTCAGACTTTGCTTGATTTTGCTTGATTTTTGCATTTTTATTGGAGTAGTTCCCATGGTTGAATTGCTTTCTTGAACCCTTCGATTTCGAGTATTTTGCTTATAATTCATTAGGATCTTATCCTATTGATGTCATTAGACTATGGATAGACTCCCCTTGATGAGGGCTACAACATTGGTTTTCATCAATTAGTTGATCAGGTATTAGCTTACATAATGTCTTTGTCTTGTCATGGAGTCAAGCCTCCAATGGAACCATTCCAGTGGAGGATCATATTTGTGAAATGTCTTGAAATGACCCCTTCTTAACCATGACCCATATAGAAAAGTGCTATATAATAATCTCACACTATTGAGACAGAAAGAGGGAAAACTCCTGCACTTCAAATCTCATGAATCTCATGGTTTGAGACAAGAAAGAAGAGGGAAAAAACTTGTTGATTATGTGAGAATTGTTACAACCATGTATGCCCCTATTCATTTTCCCTTTCTTACTGTGTATTATATCATGAGCCGCATGATGCTGCCGCTAGACTTATCTCTGACTCATGCCTTGTATTACATCACAACTGCTGTTGCCATTGCTAGATGACCTATTCTTACTATCGCTTATGCATCTCTTATCTCTGACTCATTCTGCTTCCATGCCTGCCCTAAAGTACAGTAGTTCACTATAAATAGTTCTCCTGTATGCTTTAGTTCTTTACTTTAATCTTACTAGGTTTTACCTGGAATATCCTTCACTTGAGACCTCCAATCTCTTGCTGTCTGAATTGTACTTTAAGTTGGAAGCACTCCTTCTGATTTAGCTTACATTGAACACTTGACTTATTGTCTTGTGTAGAATCTCAGCAGAGATCCTGACTCTTATTGAGTTGTCTGTCATTAGAACTATCCTAGTTCATAACAAGAATGGAGTCCTTATATACATTTTAGAAACCATCCTTACTAAGCAATGACTCATCACTGGATTGGTAAGAATATGCTTACAAACCAAGCCTTTTGGTGTGCTAAATCAGCTGCTTACTAAAGTACATGAGTAAAATATTACAAAGCACTGTGGGATTGGTGAGTTTAACTACCAAAATCACCATCTCATCAGATCCTACCTCATGCCCCTGTTGAAACCATGTTGGTGATAGATTTATGCATCCAGGAGCTATGGCAATATTTTCTGAGCTTTGTTTGAACCACTCTTGATTAGTTTGCCAACTGCTATCAACCTTTACACTTTTTTCAAGGTTTGGACTGAGCAAATTTGGCACAGGTTACATTGAGAATTGTGGTGAGTATGCTGACCAACTTTGTACCCTCATGGCCAGGAGGACACCTCTCAAGCAACTTCTCCTCTCTCTCTTCATTATGCCCAGTGTCCTTCAAGGAGATCAATTTGCTATATCTTGCAATATTGGTCTGCATTTGAACTGTGATGAACGAATTTGAATGATCAAATGGACTCTCTGAATCTGCAGGAAGACCCACTGGTATTTTTATATGCCTTTATGAGGCAATCCACCAATTGATCACAAGCCATCACCAGATCAGTGTCTAGGTTAGGAGCAGGTATAACTGGGTCTCCTCCTGTCTTCTCTGCATTGAATTTCTGTTGGGTATATTCACATGCCTCATGAGTGACAGTCAGGGCCCAAGTGCACCAGAAGGCTATTTCAATATCAGAAGTGGAAGAAACATTCATGATGGAGTTGATCTTGGGAAATCAGATGCTGAATGCTGGATGTCCAGACTTTGGTGTTAAAGGGGGTGGAGATAGTGAGGATCAAATATGATTGGAAGTGTGCTGGATATCAGATATTTGATTGTTGAGACCTGGGGCTTGCAACTCAGTACATGATGCTCACTTCACTCTAATTTTGATAGTCGGAACTTGGCATTTGGCACTTGGTAGTCAGTACTACATGTTTGTGTCTGTACTGGGTGCTCAATTTTCTGGCACTTATGACCTTGATCTTTAGATGACTTTGAACCATTACCTCCTCTGATTTGTATGATATACAACTACCTCAGCTCTGTCATGTCTACAATTATCATTCACCTGGGCCCACCCATCTATATCATATAACAACCTCAGCCCATCCATCAACATGATATACATCTGGGCCCACCCATCTATATTATATAACAGCCTCAGCCCACCTGTGTATGTGATAACAAGTACCCTTGGCATACCCATCTATCTGATACACATCTACCTTGGTACATGCATCTACATAATATCCAACTATCTCAGCCCATCCATCTATAGAATATTCATGTCCATCAGCCCACTCATCTACTCTACATATTCCCCACCCACCTCCATCAGGAATAATATCGCCCTCAGCCCATGGTTTGTATTCTACATAAAGTACGAGGCACAAGCACGTGCGTAGAATGAGGTCTATGCAAGAGCCGAGTAAGGTTAAACATCTTCATTCTTTTCACTACCACCAACTTGGTGCAAGTGCTCGTAGGCCAACAATCGTTCAAGTGATCCCTACTTGAACAATACATTCTACAAAATCAAATAGATCCTTTTCTGCTATCTACGTTATGAATAGACTTCATGCTGACCCACACTTGGACCAGTGTCCTGACTTTGCTTCTGTGGAATTTCTCACGGTACGCGCCCCTCTCCTGAGCCCCACTATCAACGACACACAGGCTGCAGCTCTCCTCCAAACATTCTGGATAGCAACCAATGCTGCCCTTAAACTTCAGTGGCAACAGCAGCTTGCTGCAGACAAACTCATTGCAGCAGAGCGTAGGCGCCTACTCATCGAAGAAGATGCCCAATGTCTATTGGCACAGCAAATCAATGACACTGCCATAGCTGCTGAAGAGAAGAAAAAGAATTGCATCCATCACATTCCCATTCCAGACCGACCTCGCCCGCAATGCAATGCTGCCAAATCTGTCCTCATATCAGACTTCGCTCTTTGCAAACTCGACAAAGCTCAGTTTGTCGAGCTGTACTACTGGATGAATCGTGGTTTAGCAGCGGCACACCTCAATTATTGTACCCTAGACGACGACAGCCTCATGCCCACAGCTGGAGCAGACAGTTCCACCACTTGGACCTCTGCAAGTGCTTCTTGGCCCACAGCAGGTGTAATTGCCGATCACCTGCTGTCCACAGTAGACTTTTCAAGAGCCGTGCCATGTTTCATCACCTCCTTACAAGAACGAGGTTGGGTCAACTCATGCATAGTGATGTTGGCCAACTTCTTCATGGCCCTCATGGTCCATCCCTACTGGTCCTCAGATGATGTTTTTGAACAGTGCGCCATTCTCACCTACCAGGAAGAACAACGTCGGGCTTGGCATCAAGCCATACCCCTCCCAGATGGCGCCTGGAACATCTCCATTCTAGACGAAAAGGAACTCACACGTCTTTTTGACTGGAGTTACCATGAAGAACGCGATTGTCGCGATCTTGTCCATGATACCAAGGTATGTTCCTTGTCGCCTTCTCCCAAATACAATAGCTCATCAGTCATCATCTCTTCCCTCTCGTGTCATTTCGCCACACCACCTACCATATCTTTTGCATTGCGTATCGGTTTCCTCTCCCTTGCATCCTGTGTCTTGCATCCTGCATTATGCATCCTGCGGCCTGCCTCATGCCTATTGGCACATATCCTTGTTGTCTGCGTCACATGTACCTTTAGCATGCACCCTGCACTCACAATCCCAGCCTGTTTGATGACACCTCCATGAGTTGCTCCAAGCACAATGGTCATCCCTCCCTCCCAGCCATGTCTGATAGGAAGCACTCTGGCTCCTCCAGACAACATTCTGCCTCCCCAGCAACACATGGCAAGGGATCTGCCCAAAACACCAAACCCTCCCCACCTACATTGGGTTTTTCTGATGGTGCACACAGTCAGCGCTCCTCCACTGTGTGCGCCATTTGTCTTGGGCATCACAGTCACCCCTTCGTCGAGTGTTCAGCAGAACGCATCTGGGACCACTCTCATGCAACAGTTGCCAAACGCGTCAATTGCCAGCTCCTTGTGTGCAGCAATGACAAGCCCCTTTGTCTCAACTGGCAAAGGGGTCGAGGTTGTTCTACACAGTCCCACAACGAGTGTCACTTGTGTGCGGGTTGTCTCTCCTCCTCTCATGGTGCTCAGTACTACCCTCAAATACAGGCAGTTGCACCCCATTTGCCTGTATAATGCAAATGTTTGGGAGGCCCAACTTCGTCAACATGGCCTGCTCGCCCAATACCCCAATATTCCCGCTGGTTTTCAGTTTGGTTTCAATCTGCATCTTCCACCACTATTCACCTCTCAGTCCCCTCCAAATCATCCGTCTCTTCATCTATACCAACATGCCTTCAACAACATTCTCCAGCACAAACTCAATTTGGGTTGCTACATTGGACCGTTCACTCAGCCCAACTTACTGTCTCTCCTTGGCCCCTTCCAATTGTCTCCACTATCTGTCATTCCAAAATCAGGGCGCCCAGGGAAATTCTGCATCATTCAAAACTTCTCCTTCCCCCACTCACCTTCACCTCGTCACCCCCAACCTTCCATCAACTCGTTGGTGGATTCTGACAATTTCCACTGTACCTGGGGTACCTTCGACACTGTCTGTTCCATCCTTCAACATCTACTGCCTGGCTCACAAGCCGCTACATGTGACGTGGCAGAGGCCTATCGAACTGTTCCCCTCCACCCTTCACAATGGCCCACCACCGTCATTCAACTGGACGATGACTTGCTCTACACAGACACCTGCACCTTGTTCGGCATGGGCCCATCTGCAGGAGCATATGGCCATGTTGCAGATGCAGGTGTCGACCTCCTCTGTGCTGCTGGACTGGGTCCCATCCTCAAGTGGGTGGACGATCACCTCTTCTTCCGCATCAAGTGGAAATACCTCTGCGAGTACAATGAGTACTGTCTCTCCCTCTCCAAACAGCTATCCACCTGTGGTAAGCATCAAAATGGCGGCCGTCTCTGGTTTGAAGGGGACACCTTCCCAGATGGCTCTTATGAAGTCTTTGCAGAAGACTGTTGGTTTCCCCTGTGAGATTTTCATGCTGCATCTCCATGATCAGGTGAGGACTCCCTTTTCACCTCGAATTTTCAGGACATCAATGGCACATCCACAGTCCTGCACATCCCCTGGGAGCTATCAAAGGACTCCGTGTTTGCCTTCATCGTGCTCTTCATCAGCCTCCTTTGGAACCTGCCCAATCTCACCATTGAGTTGGGCAAGGGAAAACATGAGAAATACCTGGCTGCCCTTCATGCATGGTCCACAATGGAAACCCATGTCCTGGCGGAGGTCCAGAAGCTCTATGGTAAGTTACTCCACACTTGTCTTGTCCTTCCAGTGGGGAGAGCTTACCTCACCTCACTGGAAGCCATGCTTGGAGTCTGCAGTAGTCGCCCTTTCGTGCCATACCACTCCGTCCAACATCTTCACAGCAACTTGGCTTGGTGGTCTGCATGACTCTCCAAACCCTTGCTCCATCCCATCCCACAATGTTTCTCCATCATCAACGCCCATGCCTACTCCGACACAAGTTCCAGTGTCGGCATCACAGTTATCGTCAATGGGTTTTGGCGAGCTTGGTCCTTGTTACCCAGATGGCGAACTCTCAATGGTGCCAAAGACATCAGCTGGGCCGAAGCTGTCGGTTTCAAATTCCTGGTCCTATATGTCCTTCACCTTAAGCAAGGCTCATCCCACTCACACTTTCGAGTCCACTGCGACAATCTCGGTGTTGTGGAGGGCTGGAAGAATGGGAGGAGCCGCAATTGGGCAACCAACTCAGTCTTTCGCTGTATCCACGCCTTACTCGATGCTCAGCCTCTTCCAACCTCCTTCCACATCTCCTACATGCCAAGCCACGAGAATCCCGCCGATGGCCCATCTTGAGGTGTCTTCCCTCCCCAACATCTCCTCCTCCCTCCCATCCAATTACCTGGTGATCTCTCCTGCTTTCTCACTGATGGCATCGTCCACCGCAGCAACAATAGACCTTGTGACTCTGTCACCAGAGACAATGGGGCTGGGCGTCCTAGCCCATTGGATGACAGGCCAGAGGACTGGCACTTTGAGGACCAGCTCCTCAAGTTTCACGACAGCTGGTGCGACTAGCCTGTCCAAATTCTCGTTGCCTCAACCAATCCTACCTTGAAACCACTCTCCCGCCTACCCTCATCCTTATTGCATCGGTCTTGTCCCCTTACCTTCCACCTCTCGCCCTCACTGTCTCACATGCGATCGTCTCTGCCTTTGGACGCCCAGCATGCATCGTTCGTGTATCGACAACAATGGCTTCCAAGTCGCCATCTCCAATGCAGATCTGGATTGTATTCTGGTCATCATTGTGCACGCTCATGCACCCACAACCTGAGAATCATATGGCTCAGGGTTGCTGGCATTCCACGTATTCTGTGATGATCGCAAGATTGCAGATGTCCAACACACTCCTGCATCCTCCGTGCTCTTGCTAGCGTTCATTGCCACATGTGCAGGCTTGTACTCAGGAAAAACTCTAGAGAACTATGTGTATGGGGTGTGTGCTTGGCATCTCCTCCATGGTATGCCATGGGTTATTGACCAAGCCCAGATCTCCGCACTAGAAGGTGCCATTCGCCTCGCACCCCCTGTGTCCAAGCATGCAAAATACTATCCCTTCACCGTCGACATTCTATCATGTATACACTCTGCCCTTGACTTGTCCTTACCGCTTGATGCTGCCTTTTTCGCCTGCCTGACTACCACTTTCTTCACCCTCGCACGCTTGGGGGAATTCATGGTCAGATCACTGAAAACCTTTGATCCCGCAGTTCACATCAAAGTCAGCAACATCAAATTCAACCAGGATCACAATGGATTCCGCATTACTGTGTTTCGTCTGCCATGGACAAAGACGTCCACAACAGGCAAAGATCTTTACTGCACTGAACAGTCTGGAGTAGTAGACCCACTAGAGGCCCTCCTGACTCACCTCAGAGTGAACAAACCTACTCCATCTTCCGCCCTCTTCAGCTGGTGTCACTCATCAGGTCTCCGACCTCTCACGCGCTCTGTATTCCTCCATCAACTGGAGTCAGTAACCACGGGTATGGAAAACGGCCTGCTGAAAGGACATGGGATCTGCATTGGTGGAACGACAGAGTACTTACTACGCAGGGTGCCATTCGACACCGTAAAAGTGATTGGGCACTGGAGCAGTGATGCCTTCACACTCTACCTCAGAAAGCACACCATCATCATGGCCCCTTATCTTCAAGATTCACCAGTGCTCGAGCCATTCATGCACTATGCGATTCCACAGACCTAATATGTGAGTTTCGCATCCTCTCCTTAAAATTGGGGGCAAGCACACACTAGCTGTGTCGTTCAGCTCCTAACTCTAGGGAATCACTGCTCATACTTGCCCTTAGGTTCGAAGGCCTGTTTCAGTCGATAAAACCTTGCTAGGTTTTCTGCCCAATCATGTAACGCTACTAGTATTTGCGTTAGCGTATTGAGATGTTTGAAGCAGTCAACAATAAAAATATTTATCTTACACTGCCTTGTCTGAATAAGCCTCGAAGATCAAATGCATAGACTGCTGGTCTGTCCCATACAGGATATTATGTACACCAGTTAGGGATCAGCATGGGTTACCCACAGGTATATCAGTGGGTTTTGAGTATTCTGAGGCATAGTCCTTCATTCTGGCTTGAAAACAAAAAAGAATTCATGCAAAACAGACCAGGATTGGGTGAGATATGGCTGGAATTGTCACAAATTGGTTGACTCTCTCTGAAAGATTCAGATGTGGAGGAATAAACTTTGCAGGGTTTTGCTTAAAACTTGTTCCAGCCATATCTCACCCAATCCTGGTCTGTTTTGTATGAATTCTTTTTTGTTTTCAAGCCAGAATGAAGGACTATGCAAACCCTCCAATATACCCATGGGTAACCCATGCTGATCCCTAATGTCAGTTCACTCATATAATATGAAGATAGGTCACTGTAGTATGTGCTCCCACTTACCCTTCCCAGAAAACACCCTTGTCAACATGATCTTAATGAACCTATCACTGCCACATGCTTGAGATCCATTTGGGAAACTCATGCTCCCAGGGCAAAGTCACTACACCTGAATTGGGACTCAGATGAAGAAGATGAATGTAAGAATGTGTAATGAGAAGTTCAAATGAAATGGGTCACTTTTACCCCTCCTCCAGCAGCTCTTGTCAAATACAGATGGATGAGTTAGACAAATTGACAAACAAGATGCATGGACTCGATATTGGGGATGCCACCTATTCTTGTGCTTTTTCTGTGGAGGACCAGATGTCATGCACTCCTGCTCAATTGCAGGAGACAATTTATGAGCAAAATGAATCATTTGCAATGGTCAATACTTTGCTTTTCCTGACAGGTTGCGCATATGGTGACTCGGGAATGAGACATTTAAACAGGTCATCAATGCTAGATATGCATGGCCCATGACTCCTGCAACCAGATCTAACACCATTCCCATTGATAATGCATGCCAAGAACCTTTGCAACAAACTCCCACTAACATTTCCTCCTCCACCTTTATATCTGAACTGCTCATGACCATCAATGTACATTCCTTTTATTGCCTTCCTATACCTCTAATCCATCTTATGCAGCCAACACTGACCTGTCTGAATGGTAATGCCAGTCTTCGAGCCTAGGTACTGTTTCGTCTCTGTAGCTGCCATAGTATCTGCAATGCCTTGGAGACAGAGATACATATGTGTGCAAGGTCCTCATCTTCAAGAATGGAGGTTCCTATTTGGCTATATCTATGGAGGGGCAGTGTCCAGAATTGCATGTAGTCCATAACCCATCTGCATAAATTTCAGGCATGATCAACCCCTCTTCTAACTGCTTTCGCTACAAGCTTGGAGCATTTCATCTGACCAAATCTGAGCTCTGGATCAATATACAGACTGATGAGAGCAATCATACTGGCAACATGAGCACAGATAAACATGTCGAGGTTATTTTTCCCATGCCTCACTATCAATTCAGCCTTGGCTCTTTGCAAAACTGGGAGATCTCGATGATCCAGAATTTTGAATGTGGCTGGGAACTTGGATTCAGCATCTGAATCAGCTGCAACATTAGTTTGTGGATCTGTGACTCGTTCAGCCTGAGATGGCAGGTGGGTCTGGACAATCTCCAGATCTGCAACATATCTGGTTCCTTGCACCATTTGTAATCTGATGGAAAATCATTCAGCATATTCCAATTTTGCATCTGTTATTTCTTACCTGCATTCTGTCTTCCTGTTTGTAGCTCTCAGGTTCTGCATTCTTTTGGAAGAATGACACTATGGATGGGAATCCAGCAGCCTCCATTTTCTTTCCCTTGAGTCTCTGCCTCCATTTTGTCCAGTGTGATAGACACTTACTTTCTGAGTCTGGTACAGAAACCCTCGTGGGTCAAATAGCAGCTAGGCATGGCACTCCAGATCCAACATATTGGCTGGGTACTTTACCAAGTATCCAGCCAAGTTGTGTCACTCACACTGGTCTGAATTTCCTAGGTAGACTGATTTTCTCATTGTGGTTTCTTGTCTTTGCCTAAAGGCAAGAAGGTCTTGACCATGTGCTTGGGTGATCCTACAGTGACTTGCAAAACCATTACAATGTGTGGTATCCTTGTAGTATACACGATATAGTGCCTGTAGGCATGGAAACCATGCTTTATGCTGGTGAGCGAAAATATAGTACTGTTTCCTGGCTACATACTGCTGGCACTTTGATTGTGTGATTTGGATCACAAGGTATTGAGATATGACCATTTTAAGATGGAGATACCATTGTAACAGTTTTGCAACTGTTGATATAGATGGTAGGATCTCAGTCAAATAAAAGGATAGTTATTGTTATTTGTTAATACAAATAAAGATATACATAAAAACATGATATCTGAGTTTGAAATTAGTCCCACACTTCATTATTCTCAACCATCACCACCATGAGATCTCTCTCTGCCACTCAAATGAACACCATTCTCTTCCAGCTTGATGCTGGTCATTCTATTCGCTCTATTGCCTCCAAAACTGGTTTCAGCACTGCTACCATCTCCAGACTTCATTCCAAAGAGCATTCTTCCTCGCAAAAGTCCATTAGTGGTTGTCCAACTAAGCTTTCCTCTGCTAATATTAGTCATGCTATTCATCTTATCTCTACACAGAAGGCAGAAACTGCTGTCCAAGTGACCAAATCTCTTTCAAACATTATCAACCAGCCTCTCCATCCAAGTACCACTTGTTGCTACCTTAAAAAGCTGGAATGAAGGCTGTAGTCAAGTCCAAACACCCTCTACTTTCTACCAAACACCCCAAAGCACACTTAGACTTTGCCTATGCTCACAGAGATTGGACTTTGGAGGACTGGAAGTTGGTTATAGGTACAAGGAACTGTCAAATTTGGTGGAGGTTCCTTGATGATGTGGGGTTGTATGACCTGGAAGGGAGTTGGCTATGCTGCTAAGATTGATGGTAGAATTGATGGGGATCTTTACCTTCAAATTTTGAAGGATGAGCTTCAGAATTCCCTGGAGTTTTATGATCCTAATCCTTCTGATGTCATCTTTCAGCAAGACAATGACCCTAAGCACACCTGCAAAAAGGTCAGGGAGTGGTTAGATGACTAGGAATTTAGGACTATGATATGGCCTGCACAATCTCCTGACCTTAACCCCTTAGAACATCTCTGGGTTCATCTCAAAAGAAGGCTTGCAGAGTATGAGCACCCTCCTAAGGGAATGGAGGAGTTATGGAGAAGGATTGAGGAAGAATGGAATAAGATATTAGCAGAGGTGTGTCAGGGATTGATTGAAAGCATGCCTAGGAGGATTCAAGCAGTGATTAGAGCAAAAGGAGGTTATACCAAGTACTAATATTTCTCAAATACCCTGATCATTACAATAGTTGCAAAACTGTCACAATGGTATCTCCACCTTAAAATGGTCATATCTTCAGGCCTTGTGATCCAAATCACATAATCCAAGTGCTAGTATGTAGCCAGGAAGCAGTACTATATTTCTTCTCACTGCCACAAAGCATGGTTACCATGCCTGAGATTTGTGAGCCAATGTCCTGGTAGACTTTGCTTCACATTTTTAGTGGATCATGTAGGATTTTATATATCACATGACATGGCCAAATTCAGGACGTCGAATTTATGTTCCCTCATCAGTCTGCGTCTGAAGACTATTCGAGGTGTTTCTAAAAGTTGAAATAACGTGACAGGAAATAAACATTATTTGATTTTTTTTTTCGCAACACATTGTAGTCAAAGGTATCTGGAATGCATTCTTGCATGCTAATAGGCTCTAATGTGCAGCATGTTTGTGAAATAACCTGTATGCAGAGGTGATACAAAATGTGGCTGGATCTGGATGTCGTCTGCCACTATCAGCAGTCCCAGAGCACCACCGTGGGGCAGGGTCATTGTTACTCTGCACTATCTCGGGTAGCCAATGGTCACCCCCAGCAGCGACCAGCAACTCCCAATTGTTTTTCTCAGTGGCTTTGTCGTGCATGGTATGGAGTTCATACCATGACATATGCAAGAAGAAGTATAGAAGGAGATGATTAGGAGAGTGTGTGAGGATATATCTCTCACTCACAAGCTTAGTCATCTGTTTCCCATTAACTTGCATTTATAGTTTCAGCCACTTGATTACATCAGTGAACCACTCAGATATGTTTGCAAGCACGACATGTGACTGGTGATATTCTGATTTGTAAGGATTTTTCCATGACTTATCATGTTTTGTCATGCAGCACACCAAAAGGCTTGGTTTGTAAGCATATTCTTGCCAATCCAGTGATGAGTCATTGCTTAGTAAGGATGGTTTCTAAAATGTATATAAGGACATGATCAATAAGTTTTTCCCTCTTCACCGTGAGATTCATAAGATTTGAAGTGCAGGAGTTCTCCCTCTTTCTGTCTCAACAGTGTGAGATTACAAAGGAAGTGAAGGCCTCGAGATTGCATCAGAAAACCATCGTATTAGTGAGTTTCCATTAACCTGACGAAATACCCTACTCCTTCACTTCTCAAGAAGTGATCGAGCAGAGAAGTAATTCATTACCCTTCGGCCACCCACAAACAACGCGTCATCAACCGAGAAGTAGAAAATCCGTTGACCGTGAACTCGAGGAGCCAGCACCTCAGTCTTGACCTCGACTCAATATAAGACCCTCAAGTAAGAAGACAGCGTTAACGTCACACTACCTTTTCACCATTGCCATTATTGTGGCTTCACACGCCATGGCAGTCCTAGAGTGCTACTGCGGGGGGGCAGGGTCGAATTTCCATGCAAAGCAATATGCCATGCACTGGATTGAAATTCAACTCTTAGCATGGCAGTCTTGGACTGCACTGCCATAGTGGGGCAGGGTCGTTTTATTTTATTTAACTCGCCTCCTTTGCACCATGGCAGTCTCAGAGTCCCATGGCTGCATGGGAGCAGGGTCGATTTTGTATGCAAAGCAATATGCCACACGGTCGTTTGAAATCCATCTCTCAGGTTTACTTGCTGCAGCAGTCTTGGACTGCCGCCATGGGGGCAGGGCCTTTTCGTCACAGAAGCAGGTGGATGCTCATTTCATTCATCTCAACTGGCTTTGCACCACGGCAGTCCCAGACCACCACCATGTGGGGGGGGAAGGGTCATTTTTTTCGTGCTCTCATTCATGTTTGGCTTCATGTGCCACGGCATTCTTGGACTGCCACACATGGTGGGCCAGGGTCGTTTTTACAACAGAAGTGGGGGGGGACATTCATTTTATCTCATCCACGGCAGTCCCAGAGCGCCGCCGCGACTGGGGGTCATTTTTTCAATGAGCGCCCATTCGAGAGGCATGGGGGTGGAAGTGGCAGTCTGGCGGATTTCGACCTTCATGCCATGTGGGTGACAGTCTCAGACAGTCAGAAAGGGAGTCAGTCCGAGAAGGGCCAAGGGGAAGATGGACAGCCCCCCCCCCCATGGGCAGCCGTCCTGGAAGGCCGCAAGCTGGTGTTTCCTCCCCTGGAGCATGGGGGAACCAAAATCTGAGGGGCCATGGGGAAGATGGACGGCCCCCCCACAGGCGGCCATCCTGGAAGGCCGCGAGCCGGGGGTTTCCTCGTGGGAGCGTGGGAACTGAAACCCTGGTGGGAAGGGGGGCCGTGGGAAAAAGGGACGGCCCTCCATTGGCGGCCGTCCTGGAAGGCCACGAAGCCGTATTTTCTCCAAGGGGGGGGGGGGACCTGCGGGCGGCCGTCCAGGAAGGCCGCGAGGGACCGTTGGGAGACGAAAAAAAAAACCTGAAGGGGGAAGGCCGTTCCCACGCCTGAGGGCCGCCTGGAGGGTGCTCATACCAGGTTACAAATGTGCCCTTAGAATGATGTTAAACAGTGCACAAGAAAAGGCCATCAGTTCGTCCAAAGTCATTGACATCCGGGAGTTGTAGAAAAGCTCGTCATCACCCATCGTCGAGAGAGATTGAGCATAAAGCTCGGTGAGCAGTAGTAGATGTGGCCACGCTGACGCCAGCGAGGGGTCTTGATCATGATCAGTATGATTCACTGCGGGAGGTATAAAGACGAACCCATCAAAGATGACATATTTTCATCTTTCCCGAGTGGAGAGTTCCGTACATAGTCGCGGTAAATCTCATGCACAAGTCCACCCCCTCCATATAGCAGCAGCGTACTGAGTATTTTGTCCTTCCGAGTAGGCCATACGGTGCACAAGTTAACATGCCATGATACAAGATCGGGAAGTGCGCCACGATCATGCTGAGCTGCCTTGAGCAAGGCATTCAAGTGCGAAGGACTCGGAATTCCGAATCACTAGTGTCTGCCCAAGACATTGCGGGGGCGCGGGCATCAGATGCTGATGGTGGATCGAGCGCGTGCACAGGGAGGATGCTCAGTGAAGCAGTCATGAGCTGGAGATATGTTTTCAAAGACGAAAGAGGCAGAATCGCGTATCTTGGGGAGGTAAAAGCATACAGGTTGGCTATGAGATGCACACAAGATTGGAGAGGGATTGTGGAGACAAGGTCAGCAATAGAAGTCGACAAGAGTGACAATGAAGATAGAGGAAGTTTTTCGGAAAGGGCTGTGAGTGACGAGATCGGGATTCGATTTGAAAGAAGAGGGATTATGGATGACGAACGACTGAAAACACTGCAAAAATGCCTCTGATGAGCGTTGTAATGTGTTGAGCGGGCGATGAGTCCCACAAAGAAAGGTAGGGTTGGGGCATTCTTTGTCTCCGGCCCCTGTGGATGATATAAAAGATATAGCCTGGAGCTCCTACTTGACACGATTGCTGTTGTTATTGGCTTGAGAGGCGAGGGATGCAGCACGTGGCTCAGTGTAATAGAGTGGTGCACTCTGGGTGTCAGGTTAGTCATTGTGGGTGATGATGTCGAGAGGAGACATTCAGAAGCTCCGACAACTTCGCTGATGCTGATATCATCGATGAAGCGGAAATCTTTAAGATTTCGCCCGCGTCGAATGTAGGCTCGAGTACTAATCCTGGATTTTCCTTGGACAGATCAAAGACAAGTGAAGCTAGCTGGTGTTTTGAATTTTATGGTGCCCACTGAAAGCACAGCGTCGGGAGTCAATGCTGCAACAAATGAGTCACATTGCCGAGAGGCTTGCAGTCAAAGATATGATCTGATAATCGATGTACATACCCCTCAACGCTCCGTGACTGCATTGAAGAGGCTAATGCGGACCTTGGGTCGAATACTAGATGCATCGACAACGACTTCCTGGATCACCGCTCACTGGTACGTATCTTGAGTCTGGTGATAGGATCGATTTGATGTAGGGTTTCTTCGTTACTTCCTCTTTGTCGTGGAAAGTCTTGGCAGAATTGTCCTCCTTCGTACCGAACAAGGGGAGCTCGGCGAGCTGAATATCACTTGTCCCAAACAAGTACGAGTATTTCTAATAGCCATAATCTCACAGCGACAGAAGTAAGACTCGCTAAAATATCCGACTCATTATGATAAGAAGCGGGTTTAGCAACTTTGCTCCCCCTGCCAAAGTCTACAACACACACGAAAAACCCACCAGGTTAGAGTTACTGAATACAGGAATGCCAGGTGGAAGCATATGTACTGGGCTACTGGGCATGAGTGAGTTGCGCGCGTCTGCGATGGCTTTGAGGATACCGCAGACGATGGCGGTTGCGGTTGCGTTCACGTACCTGAGGGGAGTGACTTGTGGGAGGACGGACATGGGTTCTGACTAGCGCAGTGTTAGGGGACATATAGAGGTCTCCATAGAGCGATTCAAGAGAGAAGAAAATGGTTCATTAAATGCCGGTGTCGCCAATGTAAATATCTGTTTGTTGGGGGTCACGTTGAGTTGGAGTATATAAATTGGATATGAATGACGCACCAGAGTCAATGAAGAGAACACGTTCAGACCGGTAGGGATGATAAAAGCACGATTGCACTGGCGCATGTGGAAGCCTGTGTCAGTCTGTGGTAAGAATGCATATCCCTAACGCACTGCTTAGCTGGTAGAGTCAATCAGAGTTGAAGTGGGACGTACCATCATGTTTGTCTCGATGACTGGGTTGATACAGATATTCCCCGCTGCTGAAACTGCTACCACCCTGGGCCTCGACAGTCGGCGGAATGGCGGCAAAGAATGCAGCTAGATACATGACGAATATGAGCATAGCGTTGTAAATCCAATTGAATGGAAATTTGGCCGAGTCTGTGTGCTGTGCCACGAGACCTGTCAAGTCCAAAATTACATATGCATGTACCCCTTAGAAATCTCCTCAGGTCAAAGGCCTTCAAATCGAAATACTAGGCTTGCAGTCGTTGTAGTGAGCGTCGAACTCTGAATCAGTCGTCATACTGCTGATCAGATATTACAGTAGCACTGTTTGGTCAGCATCCGACTTGTTAGCGCTGTTATTAATTTATTACTTAGCTGCAGGCCTCGTGAAAACCTGTTACTTGTTCAGGCGGTTACAGGCTATAATTGCCTCGTGTATCCCAGGATTATTGCTTCTAGTCCACGCACCGGAACTTTTGTCAGGAAGCCATAATCCCAGTCCCCATTCAACTCATCACCGCAGGCTTTCAAAGCATGTCCTCCAATAAAGGCGGCCCCAATTCCTACAACAACGGCGCTCCTCCCAAGTGAGATCACTATAGTTTTTGCGCGGGAAGGACGCTAGAAGACTCATGGATGGGCCACACCAGATACCTCAACGATTTTAGCAAAGCGCTTGCGAGCGAAGTTCGCATCTTGCTGGCAGAGGTAGGAAAGCTTAGGGATGAGCGCAGACAGCTTCAATTGTACGCATCCGCCTTTATCTGCTCAATGTGCGCAGCTGATTGCCAACGCGAACAGCGAAATTGCCGAGCTTATGGCCGTTAAATCCAAACACGGCGCAGGAGGTGAATATTCTCCTGATTGGAGGCCACCTGTGAGTGCTATGAGATCTTGAGGCATCACCGAACCCTGATATCTTGTAGCCTCAGGACCCGCCTCCGCCTCCACCCCCTGCAGCTTCGCCTCCTCCAGAAGAAGGCTTAACTGGCCCCGCCCGCCCAGCCTGGAGGGTCGTCCACAAACCACAAAGACGAGAAAAGCCGGCTCCCAAGAGTCTGCCTGCTCCGGCTCCCGTTCCTGCGATCGAGCCTCCAAAGCCAAATCTGCCCGCATGGGCGCAATGGAGGCGTATGTGTTATCTCGCTTCTGATTCATATCTCATGATTGAACCAATCTGCATGTTTCAGCAAATCCTGCGCACGCACCGGCACCGATGCCTGCGCCTGTTTCGCCTAGGCCTGTGACGCCGGCTGCACGTCCCGGTCTTTTCGGTACGTCAATGTGTCCCATGATTAGGCCATGTTAACTTTTCGTTGTCTTCAATTCCAGGTCCACCAACTCCCCCACCAAAGTAGAAGAAATCAAACAATTATAGAACCCATCCATCTATATCAACCGGTGTTTATATCCTTCATCTACTGTTACCATCTTGCATGCTCTTGGAAGTCTACCTGTCATCGTTATCTCTGAATTGTATGATGTCCACTGGAGTGTGTACGCAATTTATTTATATATCTTGACTACCACACAATTAATGATCTAAGTTGCCTATTCCTACTGCGTGATATATTCCGATTGTGAAACTAAACACGAGGCCAATGAAGTTGGAGGTAACTTTAGTTGATAGCACACATTACGAAAAGAGTGGAAAAGAGATACTGCGAGAGTTGCGTGTCGTGCAGGGGTAGATGACGGTAGCCTGCAGATGTGACGTCAATACCTGAGAGCCACGCCACAGCCCTGAAAATACTGACCCATCGCCAAACTTCCGAGGCTAACGCAATATACGGCAATCGGCTCTTCATCGTTGTCGCCATCCCTGCGCACCGCGAAGCGCACAAAGATCAAATCAAACATGTCGCCAACACAGTCGAATGGAAGGCTCAGTGCCTCCTGCCAAACAGGGTTGAAGCCATTGTTCTTGACTGAATTGGTGCGTCTGGATAGCAGTCGGCCAGTAGAACCAGTTGAGGAAGGTGGAGGGGTTGCAGGAGAAGAGGATGAATGGTGATGCGAGGCGTGAGGCCAGTCGGGAATGTGGATGGAAACTTCAACGTATGGGTCTACCATGGACTTATCCATGATCTCGTGCCCGAGGGAGTCTTTCGGACGAGGTAGCTGTTGAGCGGAGATGACCTATGAAAGCATAAAAGTTGCTCGCATCAAGTACAGCGAGGAAAATACATACCACTATGTCAAGCGAATGTTGAGTATAACGAGATAGCAACTCCTTGTCATGTGTACGGAGGGCCAGGGGCTTTAAGACGTAGCCCGCTCGTCCGTTTCGCTGGAACATGGCATGGTTGATCATGTAACCCAGATCTTGACACCAATCAGCACCAAATAACGATAACCAATCTTAGAAATGTACCGAACGTCTGCCAGTTAATAGCCACGAGCTGCGCGCCAGCAGTCCAATAGCGATGAGGCAAGTAATTAGACGAGTTCACCCTTGAGCCTTTTGGATACAGTCGAACTAGATGTGTCCTATTGTGCTTGATAAGATCTACCGTTCCTTGCTTCATCACCTTGTTAGCCGTCTTCTCTGACAGAGAGAACATGTGTTCTGGTGCGTAGTGCTCTTTCTTGTTAATACCTCGGCACTTGACACCAACGGTGTATACAAGGAGGCTCGCGACAGCGATCGACATCTTAACTTTGCTGACGTCGCGAAATTCCGGTCGAGCAGGGGGCTCAGACGTCGCTATAGAGGTCACAGTTGGCACAGTAAGAGCAGCTACGCCAGACATGTTGTGGGAATGTCCACTGCGAACACGATCAAATAGACCGCGGGCCTTCTTTAACTCGTCCTTTACCTCTATCGCATCTATGAGCTACGAAAAAAGTAGACTTGCTGCGCGTATCTCACCGTTGATAGCGTCCATTTCAAAGACCTTTGGCCTTATCCGTTCGTCCCTGATGTCTTGAACAACATCTGAGTCTGTGGATGTTTCGGTAGAAGAGGAGTCCATGTCGATGCTGACTTCTTTCGTACGAATAGATTCGTTCTCTGAGACATAGAGGTTCTTTGCCTGGAGGTGGCGGTGTTGTAAACACGAGGATCCACCCATATGAAAAACAAAATCCACCTTCAATAGCACCTTCCCTTTCAAATGCTCCGGACTTGGGAGAACTTCTAGCGTTGGGCGTCCTTCCAGAGGTGCACTGATAAGTGCATTTTGGAATACATCGCGCATGACCTCTACCATCATCTCCTGTTGCAGCACCGAACAGTGGATTTCGGCAGATATGATGATGGGGTATGGAGACGTAACGAAAGCGTACTTTGCGATGGCTTCGCACACTTCTCTCACTGGAACTTTAGAAGTGAATGTCTTTCCATGAAATATCATCGGCCCACTATCACCATCGTAAACGTCAACTGTGACAAACGTAGACGAAATGAGTCAAAGAAACTCCAGAAAAGATTGCACTTACTCTCGACGCTACGGCAACTGTGCAGAAGAGCCCGGATGTAACCCTCGATTGTACTAGAACCAACGAGTTGGTTGCCGATAAGATATGTATTGTGCGAGGAAGAGATAAGATACTCCGAAAGTGGACGCGTCATATCGTGCCACACTTTGCCTTGCTGCTCTATGAAAGCTGAATTGTCGGAAGACAAAAGAAATGAGGTAAAACCATCAAGTGACATGACCAGTTTGGGAGACCGAGAAGATGCAGAAAGTTTGTGAGTTACATAGGCCACTGATACGTCGATGGGAGCTGTGAGTGCCTGTGAGATCACAGTATCGGACGGGGGAGAAGTAGACAATGGAGGAGAAAATAATCTTGCGGGCGGAGATGCGGGTCCCTCGGGCGAGGGTGGGGAATGTGGTGGGCTGGCATCCGATGAACCATCCGGTTTCTTAGCGTAATGCGCGAACAGTTCTAAGAGTTCCTGGCGGGACAGTGTAGACTGAATGATAATCAGTTTCGCAAAAATGGATCAAACCGAAGAACATGCCTTCTGAGTATTACGCATGAAATGCTCAAAGACGCTAAAATCAAATTGCCCGTCGTTGCTGTAGCATAGTCTCTTGTACAACAGGGTGACATCTGGGCGCGCCTTGAGCAGTTTGACGAAGCGCTGAAAGCCAGAGAAGTCAAGAAAACTTTGGCACTTCGTGTCTGCTTGCTGTGCAGTTGTGAGCTTTTTTGTGCGAGAAAAATGAAAATTTCCACCTTGAACAGTCGCTTTAGTTCCTCTGTCGAAGTATTAACATTAAGGCGTCTGCAGAGCTTCTCCACTTCATCAAAGCGCAACTTCTGGTCGCTCGACTCATCCGATGCCGTCCAGTACTGCTTCTCCCAGATCGCACGTCTGATCTCCTCATTCCCAAGACCCGTCATAAGTTCTTGGCGTATTGCATAAAGCTTCCTCAGTGTGATGTCCCACATGCGGAATACATCCTTAGTTGAAGAGATCAGGTGAAGGGTTTTATAGGCGCCATTGAGAATGTAGATGATGGTAATCCATCTATCTTCATAATCCTGCGCAAGTTGGAATTGTTGGCGATAATAGCGGGCGTCAGATGAGAAGCGAAGCTCCTTGATATTCTCGATAGGAACTGCAATGGTTCGGTATGTCAACAGCCCAGAGGAGAGTCGCAGGTCAAAGTACATACTGATACGCAGTTTCTTGGATTGCCATATGATCTGACCTTGATCAGGATCGAGTTTAAATATATAGCTCTTCTGTTTTCCAGGAGATATTTTTGTCATATGTACTCCTTCTCTTAGCAGTAGAGGAACCGTTCCGTCGGCCATGGATGACTTTTCAGCGATGCGTTGTGCGGATGGTGCGATATCAGAGCCCGTTGTGCCTGGTAAATTGGGCACGGCAAGCGTCGTCGTCGATTGCTCTTCTGATGACAAGATTGTGCTAGGCGTACTCATTGAGTCACAAAGAGGAAGACAATGATCGTCCTTCCTATTACGGCGAGCATCTTGACTCCTCGATCGAATAGACTTGACAATTGGAGCCGTTTTCGCCTTGAGAAAACCTATCATAGAATCTCTTAGCGTCCCATTCCCATCATCCAAGTGTTTCGTGTGTAAGGCCATTCCCCTGTCTGAAGACGGGTCCGGTGCGAAAATTTGTAGTGCTTCCTGCGCAGCTAGCGTGGGTATGCCAGTACTTGTCAACAAGCCTTTGGCACGTTCCAGGATGTGTCTCGGAGTTGCTATCTGCCTCTCTATAGCACGTATGGGTCTACTGTGGTCGCCCATGGTTGTCCAAGGTCAGAGTGACGCTTTGACGAGAATGTGGAACCCACAGTCGTTGTGCATGTGTGATATATCTGGTAGAGTCGTAATAGAAGTTACAAGCCTTGGCGGTCGGAGACGGTGTACTGCGCACTGCCTATTGATGGATTTCGAGAGGAATGGAAGTCCAACCCCGGATAGAATTTCATCGCGCCCGTGTGGCACGTTTGCAACGCTGGCAGCACGAGGGAGGGTACAAATTTAGTAATAAACAAATCTATGTCTATATATACAAAGTTATAATTATGGTTAGTTCAAGTTCCTGTGGTTGAATCATGTACTTCTATCAAGTCAGTTGTGAGGAGTGTAGGATTGTGAAGAGACGATGATAAGAAAGTTACAGTAAGAGACGAAATAACTAGGGCTACACGTGCACGAGTGTTAAGTATGCTGTGTTGGGTGTGAATTGTGAGAAGACATGCAGTGATGACCAACAAGTCAAGTCCACGACTCCGCTTAACGAAAGTCAACAATGACCTCAGCCAACCAAACGTCATCATGGACGTTCCAAAGGGCTGAAAGCATGAGGCGATTAAAACCGATTCCACCATTTCCGAAGCGCCAACTGGCGCCATGCTGTGCAGGGGGGTAACCTTGCAGTTCCTGTAGAAATGCTGTGAGTGTGAACGCGACCGGAACCGGAGAAAGGACGAACCTCAATGAAGCGCGCAAATGCATGCGCAACTTGGACGGCGAGTTGCCCGCGGGTGAGAGGACCAGCCGGAGTGTGAATATCAAGGGGGTGACTGCGATCAAGATGCTCATACCCCGGCCACTATAAAGTAAAGATAGAGATCAGGCAACAGGTAAGAATACATGGCATGAGTTAATTTACCAAGATCTTGAGATTGACTCTGCGAAAGCCAAGAGATCCACTCATTTGAGCACCGACGCCATCATTCGCACCGACGAGCATACGTTCCAGTGCACCTCCTGAACGAGCCAGCAGTTCACACATAGGAACGCCAAGGCCATGTGAGGGAGCCCCATGAAGCTCAAAAGTGATAGCAGGACAAGGAGGTGAACGACGAGATGTCGGCATCTTTGATAATGGCGCCTGAGGCAGGCGTCGGTGGGTGGGCGGCATAGTTTGAGAAAAGGGAGGTTGATATGCGGAGCAGGCACCAGCAAGAGCAGTGTATGATGAGCGAATGCTGCTGGGAACGGGGGGATGAAGAGGGTTCATGTAAGACATCGTAAAAAGTTATGCGTGTACAGGGAAAGAAAGATTATTAGACTGAGTACTTGGTGACGACAGAACATGTAAAACTAACCTTCATTTTATACCATCGTATGTCAAAGAGCGACACAAACTCGTATGGGTGGCTCGAGCCAACACCGTCAAAGGTACGTAGTCAAAGCGATTGCTGCAGATTGTGTAAACCAAAAGAAGTGTACACATCTTTGTGGAAGGTTGCCTTACGGATGATGTTTTGTGCGTCATCTTGTCCGCGAACTCTTTGACTTACGCTTTGATGCGAGTCCTTTCATAAATCTCTGCTTTGAAGATATCGATAAGCGCCTCCTATTAATTGCTTTGAGCGTAGTATGTGACGTGAAGAGGATAAGTTGACACGAGGCAGTCTCTCAGAAGATAGTCGGAGGTCTTCTGTGAATTCCCACAGTGGTTACTATGATACTTACACCCTCGATAAGATCACAATCGCGACTCAAATATACGATCTAGAGGACTTGGGAGTTGGGATACATCAATCACTACGTCGTACAACTACATCATCGACTTCAACAATACAATCATTCTGAAGCTTTCTTCTTCTTCTCTTCAATGATCACAACATTGTCCGCAGGCACGCCCTTCAATGGACCAGCTCCACCTTCCATAAGCTCCAAAACATCGTCTGATACATCTCCCTGTACTACGATCTCATCCTGTCCCTGGGCGTTCTTGGTGACGGATGCCCCAGTAGCGAACTTCTGAGCAAGGAATTTAGCAGCTTTCTTCAAGTCAATGTCTACATGTAATTAATTTCATTTAGTGGGTTACCCTCGAAGCGATAGACATACCAAATGCCTCAAGGCCATGGATAGCTGTAACGTGTTTCCGCTTGTTACGCTCGATGCGTTTAATCGATACTTGCGACGCCTGGAGGAATTTTAGTGATGAATGTGTAATCCAGGTAGCTTAAGAACGTACCATCTTTTTCTTAAGCGCAGCATCCGCCTTTGCCTCAGCCTTTGCCTCCTTTTTTGCAGTATCCTTCTCAAGTTTTGCCTGCGCCTCCAAGCTGAGGGTACCAATCTTTGACTGGAGAGCCTCTTTAAGATCATCGAGATCAGTAGAGACTAGTGCTGAGATGGAATGCTTACCATCTGAGTAGTACTTTTCAAAGAGCTGAGGGCGTGCTCCCTGGAGCCATTCCTTGCATCTCGTCAAGCTGGAGCCAAATTCACAATATTCAGGAGGAAATGTGCAGACTAAGAAATCGACGGACATCAGCAACACGGGTTAAATAGTGAAAATCGTGTTTACTTTGGCAGTACAGGACCTCTATCGGACGAACAGCCTGGGGCTCTTGTTGGTCTGAGGAAGACATGATATTGGTGGACACGTGACTTATAGGCCATGACGATCTAACCCCACTAGCTAGGCTGCACGAACCTAGTACTTCAGTCCTTCCGCATATACTATCGACTGTGCCTTGTGATTTATGGCACTATTAGTATATAGCTTTCCAGCCTTCAAAAGAAATTTCTTGGTGACAAAGTTCTTCCTTCAGATTTTTCCGTCTCGAAATGTTTGTGACATTGCTTATGTAAAGGCGCTAAAAGTGATTAACACAGCGCTTGACACTAAACAACAGTGTTCCTAACAGAAGAACACGAACATGATTATCAAAGCGATATAGGAATGGACAGGATTAGAAGACACAAAGCTCATCACTCCAGACACACGTCATCGGAATGATCGGATGGAGTTTCGTCAGATGAACTCGTGCCGCAGCGGTGCTATTAGCATCAGAATCTACTTGGGACTGGGTGGATAACAGGGATACGCTCGGATGTAACCCCGACGCATCTAAGCGCTGACGCTCTAGTCCCTTCAATTTGATTTCGCCGAGAGGGACAACAACCCTCTGCAGTCTCCGGATCGCCTCGTAGCCTGAGTTGGTTGATACATCGAGTGTGTACCAATATCGAACAGGCCCACATAAATTTCGTAGACAACGTCGGCGCTGCGCACAATTTGTCCACCAAACGCGCCTGCACAAACACAGGCGTCTGCCCAGATACTACAGACAGCGCCTTGTCCTTTTTGCCAAGCGCTAAAATCGGGCATGAGTGTCACCAGAGATCCACTCTTCCCAGTGGTGTCAACGATTCCGTTTGTAATTCCATTCACATTTGTCCGAGAAGTACGAACACGCCGTTGGCCAGTCTTTTCGGGAACACCGTGGGTGGAAGCAGCCATGAGATCTAACCCAAGAACAGGAAGATGAAGAAGCCGAGAAATGTTGGCAAGCACCCTGCCGTCTTCATTCTCTTCGCATCATCCATGGTTGTTCTGCTTGAAATCCAATGTTTGGTTTGCGAAGAGGTCGGCTCTGATCGAGGAACTTTGAGTCACGATTGAGATTGCTGCAGAAATCATCTGTACATGTTCTAGATGTTAATACATACCAATTTGTACTATTGACTCAACGATTGCTGTACCTTGACGAGTGGCAGAGGGTGGAATACACGGTAGTCTGGTTGATGCTGTGTTAAGAGTATACAAATGGCGGATATGGAGAAATTCGCCATTACGCAGGTGTGGCAGCATTCTCGATTGTGATGGACCACGAATGTTTGACTTCGGAACTTTACCGAAATGAATACCTTGTAGGTGAGGCGGCCGTAGTACTATAGCATAGTGTTCAAAACCCAGCCTGAGTGAGGCCTTCTCGCACTACAGACGTCCTTAACCGGTCTTAGCCAAGTGGTAAGCGTGACAGGACGGAAATCTGCTGCAGGTTCGAAATCGACTCAACAATATTTTTACTTTTATCACGTTTTGAACATTCACTTATGGATGTGAGGGTTGTTTGCCTCTATTGAATTGTAAAGCTGCTGACTAAGCACCTGCACGACTTCATACCTACCTAGTTTGCTAATGTTGAAATTTAAACGTCTTACTGACGCCCATCGCCTAATACACGACCAGCGTCCAACTCAAGGTGATCTATAAAGAAGTCAAACACCCGCATTATTTCCTTATAATATGAGGAGATTTCATTCTATTTTCGAGTCCCGAGTCGGATAGATCATAGTTTATTGGGACTCCTGGGAGGCTGTCTATTATTTTTTGACTCGGGATACCAAGGGTCTTACTGACAAAGATACATCGTAAATATAACAGTACGACGTATTGTCCGAGGATTCCAGAGCTATGGACGTCCTTCGGGCGACCAAGGAGGGTTGTTAGTCTCAATGCCGCCGACACCACCTTCGTAGACGCCTTCAATGGAGAGCTGCAAAGTTGGAGTGACAACTGTCGGTTCCATAGCCCACAGCGCGACAGCAACAGTACTATACGGAAGTCAATAATCATCTTACGGTCACACCAAGGGTCGTACTTTGTGCCATTGTAGTCCAGAATACCTTGCTGGACAGGGAACTGATACTGGGGCCTGTACTTTGCTATCAGCCCAGTTCATATAACAAATTGAAACAGGCGTACCCAAGGTTGGACACCCTCTTACCCATCATCCATCCGTTGACGTATAACTGAGATCGATACGGCTGAGAGGTGTTGTCAAACACGAAGGACATTGGAACATCAAATCCATCTGGGATGCTTAAGTTGAATGTCGTAATAAAGAACCCAACACCGGCGGCGGCGTTGGGCAGACCCTCAGAGAGAGATCTCAGCGCCCAAGAAGAAGTATCAAACTCAGGTAAGTGCCAGCCCATGCGTTCACCATAGAGACCTCCTTCATTCAGCACCCCGCGTACCTTGTCGAGATAACTGTGTCGTTATGAGCTGACGAGGTGGTCATGCCGGAAAAAGGAAAACGCACTTGGTGTATCCGCCAATTTTACCCTGAACCTTCCATTCACCGAACTCTCCAGTATTGAGCATGAAGCCACGGATACCACGAGGAGATTTCTCTTCGTCGATAACAGCTAAAATCGTCATCAACGTCAGAATCGCTTCGGTCTGAGTTCAACACGTGGCTTACAGCCCGACTCATTGAGGCCCATATTATCCTAGATCTATCATCGGTGACAGCAATGGCCTAGAACATGAGAACCCACCTGAAGGATAGTGATGACGTTCTCTTGCCCGTAGAGCAAAGATCCTGGAGGGAAGTAGAACTTATCATCCGTTTCTTCCAGAATATTTTGGTCGTTTGTGGAGCTATGTAGTTGGGGTTAGTAACACCCTCAGATCGTATCCATGATGATGATTTACTTTCCGTAGGACGTGTTCAAGAACACGTCGTTCACCCAAACAGTGGCGGCGAAAGCTAATTGACGTAATCAGCATTCAGACATCTCTTATTCCCTTTAGACCCACCTTCGCCGCCATTGATGGAGAGATTGACAGATTGTGTGTTTTCCGTGGCATTGAAGTGCCCGCGCCAAAGTACGATGTTCTCGCAGCTGTTGGTCAATGAGCTATAATAAAGGACGCAGACCAGTCGATGACTGACTATTCATAATCACAGCCATAGAGAACCCTCCCGTCCCCGTAGTAAGGCTTGAAGGGCATGTTCGTGGTGGTATGGTCAGCAAGAGTCCAGTTGGCATCAGAGAACCCGCTGCGGATTTCCGGCAAACTGTCTGCATATCTCCAGTTTGTAAGTGCGGGTGGAGCAAAGCCAAGCACCGTGGATGAGGGCTTTAGTTGTGCTACAAAGCCTCCTTGGATGGTCAAATTTGAGACTGCAGCAACATCAAGTGAGATAGGAATTCCGTTCCATGTAACGGTCTTCACGTCATCAGGCGCAATGACTGTAAGTTGAACGCTGTCATTCAAGTCGCCACGAAGGGCGAGCGTCGATTCGGTGATTGTAGCATTGCGAACTAAATAAGGACCTCCAACCAGGATGGAGGTATTCGTGCCGAACTGCCAATAGTTGGCAAACTCGACAGAATCATCGGCAGAGATTTCGGGCGACCAAAAGGTTCCAGCGGTGTCGGTATCACTATAGAGGACAAGCTGCTCATTGGAATCCCAAATCGTGATGAGCCCTTGAATGCCTGGGAGGAAAGTGACGGAAGTGACGCCATTAGAGGATACCGAAGAAACTCCTGTCCCTTGTATGCGAGGTGTACCATTCAATGTCAGAGCAGCCTCTGACTCAGATGTGGGATCGCCGTAGAGGAACAGTATATCCCTCCCACCAATCTGGCCTGCAAAAAGAACCTGCGCTGTGGAGTAGAGAACCTTCGATGACAAGCCAAATGAGTAATCAGTGATGATAATTTTTGATTGTCTGCCCTCAAGTGTGATTCCTGATGTAAAACGGGGGACCTCAAAGCTACCAGCAGAAGTGGTGACATTCAGCTTGAAGGTGGTTACATCCCTAACGGAATTGTAAAGACAGGTTAACGTGATGGCATAATATGAGCTCACGTTGTTGTGGAATTTCCTTGTCTTGCAATATAGAACGACGCGGCTGAGTCGGGGTTCCTTAACAGAGTTACAAAGGCAGCCGGATTGGAGACGAAAACCATGCCACCAGTACTGTTTCCAACCCAGTCCGTCTTATAGAAATCTGGGGAGCTTCGCAAGAAGAGACCTTGACGTTTAAGTTCCGGATACTTGACAGTCAGCTCCCTGTTCTCTGCAATGGCACTCCCATAATCGTATGAAGCTGTGAGTCGATGAGCTAGCAGTTTCACTGTTGGAGGGATAGAGCCTCACTGTAAACTCCGGGGAAAGGAAGGGCACCCCATGAAGTTCCTCTGTAAGCGTGTTGAGCTTTACACCAAGTACAAGAATGAAAGGCTTGCCCGTATAGCATGTAGTAGTTGATTAGTTTTGCGTTGGATGCCCAAAGATTAAGGTTGAAGACATTCTCGAAATTGGCTCCTGTGAGTATGCGGCATTGATCGTAACCTAACAGGAAGGTCATGTCAAGGCGCAACCAAGGCGTAGACTAATGATTTACCTGGTGCCGTTGGACCCCAAGCATCGAAAGAACCACCCTGGAACTCTGGGAAATACCAAGGTTGGCCAGGATCAACAACTGGATACTGACTTAGTATTAGAAGTAAGAGGTACTAGTATAAATCACATACACTCATGATAGCTATAATAGTTCGTGACGACCGGGCTCCAGATGTCTGGATTGGAACAGTCAAACCCTTGTGGGTAGGAATCCAAACTTGAGGACAATAATTGTGTCAACACGAGTCCAAGTGTCATATGAATGGACTTGCCCGTAGATATTCACGGCACCCTACATGTCATGGAACTCAATATAACATTCATCTGGAAATCATTCAGCTTACCGTTCCATTGATCCACGCTTGATTTTCTCCCGGGTCGTTAGCGGTCAACGGGACAACAATACTAGAGTTCAAATAGACAGTTTCCAGCTCGTGAAAGTATTCTGCATGCATGGCTGGTTCCTGGGAGTATTCGTTGTCTTTATGTCGCAATTAAGCTTGATTCAATCATATGGGTACGCCAAATGTGAGGGCTACTGACCGACTTGGATTGCTAAGAATGAAGTGACTATCAGACAAGTTAATGTAAAACGTGATCAAGGCCAGCTTGCCTATTACCGGTCCGCCTTGGGTCACTTGGTAAGGAGCAGTTTCAATAATGACACCTTGCACGTAGTCCTGCCAAGCTGCATGCCAGTCCGTCGCATTCGTCCGCAGTTCGCCTGCAACTTCTGATGTTATCCAGTGTGCAATACCTCCTGCAGTTGTCTCCGCGTTGATATAAGGCCCTGATCCTCATTAGCATTAACCCCTTCAAAATACAAAAGATCATACCTGGACGGAGAACAATCCATATGCCAGTCTGTCTCGCAGCCTCATAAAGGGGCTCCAAAGCGCGGTAATCATTGAAGTCGACAACGCCAGGAGAGGGATTGATCAGAGCCATGTGGGTATAAACACTGATGGCGTTAAATCCAGCAGCCTTCACTTTCTGCAGGATATCAAGCCATAGTCCAGGTACAGGTAGTCGAAATGTGTGAAACTCTCCTGAACTGAGTGCACAACGAAAATGTATCAAATGTGATTTGAGTGTTCGTCGAGTACTCACTGTATGAAAACGCGCTGCCCTTTGATAATTAGACTGTACTTATCCCACAGGACATCATTCGTACGTCCATTTCCAGTGACGCCCATGCCTGCCGGCATATTTACTTCTGGTTCTGCCCTCGAGAAATCAAGATGAGACGCCGGGGAGAAGATATTCGAGCGCCTAACTGGCAACACCAGAACGCACAGAACCGAGAGAATTACAACGAGGACCCATGACAGTCCACGATATTTGGGGGACCTAGACGATGCAGGACTACTGAGGGGTAGCATGTCTGACTGCAGCAACTTGGGATCCACTGCCTCAAGTGTTGCTCTCCCATTCTTAGCGCTCTCAAGCGCATTTATACCGCGCTCCGAGTCTTGAGGTAGGGTCATGTTGCCAGCATCCTCGGATATTTTGAGCCGCATGACCTGCAACCTATCACACGCGAAGCTGTATGTCGCGGTCCGCTGTGCTACGCGTTACGGGAGAATGTTACAGCCCGGATGAACTGAATTCCGAAGGTGCAGGAAGTTTGTCAGTTCCGAGTCATATGACATAGACTCTAACTATGCATACCTCGAGTTACAGCAGCACTGATGGGCCAAAACTTGGCGGTGAATCAAATGATATGATGACGGCCGTCCTTAGGCTTGTGTCCCACAACGAGTCGAAGTGAGTGGAAGAAAGGGTGTACGTTATGGTTCATTAGTCAATTTCCGCATGGTCATTCTCACCAATATATGTCGCTGAAAAGACTTTGACAATTGGACTTCGTGAGACCTCGGAAGTCTCACCGTACTTAAATCGGCGAAATACAGTAACAGGTGTTCTGCAGGGAGTTCAACGGACCGCCTCAATTCTCCCTTATACGTGCCGAAATATCGGACGAGGCTGAGCGCTGATCGATATGCACGGTGCTCGGTGATGAAGTCAAGGTCTACACAATATATATACTTCTATGGACTTTTATGGCCATGGCTAAAGTTAGTGACCCCTCCGGAGGAGATTTTCCTGATTGTGACACATCCTATTCAGGATTGCCCAGTCAAATTATCGAATATAGAGATATTGCCTAGAGGCTGGAGCAGAAGTTCTCCGATTTAATGGGACCAGGGTAAGATCGTCTTGGGATCAAAAATGTGCAAATGAGCCTCGAGGTCAGATGGGGGACTGGTCAGCTTCGTTTACAACACCTGATTCATGTCATGTAGGTGAAATAGTCCTACGTACAAAAGTCATGGTTGCACAATGAACAATGAATCATATACGTGATAATTCAACCTAGATGAATGAGCACATCCAAGCTTTAAAGACGTCCTGTAAGATGGGCCAGCCTTTGAGGATCCCTTCTTCTTCGAACCTCAGAGTTCTTAATTTCGTCGCCGTAGTAGCCGCCGGTGTATTCTGCATCGCTTCGCAGGACTGGGAATGATACACCTTGCGCTTTGGAACGCAAGATGCTCGATCGAGTCCTATGTATCTAATCATCAACTTGACTGTGCACGCTCGAACAAGGCATTTACCTGCAAGTGCTTGGGTCTCCGATCTGGAGGGAAAGTTCATGATGCCATTGTGTAGTTGCGACCTGTAGCACATATACACCTACCATTAGTCGTTGGATCTGAGCATGGAAACTTCCCTAACTTATATCAGCTAGGATCCCTGATCTCGAATAAGGCGTAATGGCGATAAAGACACTAAGAACATTCCGGCGATCCAGAGCCACGACATAAAATCCCCGATTTTGGAATCATAGGTGAGTAATTTACCTGTGTCAAGCCTATGTGTACTTCTCTGCAGTGGACCAGACAGCTTACCACGCCACAAGCACTGAACTAAACTTTCCAATCAGAGATAACGCAACCAGAAAAGTACCTCATACACCAGAGTACGCCTGGCCACTTCCTCTGATTTATATCAGAGAGAATTGACTTATTGTACGACTGCATGATGTCCTCGCTCCTGTGATACTGGTATGAGAGATCGACCATTGTGTTTGAATGCGTTTCTGAACGCCAGAATAGAAACTTTTCCAAGTGGATTATCTACACAGCAGGATTGCAAACTGGATGTGTGTTAAGAGGAGGTGACAATATGCAAGAGGGAAACTCACCATGGGGAAGGTAATTTAATAGTGCCATAGCGTCGACGTCGCAGTTTCGCCGAGTAAATTATAAGTGATGGTCTGAGATCCGCGCTTCGCGTTCTATTATGTAATTATTCAAATAATCGTTAATCAAATCTTTGAACTCCGAACATGATCTTTGCAAGAAATTGATCTCCATCGTGCACATCACTCACGATGCCTCCCTCAGCGTCAAAGCAGAAGAGGCTCGCAGAAAAGGCCGCAAAACAATCCGCAAAGCAGAATGGCACAACGTCGACATCTACACCCAACGACTCTATGCCAGGCAGCATGTCTCATACCCCACTCACCAGCTTTTCTGCCGCTAACAGCACGGATGACTTGACATCCATGGCCAAGCTCCAGATCGCCACTGATAGGTGTGTATCATGTTTATTGTGATGGAGGATCCTGATCCGGCTATAGGAGTGCAGCAGGAGTGCTTGTATCAGACGTGAAAGGCAGAGATATTAAAATCGATTCCTATACGTTATCATTCCATGGTCGTCTGCTCATCGAAGGTGCAGAAATTTCCCTCAACTACGGGCAGCGCTATGGCCTATTGGGTGAGAATGGGTCTGGAAAGGTATATTTTATACTCTTTCCGCAGTCTTACCATCTTATACTTTCCCCCCAGTCTACCTTCCTCCAATCCATCGCGGAGCGCGACATTGAAATCCCACCACACATTGACATCTACCTCGTCAGTGGCGAGGCAGAACCATCCGATGTCAACTGCCGTTGACTTCATCGTGGCCTCCGCTCGCGAAAAGGTCGCTAAACTCGAAAAGCGCATCGAAGATCTCAGCATCGCAGATGATGTCGATGACGCCGCCCTAGAGGCTGCCTACGAGGAACTTGAGGAGATGGATCCAAATACATTTGAGACCAAGGCTGGCAGTATCCTCCATGGTCTTGGCTTCAGCCAGGCTATGATGGCCCGTCCTACAAAAGATATGAGTGGTGGTTGGCGCATGCGCGTTGCCCTTGCGCGTGCACTCTTTGTTAAGCCACATCTGCTCCTTCTTGATGAGCCGACGAACCATTTGGATCTCGGCGCTGTCGTTTGGCTTGAAGCATACTTGTCGACATACAACCATATTCTCGTTATCACCTCTCATTCGCAAGATTTCATGGACTCGGTCTGTACTAACGTCATGGATTTGACGATGAAGAAGAAGCTCGTCTACTACACTGGTAACTACACCACCTACGTACGCACTAGGCAGGAGAACGAGGTGAATCAGATGAAGGCATACCACAAGCAGCAAGAGGAAATAGCTCACATTAAAAAGTACGTCTAACTCTCCTTCGCAATTCACCATTGATTGAACGGTATCAGGTTCATCGCTTCCGCCGGTACATACGCCAACCTCGTCAAGCAGGCCAAGTCGAAACAAAAAATCATCGACAAGATGGAGGCAGCGGGACTCGTCGAAAAAGTCGAGACACCTCGGCCGCTGCGCTTTCACTTCGAGGATATTCGCAAACTTCCTCCTCCCATCATTGCATTCGACGAAGTCGCCTTCTCATACTCGGGCAAGCCTGAAGATTACTTGTACAAAAAATTGTCATTCGGTATAGAGTGTGTCTTTTCTTCCTATCTTAATTCTTGTCCGGCTGACTCGTATGTAGTATGGACTCTCGTGTAGCCATCCTCGGTGCAAACGGTGCCGGAAAATCGACACTCCTCAACCTCGTAACTGGTGTCCTACAACCCTCTCAAGGCACTGTTTCCAAGCACGCTGCGCTCAAACTCGCCAAGTACAGTCAGCACAGCGCAGATCAGCTACCATACGACAAAAGTCCGATCGAGTACTTCCAATCACTCTTCCACGATAAGTACCCCGAGAAGGACGCTATGGCGTGGAGACAGCAACTCGGCCGTTTTGGCTTGAGCGGTGCGCACCAGACGAGCGTCATTAGCAATTTGTCGGACGGGTTGAGAAACCGGTAAGCAGTCTCACATAAATGGTGATGTCAGACTCACAGACGTTCAGAGTGGTATTCGCACAGCTCGCGATGGAACATCCTCATATCCTGCTTCTTGGTTTGTTCTTTTTACACTCGCTTTCTGACAATCCGCTAATCAGCAGCGAGACAGATGAGCCGACGAACCATTTGGATATGGCTTCCATCGACGCACTCGCCCTTGCAATCAAGGACTTTGAAGGTGGCGTGGTGATCGTGTCACACGACTTCCGTTTGATCAGCCAAGTTGCTGAGGAGCTTTGGGAAGTCGCTGATAAGACGATTCGCAATCTAACGAAGGAGGATATCAGCATTGTTGACTACAAGAGGAACCTTGTGAAGCACAGTACGGTTTCACTCCACCCCCTCATCTGATCGTGTGCTGATCGTCGTGCAGGTGAGGCTCAATTGGAAAAGGCCAAGCTCATCAGCAAGACTGCCACTAAAGGCAAGACATAGCGAGTCTCCCAATCCCGTTTCATGTGTACATCCAAGCATATGTACATACCGTACACTGCGCCCCTTACATGGGCCACACACATGTCTTGCCATTGTAGCCACACCTTTTTTCATTTGATCGTTGCACAACTAGCTGGATCTTGCATCTGTATGTTTGTCATGTCCAAGGCCACGTTTTCGCTTTTAGATGTTTTATTGACGACCGTCCCTACTTACTGAGATCGGGCCCTAGACCTAGCAAGGGAGCTCACGTTTAATGTAGCCAGTGTTTAGCCATGATTAGATTGTTTGCTGTCTGTAGTTGAATCGTACAAAGACCCGTGCCAATAAATGTGTCATAGATTCTGGGCCCTGATGCTAGCACCGCCATGCATACAGCCACCCGAGTGGATGCAGTCTAGCTACTATCTGGACCTTCCGAGACCGACGCACTTTAATGTGCAATATGACCCATGACACTGTAGGATCAACTTCAAGCCGATTTGGGTAAATCGGAGTTCGAAATTGAACTTGAAGAGCTGCAGTCACCGACGCCAACAAGTTGGAATGAATCATTAATCATTCTTGATGTCATAACTTTTGATATTCTCGACCAGGATTACAGCTGTGCGATGCAACAGCCCCAAGTTATGGCCCAGCGCTGCCTTACAACATTTCTGTTGTATGCCACTCATGCTCCCGCCATCGTCAAGAAACTCGACATTGCTCGTTCTTGTTTCGTCTCTGGACCTAAATGCATTCCTCCTTGTTTCCATCAGATTGTGGAAATTTTATCATGCACCGTTGACCTGGCATCTCATTTTACGAACGTTGTCGGACGTCTGGGTGCATCACGTTAGGTTCATCAAAGTGTACCCTGTTGACGATGGCGCTGATCAGTGCTGTATTTGATTTAAAGACACGCTGCTCAAGCCAGGATCTGCCGCCCCTACGCAAAACCTTTAGACGACTGCATCCTCCACGCTATGAAGCATGCAATATGTCTAGTTTGGTTGCCGCTGTTATTCTCCGCAAGTGGAATAACCGCTCTGCAAGCCCCGTACGACCCCCTGAATTTGTCCTGTTGGGTAAAAAGTGGCCCTCCGCCTCGAAATGGGTTTCGTTGAACGTATCCCGGGAAGGATGATTTGAAAATCTGCAACCTTGGGCTGCTCTATGCTACTCCTCCTATGCTCTGTTCGACTACGAAGAGTGCCAGACAGTCCTTATTGGGTATGACAACGATACGATGGTAAGTCGAGCATTCTTCCTAAACACCAGAACATTGTCGATCCCTCTCAAAACCAGCAGGGAAGTGTCCCGGCGGCTCTGCTGCAGGAGGCGTGCGGCTACGGGAGTGGGTGTCCCCTGAACTGTAGCAACCCCCAGATAATTCGCGATCAGGTGTGTCACCAGGGTACTACGCCTCCTTATAGCGTCGTAATCAGCAATGCAAGTGACGCGAGTATCGCGCTTGGTGTTGCGGGGAGTTATCAGAATGAAGGCGACGTTTTCGAGGTGAACTGGCAGCAAGGTCTATTCTGATTGTTGGCTGCTATCTGCCGCTTCCGAATACAAGCTTGTACAGTGTTCTTTAGGTACAAACCTGTCTTCCAAATGTACGACCCTGGAAACTGTGAGTCGGCACTTGTAAGACAACGCAGACAACACTGCACGTTTAGTCTTTACTACTAACAAGGTTGGTATCTTTCTTCAACGTCTCTTGGTAGAGGCATTGAACGGTGACTTCATAGGGTATGACCAATCTCAAGGTATATCGATGTTACGCTGAAGACTTTCACGTCGATCCATAAGTTACAAGGACCGTTAAGATGGAGCAGTTGCTTTGGTACAACAGTGACACAACAGACTTGAATCCAATTCTTGTTGCAAGTCAAACTATTACTGACTGACCGATGCTACATTATATGGATTCGAAAGGGGTGTGATGGACCAAAGCGAGGTCAACTGTAACTACCTACTGGTGATGGTGGAGATGATGCTATAGCTAAAAACCAAGCGGGATGTCTTTAAGGCTTATCATATCCTCGTAATGAACAGGTTACTGTGCGGAGTGCTCTGTCTGCGTTGCCTCACCTCGTGTACGGCTAACCGTCTCTCGCGACTGGACTCGCTCTTTCTTCTCAGGCACCATGTCGACAGACGGCGCGGTTGACTCCACGCCTTCCATAGAGGCAGGTTGCGAAGATGCGATTGGGTCCGTATCCACATTGGCAGGTGGCGATGGCGTGTGCTGAAGTCCCAATCTCTTTGATCTAGCGGAAGGATTAAGGAAGCCACACTTCGGGCATACGTATTCTGGCAGATACATCAGTATGTCAAAGCGAACAAGTTTGTGCGATCTCACGGGTGTCCTCCCAGACGCTCTCCTTAACGAGCCCATTGTGTGAGAAGCATTTCTGGCAAATCAATGCATAGCGCGAGGCAGCCACGCTCATTGATGATTCCTCGTCGCCCAGAATGGCATCGGCAAGTTTGTCATACCATTGCTTACGGGTCGGCTGAATAGGCTGTGGCGTTGCTGCAAAATGCGTCAGTGTCAAATTATCCATAGACACGTAAATAAGTACGCGAAAGCTGTAGAGGTAGATTCCTTTGTTGGACGACAGGTGTTTGCAGGTGTGCCTGTGGGGTTGTGGGCAGTGGTGTACGGGGCTGTGAAAGAGGCTGCAGACGGCGTATCGGGGTGCTGGGATCAGCGTATTTCTCAAGCAGGCTCCGTGTCGAGTCATAGTTGGTCTTTTTCTTAATTTCTTCAACTTTGGCTCGCTGCTTTTGAGTGACAGCTCTGAGAGTTTTCTCTGTCGTACTTTCATTGGGTGGTGAAAGAATTTGTTTCTGAGAAGCTCACCTTCGCGTCCGCCTTTCCATGAATACCATATCTGCATCATTCTCCGTGTAAATAATATTCTGAAGTGACACATGGATGTGGTGGGAATGTATTCAAGTGGATGGTGGCACGTACATTACAGGTCCCACTAGGACTGCTACTTTCGCTAGTAGCGAGTCATGCCACGACGCAGGAAGTATACGCGCATACCACAAGTATACGAATGAAATCCATAGAGAGAGCGTTCCAAGCGTGAACTGGAGTGTCGTCCGCCGTTCACGGAGTCGGATCTCTGCTAGACGTGTCTGCCGTCGTGCAACATCTGCTGCAAGTGCGGAGAGAACTTCTTCGTAGTTCTCTGACCCACCCTAGTGGAGAATCTTAGAACAAAACTACAGAAAAAGTACTGATGGGCCTTACCTTTGAGAACCAGCGGGTTACAAGGGACATGACGGGTAGGAAGAAGCAGAGTAAGTGCACAACACGTCAGTTGAACAAATTGGGCTCATTATGACACGCTCTGCACAGCCACATCATTCACTGTTTGTGATGTACTACTACTACTTGCTAACCGTACCCGACCGTCAATACACTGTTGCGTGCAGATTCAGACGTAAGTCTGACGTGCTCACATGCGACGGGGATCAGAAGTTAGTCAACTTGCCGGTGGTCCGGATTGTTTTCACAGCCAGAAACTCATCACCGGCTGTCTATTGCTCGTTCACTCCCAGAGTCCAGGCTCTTGTTGAAGACCAGTGTCGAACTGTCATCTCCATTATGTGACGGAGGCCACGGCGGCGAGCCATGAGCATTATGGACTCAGGAACATGAACCTATACGATTTCCCTCCACGATTGTTTAGATCATGTCCAACTGACTCGGATGCGTGCCCACTGGTGAGCTGCAACTCAGGGCCACAGGAGAGGTCACCGCTTGTTGGTCTTGGATAAATGATTTTGTTCCACAGCACTAATGTTTCATCTCGAACGTTTTGGCCAGGTCTATGACAACAAAGAACTTGAGGGATGATTCATCGACCCTTACGCCAGACACCTTTCATTCGACTGTAAGTTGCTGGAAGTTTCTTGAATGGCCGTCCGAGACTCGATTTTGGACGTGCTCCCCTAGATCTAGTCTCCCCTAGCTAGCCATATAGAAGGAAGACAGTCGTTCCTTCTACCCCCGTGCTCTCAAAGTTGCGGGCCAGTACAACAGACAGTCTAATTAGTGCAACCTAAGATACTCGCATCACTCACAACTGCGATGGCGCTGCAGTCGTAGCTGATAAGACCACTCAGTCCCGAGTCGTTGATAGAATATGCGGTCAGTGATTTTATATGGTACCCACCGCCGTGGCATTGGTGCCGAGTCGCAGCGGTAACTTGCGGGCAGTAACAATTCGCAAAAAAAACAGCGGAAGCTATCAGAAATTGAGACAGCATTGGATGGTGAGGAAGCCTGGGTGGAGGTTGCTGTCGACTCTCGAATCTCGAGCCAATTGTTTTATCACCGCACAAATTTGTAGATGTTCGTGTTTGACCCCCATTAGATTAATAATGTGGTGCAAATGACACAGCGAAGCAAACTGACGAATTTTTGTTATGGTTACGTTCTTTGACTGGACACTGAACCGAATAGCAGATAGGTTGTTTGAACTTCGAGAGTGCGCCACGATCACGCGAAACATCTTGTTCCCAATTATGAAGCAGAAGTCTGTCATGTGGATGATCAAAGGACGTGGAAAGCTCCTAAATGCATACGGGTTAGTGACTTGATCGGCAGACACCAAGACTCGTGCGCACCTGTTCCTACAGTCAGACATACATAGTGATACACCAAGGATGTCGGAAAACTGTAGAAGCTTAAAAGGTAAACACACATATTCTTATTATTACACAGCTGGGTCTTGCCACAGTGAGTTGGGGCGCTGAGACGCAATGCCCAGGGATGCCGGGTGGAGTGTCTGAATCGCACATGTAGATTTTGGTATCACCTCCGTCGTGTAAACCAGTTCGGGTAAGCTGTGTGAGAGAATGAGTTCTGACCCATTCAATCTACCATTCTTGACTGTGAGGGGAAGACTAAGGGAGTGTGGACTTAGCGTTACAAGTACCAAGGTCGTATAATAGTATTAGAGGCTATTATTACTTACTGGGTGTCGGTTTCATCGGGAGAAACTTTGCTCGCTACAATATTGTTGTTTTGGAAAGTTTCAGGGACCTCGCAATATGAGATGCTCAGGTAGGAAGGAAAGAGTGAATGTGGGACGTGTAGTAAACCTTAGTATTAATCATGGTACCGTCACGTCACGTGAACAAAATTGAGCCTTGTTTCCCCTCGGCAGCCATGATGCGAGCCTCACTGCATGAACCTGAATGTCGAATGATGCAAGGACTCCTAGGGCTTCAATGATCCAGATCCTGTTCAAGTCGTGGGACTGAAGCTTGTTGGTGTGCCCTTCTTGTTGATACATCGATGCATACTTAAATCGTCTCGGCCGGTTGATCGGAAGTACTACCAGATTGCGCGAGTCTCAGTGGACGTGTCCGAAGCCCCTCTTTGTGTGGTATATATATGGGTGTCCACGCACGGATCAACTAAGGATCACAACTTGATAGCAGTTCGTTTCAGGGGTAGTTATCCCAATGTCTTCCTCCACCCCACCCCACCCTACAGACGATTCAGATTCACAGTGTGCCAACTCCGACAACTTCGTTCATTGTGACGGTCTTTTTTTAACGATCCTACTGGGGGTACTTTTTTTCCCGTTCTACGCAGCGATTTTGTTGTATGCTCTCTACAGGATCGTTTTATGTGTGCGTGGTGCACTCTGTGCTATATGTGGTGCGCCCTCCGGCAGAGCTTTGAACGTACAGCTACAATCCATGGAGGACGACGGGATACATGAAGGAGGTGGAACGCCAATCCCTCTAGTGTTCTGCGGGACTTGGATGAGACCACCAACCCAAGAAGCCGCAAGCGTGGATCAGTCTGAATGGTCAAGTATTCAGGTGTGTGTTGAGCTGAGGTTCTGTCACTCGTAACGTCTGATAATATCTGATAGCCTATATCGGTGTCTGTCAGCTCTCAGGTTGCATGTAAATCCGCGCTCGGAATGGGCACGTTTGAATCTGCGGTATCTGCTGATACTTCTACACGGCCCTTTCCCGATGACTCCAAGTCTTCTTCGCTGGTTCAGAATTCCCCAGAAGTCGCAACGGTCGCCGTGATGATCCAGATGCCTTCTCCCGTTCTCCGGTGTTGTAAGGATAGAGAGGGCTTTTCAAATAACCCCGCTGGACCAGATCATGCCCTGTCAGGGTATCACATTGGCGTAGCACAGGTTCAGTGCGTGGACACTCGATGTTGACATGGTCTGCGTTTTCTTTTTTGCTGCTAGTCTCGGCACACGGGTGCAGCCGCTCTGTGGACGGCTTGTGGTGGCTCTGAGGTCCAGATGTGTTCGAATTTTCATCTGTGTACTGTAGCAGTATGTCCTTTGCGAAAGAAGTGTTATCGGATCCCGTAAACAAGCATGGACAGTGTACAATCGACTGTGTTACAAGATGGCAGCCTGAAAATTATATCTACTGCCAGCCCAATACTATTAACTCGCAGAACGTGTAACGACCCGGGTCTTACACAAAGTATTTTACTACCTCGAAGGATGGGACAACGGTAACCTAGAATATTCATTATTCACTATTCCTATTGCAATGGAACGAGCAAGGGTAACGTATTCTGCTCGCTGCTTTACATGACTGCCAAAAATCATAGTTCCAGGGGACGCTTTGACCGTACCAACAGTACCTTCATTACTTGGCGAGGCCATGTGATACGGTGACTGTAACCGCGGTAAACTTCAAGCACGCACGAATGTGGGAGTGATAGAGCATCGAGTGGGACAGATAAGGGTGTGTGATCGTGGTGTCTGCTCGAAGAGGGAGTATAACAAATCCGTAAGGATTGAATTTTGCGATACGTGAGTTGTTGTTATGCTTGTGTTCGCTGGAATTCAGCGCAGAATGTTAATGAGGAGAGGTCGGGGCATAGCCGGAGTGCTTGAAGGACCACAAACGGTTCGAATACTAGAGCAATCTCGACATCTGTCAGGTGGGCCCATATTGAGCCGAAAGAATAGCGCGGGAGGTCGAAGGATTGTAGTATTGCTGCGAGCCTGCGCGTGGTTAATGGCAGTTGCGACATAGATTCTCAAATAGTTGGTACAAGTATTATTCAAGATTCATATGGTCAGCTCCCGAAGCGCTGGGAGGTCTGTCAGCAAAGTTCGGGTTTCTCGGTGAAATGGATAAAAAAGGTAGAGAGAGACGAAATTGTTTTCATGTAAAGGTGGAGAAAGTTTCGAAGAATGGGAGAATGATTGTCGGAGCATTTTGCTAACAAGAGTGGGAGTCCACGCAACTGCTTGAGCCACGAGTCGCAGCAAAAAGCTGCCCGCTGCCAGTCTCTGTCATCGACTTCCAAGTGCAATCTGCTAGGTGCTGATCCCGTTCATCTTTTGCTGATGATGATTGTTTATACCACGTGTCACGCTTTCCAAGCCTAAGATCTCATGCGACGTTGTTTCAACTGCTGCTGGCACCCGGTGATGATATCAATAACGCTCTGGCCCTCGAGTTCGGTGATAGGCTGGTCGGTATTGGGGTATCGGGGGTCTTCGAGGTCCGGAATCTGGTCATCATCAATAACATGGTGTCCATGATATTGAAATACACAAACGATCACTTACGAGCGCGCGAGCTGAAGCGAGTGGTTAAGTCTTTAAGATTATCAGGTACGAGTGTCCATCAAACTATACTTGTAATATTTTGCAGTCCATAGATGATATCTGAGAACGGCGAAGGATTGGCTATTGAACACGGGGTTTCAAGGTGCGGAATCTGGTTGTCGTCGATAACGTGGCGTCCAGGATATCGGAATACACATACGATAACTTGTGAGCGCGAGCTTGATATTATCAGGCAAAAATGTCCATAAGATTGAGTACTCAGACTTAGGATGTTTTGTGGCACATTAACGATGATATCTGATTGTGAGTGTACTGTGGGAAGAGGTCTTATATAAATTAACGCGGGTTAGATATCACATTGGTCGATCTTTCTTCGACATCTCATGACTTCACTGAGCATAATTTCTTCCGGAATCAACCCGTACCGGCCGTACCCTCGACCAACATGTCAACACTCAAATGAACCACCGACTGCAAAGAGTCTCCTACTTTCCCGACTGAAATTCGGATTGGATGTAGTGCAAAGGCCGAGCAATTTCCTGCAGCTGCATTCAAGTCCTCTTCCTGTTATCTACTAGAGTCGTCATCCCTACTAACTAGTCATCGGAGATGTTCCAAGGGGGATAAGTCCATTGTCGCACTAGGTTCATCTGGTATGTCCGCGCCCATTATTCTCCTTACGTCTTTCGTATTGCTTTTGCTTCGCTTGTCCCAGGTCTCAACATTTAAACCCGTGTGTGCTGTGTGCAACCGAAGCCGCATGATCCCGCAATATCCAAACACACCTCCACTCTCGGATGACTTTATTCCTTACTCTATGATTGTCCCATGCTCTCAAAAACCTGCTACCCAATCACCTTTCACCTTTCTAACACGTCGTTCGCTCGAATCACCCCAGACTCGAGTGCAATGCTACGTATGCATACAATAGACGATGGATCGACTGTATGCTCCATATCATACTCGAAGAAGTATCTCTAGTATCTCTGCAAATCGATTGACTGAAACAAGATCATCGTATTGAAGAGCTACAAGGATTGAATTGATTAACTGCAACTCGGAGGAATGGGAAAGGTTGGAGACTCACCCCTCTCGACATTGCTGCCAGCGTGTTCCACGTGCCATGTGACTCAAATCAAGCTCAATACATCCTCTCCCAATCACTAATGCAATGCGAGAATTATATCTAAATGCCTCTCGTGAAGCGGGTGGTACCCAGAATAAGAGCCGACGATTTGGTCCTAACACCCATCCATCGAGTCCCAGCAAAAACGTGCGGTCGTCATGGGGGGTGCCTGCGAGTAGCTCAGCAGTGTCGCACAGTGCATGAGTCGAGTTTGATGAGAAGGAAATGAAATCATCGGTTGCAGTGTCGGGTGTGGGGACAGCCACAGTTGGATGTGGGATGCAACCGCCGTGCTGGGAGGATGCTGAAGAGTCTTCTTCGGCGTGGTCCTGCAATGACTTCCCAATTGCTGCATACCAGACCCGGACAGTCCCATCATCTGAACACGAAATGATACGAGTCCCCTCCCGCGAGAAAGAAACTGAGTTGACCGACTCAGTGTGTCCGTGCAAGGGTTGCCTGATTGGCTGCCCGGTCACTGCATTCCACAGCCGGACAGTCTTATCGTCCGAACCAGAAACGATGCGAGTCCCATCCAGCGAGAACGAGACTGAGCGGACCCAGTCAGTATGCCCATCCAAGGGCTTACCAACTGGCTGCCCCGTTACTGCATCCCAAAGCCGGACAGTATTATCCGCAGAACCAGTCGCAATGCGATTTCCATTCGGCGAGAACGAGACTGAGTGTACTGGCTCAGTGTGCCCCTTCAAGGGATCACCAACTGGCTGTACCGTTCCTGCGTCCCACAGCCAGATAGTCTTATCATCCGAACCAGAAACGATGCGAGTCCCATTCAGCGAGAACGAGACCGAGTTGACGCAATCAGTGTGCCCCTCCAAGGGCTCACCAACTGGCTGCCCCGTTGCTGTATCCCAAACCCGGACAGTGTTATCTGCAGAACCAGTCACAATGCGATTTCCATTCAGCGAGAACGCGACTGATCTGACCCAACCAGTGTGTCCCTCCAAGGGCTCACCGACTGGCTGCCCCGTCTTCACATCCCACAACCGAACATACTTATCGCCTGAACCAGATACGATGCGAGTCCCATCCGGAGAGAACGAGACTGAGAGAACCATGCGAGTGTGCCCTAGCAAGGGCTCACCGATTGGCTGCCCTGTCGCTGCATCCAACAGCCGGACAGTGCCATCCTCCCAACCAGTCGCGAAGCGGGTCCCATCCGGCAATAGCGAGACCGAGGTAATGGAGTTGGTGAGCCCTTGCAAGGGTTCACCAACTGGCTGCCCTGTAGATGCATCCCACAGTCGGACAGTATGATCCGCAGAACCAGTCGCGATGCGAGTCCCATCAGCAGAGAACGAGACTGAGAGAACCCAAAAAGTGTGCCCCAGCAAGGGTTCACCGACTGGCTGCCGTGTTACTGTATCCCACAGCCGGACAATCCCATCATCCGAACCTGTCACGATGCGACTTCCATCCGGCGAGAACGAAACTGACCTAACATAATCAGTGTGCTCCAGCAAGGGCTCACCAACTGGCTGCCCTGTAGATGCATCCCACAGTCGGACAGTCTTATCCGAAGAACCAGAAACGATGCGAGTTTCATCCAGCAAGAACGACACTGAATTAACCCGATCAGTGTGCCCCCGTAAGGGTTCACCAACTGGCTGCCCCGTTGCTGCATCCCAAAGTCGGACAGTGTTATCCGCAGAACTACTCGCAATGCGATTTCCATTCGGCGAGAACGCAACTGATTTAACCGACTTGGTATGCCCCAATAAAGGATCACCAATAGGCTGCCACGTCGCTATATCCCACAACCGGATAGTGTGATCTGCCGAGCCAGACACAATACGTGTCCCATCCGGCGAGAATGAGACTGAAGTAACAAAAGAAGTGTGCCCCAGCAAGGGTTCGCCTACTGGCTGCCCCGTTGCTGCATCCCACAATCGCACAGTGCGATCACCCGATCCAGTCACAATGCGAGTCCCATCCGGCGAGAACGAGGCTGAGTTGACCCACCCAGTGTGCCCGCTGATCACCGTCTGAACAGCCGTCCAGTTGATATCACGTCCAGATGCCACACAAAGAGAGTTAGGAAACCGTGCAGAAAACGTTCTGGATAGTACGGAGTTGACGGGCGAGAATGGCAGTGCTGATACATAGAGATGAGGTGTACTGTGCAAGATGAGGCCGCCGAAGATTTGGATAAATCTCTGCACGTCCATTGCAGCGGATGAAGCACCTTCGAATCTGGTATGGCCCTGTGATTGTGATTGTGCGTGAGTGAGCATGCAATCTGACGCTTAATAACCATGTGCTCACCTTCAACCACTTGGCAATAAGTGGAAGGGCAGGGACTGCGCCGCTGAGCGCATTTATAAGGCCGAGTACCTCAAGCCAGAAGAACAGTCGCTCATGGTCGAAGAATGACATGATTTCTTTGGCGAGTTCTGAATCGAAGTCGGTGGCTTTTACATGGACAGGCCAGAATTGGCAGGCATAGGATAGATGTGGGGGGATGCATTTTTTTACTCGTTCCTGCAGCTCGGGATCTTCGGAGTTGGGGAGATAAGACGATTTTAAATCGCAGATATTGAAGGAAAGTTCACTTTCCATCACTCGAAGTGATGCGAAAGCAAGGTTTCGTTGTATCTTCAACACGTCAACGAAGAACTCTCCACTGCATTTAGGGTCTGTAAGGAAATCGCGGAAGGATGAATGAAGGGGTCGAATTGCGGTAGAAGAGTTGGTGGTGCCGCTGAGAGGGATCCCATATGTTCTACTATGACCTCCACTTTGTAACGCTCGCCTTCATCTAGAAAATGGCTCCGCATGGCATTCAGGGAATTCAAAGGGAGGGGTTCAGCTGTGCCAAGAATTTGTCCCATCACGGAACGAAACGTCGCTAGCCGTGTTTGCTGAAACTCGGGATTTGTATGTCTGTCCTTTCGCATGATCTCCGTCAGAATGAAGTCATACATATCGTACAACAGGTGCTCCCGTTCGACAGGATCGCGAGACACCATAACATTGTAGGATTGATTGGAAGATAAGCCAGCAGGGGGTTCTTCGATTGATTCGCAAGCAAGACGTGCCCACTCGAAAAGACCATCAGCTTTCCTGGCGAGCGCTGTAAACTCTTTGCTCCCAAAATCCGAAAGTCCTTCCAGCTTCTTCGACACGTAAGCGTAGATATCACGTTCCGCGACTTCTGGTGGAATGTCATCCATGGAAATCCTTCGAATGTGTTGAGCGCCTGCAAACGCATTCTGAATGTCGCGAAGCGAGCGAGAAGTGACGATAAACCGGAAGTTAGCTGGGAGTTCAGTAATTCGTCGAACACCTAGTTTGCCCGCAAGAATGCGGAGAATGCGGAGCCGTGTCTCGACTCCGCCGCTCTCGTCCAGTGCGTCTATCACGATAACGATAGGTCTTACAGTTGACCCTGGGGGCCTCCCAAGTGGTTTCATGAGAAGTTCATCCCACTGTTGGACAATATCTGCTGTAGTCTTGAGCGAATTGGTATCTTTAACTATCTCTGCCAGTGCTCGTCTCATTTCCGGATCACGGTCGGCCAGGTCGCGCGCGATCGTAGAAAATATCTTCTCATGACGACGGTCGGCAGCTCGCTGGTGATCAAAGCAGTAACATGAACCGAGCCCTCCCACATCGTTGAACCAGTTAGCAATTGTGTGGGCAATGGCCGACTTGCCCTTGCCTGCAGGGCCAGATAGCCAGAGAACACGCTGAACATCGTCTCCGGTGCTGTTGACCCAGTCTGTGATCTCGGATATGATTTCCGTGCGCGTCCCTGGTAGGCATTGTTTCCCAGTATCTCGTCCCGCGCCATCCGCATACGTCATACCGCTTAGATCTAGCGTTTCGCCTAGAGACGTATGAATAGATATCGAGTCAGAAGCACGTACAAACCCTTACCTGTGCGATGGACATAGATGGCTACATCGCGGATAACTTGCTTCTGGAAGTTGTCCATTAACTTATCCAACATTCCACCGTACCCTCGAATTGCATCATCTGTTTCCCGGCCTATGTTTTTTCCGGCTCTACTCCCTACAATAATAGAAGAACATTGAGACTGAAAAGCGCAGTGACTCGCAAAGACTCACAAAAGTTCTTGGTCTCCGAATAATCTCTGATAAAATTGGCGCATTCAAGGCTCTGCTCAGAAATCTGTCCAAGGATAGTGTGCATCGACGAAATCTGGTGAAGCCTCTTGTTTTCTGTAATGAAGGTGTAAACGTCACCCAACTTCTGGAGAAGGCCGACTATCGCTGTATCGCGATCTGCTTGAGCAAGAATTACCTGCGCGAATAATAACTGAGAAAAAAGATACGAATGAGAGCAAAACCAAACATACTTTTGCGGCCCAAGACAACACGCTCAGTGCCATTTTTGCGTATGGATGTACCTGCAGAACAGGTTCGGTTCGGTTCCGATCGAGAGACATGGACCATACCTCCGCAAGCGTACCGATAATACTGTCGAATATCCTGAGGGGTTGAAGATATGTATCCTGGAAATTGTATGCAGCCTCGAGATCTGCTGGTGCATTTTGGGCGATGGACGCTGCAGATGTCACATGTCCCGAAGGCGACCTTATGAGCTTCTACAGCCTCTTTGGCTGTCTGAAGTGCCGATTGGGGATCAGCGCCTTATTCCGGACCAGAGGGAGCACCCTGAACCTGCGCGACCACAAGAATTTAGAGAGAGAGCAGAAACTAAAAGGTGACCCACCTTGATATTCGGAATCGACGAGGCACCTTCACAATCAACGTTCGGAAGAACAGGATCGCGGCCGCGGGAATCCTTCGAGTGCTTTTGTACGATCACATGAGCCTTGTTCCAGGAAACTCGGGATCTTGTTGACTCACAGAAATCTTTTTAGTCGCATTCTTAACCTTTCCTAGAAACTGACGGATTCTGCCAGTGACGTCTGCCCTGGATGAAGGATGGCATCAGTGTTAATGTTTCGAAGACAAATGAGAAGTGGTCCTCATTAGCGACATACCGAACTTTCACTAGCGGTTGCTTCACTGGATGCACGGTGTTCGAGAGGTGGATCTTGCCTTGAGTTCCTTGATTGGTTGTGTTCACTCATTATTTGAAATAGTTGATGTTGAGAAATAGAATCAGACTGAGTGAAGTAGGGTGCGATAAGTAGTTAGAGGAAGGTCCCCGCATCAGCGTTTAGATAAGTCATTCTCGCAAGCGCCACTAGGCAATATTTGCTGCTGTATTGACTGGGCGCCTCGGAACTCCGGGAAGTGCAAGGAAGTCGAAGCCTCGAAGGAACGACTATCTTCATATTCCTATACCGTCTGCCTCGAGACTATGAAAAACGCTGTGCTGATCGCGGGCGCGCCGGTGAGTGATGCATGCACGCAAGACTTGCCAGAAGCCTTTGAGTGGCATTAAAACTCGAGGTCGAGAAAACTCATATCTGCAGTGCAACTAACAGCCCAGTCTAGTTTGTCGTCTAACCAATCATCGGAGATGTTCCAAGCAGGATGAGCCCATTGTTGTACTACATTCGTCTGGTATGTCCGCGCCCAGTATTCTCCTTAACTCAGTCATTTTTTTCATTTCCATGAAGTTCGTTCTTCAATTTTTGCATGTTCTTCTACGTCCATGCGCACGTCGCATATCGCATGCATCATTCTCATGGTACTCGTGTTGTTACCATACACATGCTACACCGTACACAATGAACCACGCTCCTTCCTATTGACCCAGTTCTCTCGACATTTACATGTAAACCCGCGTGTGTTGTGCGCAACCGAAGCCAAACGAACCTGCAATATCCAAACATGCTCCCCGCGGAACTGCTGCTGCAATCTCCTGTTTGTTCAATCCACATTGGGAGGTGCCTTATACACCCTTGTATCCATTTGTTTCACTCGACGCCATTCGGATAACCTTTTTCGTTGCACAATGATCGATGCCCTCAAAAATCTGTTACCCAGTCACCTTTCTACCCTGTCGAACACGACGTTCGCTCAAACTACTCCAAATTCGAATGCAATGCTATATATACATACTATAGATGATGAATCATGTAACTGTATACTCTATCGTACTTGTTGAAGCGTCTCTGGTATCCCCGCAAATCAATTTTCTGGAACAAGATCCTGATAAGAGCTACAATGATTGAATTTATTACTGCGAGGAACGAAAAACATTAGAGACTCACTCCTTGCGGCAGAGCTGCCAGCGTGTCCCATGTACCATGGAGCTCAAATCAAGCTCAACACATCCTGACCCAATCACTAATGCAGTTCGAGGATGATATATAAATGCCTTTCGTGAAGCGGGTGGTACCCAGAACGGGAGCCGACGATTTGGTTTCAACACCCATCCATCATCTCCCAGTAAAAACGTGGGGTCATCATGGTGGGTGCTTGTGAGTGGTTTAGCAGTGTCGCGCAGTGCCGCATGTGTCGAATTTGATGAGAAGGGAATGAAGTCATTGTCCATAGTGCTGAGCGTGGGGATAGCTGTTGTTGGATGTGAGATGCAACTGCCATGCGGGGAGGATGCTGAAGAGTCTTCTTCGGCGTGGTCCTGCAATGATTTCCCAATCGCTGAATACCAGACCCGGACAGGACCAGCCTCCTGCGAAAAAGAAATGATGCGAGTCCTATCCCGCGAGAAAGAAACTGCTTGGACCGACTCAGTGTACCCCCGCAAGGGCAGACCAATTGGCTGCCTCGTCGCTGTCTCCCACAGCCGGGCAGTCTTATCGTACGAACCAGAAACGATGCGAGTCCCATCCGGCGAGAATGAGACTGAGTTAACCGACTGAGTGTGTCCCTCTAAGGGCTCACCGACTGGCTGCCTTGTCGCTACATCCCATAGCCAGATAGTTTTATCGTTTGAACTTGTCACGATGCGAGTGCCATCCGGAGAGAACGAGACAGACCTAATCCAAAAACTGTGCCCCGCAAGGGCTCACCGACTGGCTCACTCGTTGCTGCATCCCACACCCGGACAGTGTAATCCCGTGATCCAGTCACAATGCGAGTTCCATCCGGCGAGAACGATACTAAAGTAACCCAACTAGTGTGCCCCAGCAAGGGCTCACCCACTAACTGCCCCGGCCCTGCATCTCACAGCCGGACAGTCTCGTCGTGTGAACCAGAAGCGATGCGCGTTCCATCCGGCGAGAACGAGACTGAGAAAATTGTACCAGTGTGCCCGCGGAAAGGTCCACCCGCCAACCGCCCCGTCCCTGCATCCAACAGCCGGACAGTGCCATCCTCAGAACCCGTCGCGATGCGGGTGTCATCCGGCGATAGTGAGAATGAGAAAATTGAATTAATGAGCTCTCGCAAGGGCTGATCAACTGGCTGCCCTGTAGCTGCATCCCACAGCCGGACTGTCTCATCGTTCAAGCCAGACACGACGCGAATTCCGTTAGACGAGAACGAGACTGAGTTGACCGACGAAGTGTGCCCCAGTAAGGGCTGGCCTACCGGTTTCCCTGTTGCTGCATCCCAAAGCCGCACAGTGCAATCATCCGATCCAATCGCAATGCGAGTCCCATCCGGCGAGAACGAGACTGAGTTGACCCACCCAGTGTGCCCGCCGATTACAGTCCGAACAGCCGTCCAGTTGATATCACGTCCAGATGCCACACGAAGAGAGTTAGGAAACCCTGCAGAAAATGTTCTGGATAGTGCAGAGTTGACGGGCGAGAACGGCAGTACTGATACCTAGAGATGAGGTGTGCTGTGCAAGATGAGGCTGCCGAAGACTTGGATACATCTCTGCACGTCCACTGCAGCGCATGAGGCACCTTCGTATCCGGTACCACTCTGCGATTGCGATTGCGATTGCGATTGCGATTGCGCATGAGTGAGCATGTAATCTGAGGCATAATAACCATGTGCTCACCTTCAACCACTTGGCAATAAGCAGAAGGGCGGGGACTACGCCGCTGAGCGCATTGATAAGGCCTAGTACCTCAAGCCAGAACAACAGTCGTTCATGGTCGAAGAATGTTTTAATTTCTTTGGCGAGGTCCGGATCGAAGTGAGTTATTTGCACGTGGACAGGCCAGAATCAGCAGGCATAGGATAGATGTGGGGAGATGCACTTTTCAACTCGTCCTCGCAGCTCTGGATCTTCGGAATTAGGGATATACGATGATTTTAAATTGCAGATATTGAAGGAATGTCCATGTTCCACCACTTGAGGTGATACCAAAGCAAGATCTCGTTGTACCTTCGACACATTAACAAGGAAATCGCGGAAGGGCGCATGAAGAGGTCGGATCGGGGTGGATGACTCGGTGGTGCCGCTGAGGAGGGATCCCATATGTCCTATCACAATCTCCACTTCGTAACGCTCGCTTTCATCTGAAAATCGGCTTCGCATGGCGTTCAGGGAATCCATAGGTAGAGGTTCAACCGTGCCAAGTATTTGCCCCATCACGGAACGAAACTTCACTAGTGCTTCCTCATACTCTTCACCCTCGAATTTATCTCTTCGCATAATGTCTGTCAGATAGGCCGATATATATCATACAGCAGATTTTCCGCTTCCCAGTATCGCGATTTACGATAGCATTGAAACGAGAAATTGGATGTATGCCAACAGGGGTTTTCTTGACGTGTTCGCAGGCAAGACGGGCCCATTCAAAAAGCCCATCCGCTTTCTTAGCGAGAGCTGTAAACACACTGTTTCCAAAATCTGACACCCCTTCCAGCTCCCTCGATACGTAAGTGTGGATGTCGCGTTCTGTGATGGTTAATGGGATGTCGTCCATGGACATCCGCCGAATATGCTGAGCACCTGAAGGCTCATCGTCGATGTCGCGGATGGGGCGGGAGGTCACAATGATCTGGAAATTGGCTGGGAGTTCGGTGATTCGTTGCGCGCCTAGTTTGCCCGCAAGAATGCGGAGAATGCGGAGCCGTGCCTCGCCTGAACCAGTTAGCAATCGTGTGGGCGATGGCCGACTTGCCCTTGCCTGCAGGGCCAGATAGCCAGAGAACACGCTGAACATCGTCTCCGGTGCTGTTGACCCAGTCCATGATCTCGGATATGATTTCCGTGCGCATCCCTGGCAGGCATTGTTTCCCAGTATCTAGTCCCGCGCCTTCTGCATACGTCATACCGCTGAGGTCCAGTGTGTCACCTGACGATGTATGAATAACCTTACCTATACGGTGGATGAATACCTCTACATCGCGAGTAACTTGGTCCCGGAAGCTTCGCATGAGCGCATCCAACACATTGATGTACTGTTAAATCGTATTTTCTGTTTCCGAGATAACATTTTTCCCGAGTCTCTTCCCTATAACAGTAGAGAATTGATAATGAGTGAATGAGCAAAGCACAATAATTCATGGGCTCACAGAAGTTTTTGGTTGCAGAGTAATCTTTAATGAACTGGGAGCACTCGAGAGTCTGCTGAACTATTCGTCCGACAATACTCTGCATCGACGGAATTCCGCTCAGGATCTTGTCTTGCATCATGAAATCGTAGACTTGACTTAACTTCTCGAGAAGTCAGAGTATCGCTTGGTCACGATCTGCTTAAGCGAGGACCATCTGCATGGATGACGGCTGAGTAGGAGATAACTGGAGTAAAACAATACGTACTTCAGATGCATAAGACAAGTAGGCCCAGCACCACCTTTGCGTAAGGGTGTACCTATGCAAAAGGATTAGTTCAGTTCTGGCCGAGAGAATTAGCCCATACATCAGCGAGCGGCTCAATAACACTATCGAATATCCTGAGGGGTTGAAGATATGTGTCCCCGACATTAAATGCAGCCTCGAGATCCACTGGTGTATCTTGGGCGGTGGATACTGCAGATCTCACACGTGTCGAAAGTGGCTTCATGAGCTTTGCGGCCTGTGTGGCGTTCCGAAGTGCAGATTGGGGATCAGTGCCTTGTTCCACACCAGAAGAAGAATCCTGAACCTGTGTAACCAGTAGAAGTTAGATAGATAGAGCAGAACCTGAAATGTGACCTACCTCGATATTCAGAATCGATGAGGCACCTTCACGATCGACGTTTGGGGGAACAGGGTCGCGGCTGCGTGAATCCTTCAAATTTGAGCGCTCGTGTACGATATTAGCCTCATCCCAGTACACAGTATTGGTTTCGACTCACAGAAATCTTTTTGATTACACCATTCGTAAGCTTCCCCGAAACCGACAGATTTTGCCACGGGGTCGGCCCTAGACAAAGGATGCGTTGACGAGAGTCAGCGTTTCGGGTACAATTTCATGAACATCAGCCAGTGACAGCTACGTACCAGGCCGTTCAGCAGCGTTTGTTTTGTTGGATGTCTCAATGTCTGGAGGAGGAACTGACCTCAAGTCCCTCAACTAATTGTCGTCGTTCATGGTGAATAGTTGAGGTCGATGATCAGTCTGAGCGAGTAGGGTGCGACAAGAAGTTAGAGAAAGGGTGGATCCCATGTCGTTTAAATGCATACCCTTGACCGCAACCTGAGGCAATATTTGCTGCTGTATTGACTTCAGCCACTAAGCATTAAGTGGGGCAACACGGAACTTGGGGAAGTCGAAGGAACGACTTGATGAAAGATTTGTGGTAGTACAGAAGTCGACTCATGGACCAGTGCTTGAGGTCGAGAATATTCAACAGCATTAAAACTTAGAAGCTGTTAAAACTGAATGGTGAGTCAATTCAGCCAATCGAGCTGGGGACCTAACTGACGGATAATACGATCAAATTACGATCATAGACTCATAGTAGTAGTATTTGCCGCTACTCGAGCCAACGACTGGCCCGCCATACGGCCCTGTCTGCTGTTGTTAAAGGACTACAAGCTTGATCCTACTGCGACAAATGGCATGAGGAGTATGTAGTGGAGCTGTATAGTGTGATGGGCTTCAGCGGGGGACAAGTGGAAATTGATCGATTGAACAGCCATATCGACACGATACCGTTGCAGACTATTTCAGGTCATGATCGAGTTGTCAATGGACCCGCAGCTTGCCGCTTGAGCTTGAATTTCGAACTTTGTGCTCACACGCATTGACGAAAGCTATACTCTATGAATACTACAAGCGAATAGGCACTTGCTCGCTTCCGTCACCGTCTGCGTCGCATCATGCCGTGGACTGGGCGCTGTTAATATACCTTTGAGCACTGACCATGACGCTGACAAGTCTTCCACATGATGCTTTGTATCGTGTCCTATGCTTTCTTTCTGTCCGCGAAATCATCTGCCTTCGACTGGTGAGAAATTCTTGCTCATCGTTTGCTTATCATATCCCTTCACATTGAACATACTTGTAATGATTGATATAGGTGTGCAAAGACCTTCGCGACTTGACATTCCACACGGCTATATGGCATGATGCGTATAAACATGCAAAACTGCCTCGTCCTCTCGGACCACTTGACTCTCAGTCTCGCGAGTTCCTAGAAAACACCCTCGTCAAAAGCACTCAAGTTGGCGTGAAGTGGAACAAGCAAGCTCTAACGATAACTTCTAAGGCGACTTGGTTTGAACCCGAGTGGTCAGCCTTGCAAGGAGACCATTGGGAAGTGGTAACTGGCTTATGGCTCGTCATCCCGCACATCAGCGGCCCCGACATCCTGTGCTACGATCTGGAGCGCGGGCTGCGCCACGTCGTATATCACGCCAATGGCGCTCAGATACTGTCGTTCAAAAGTGCGACTTCTGAGGCAGCAGACGGAGGATGTATCATGCACGCTATCGTCATGGAAAGCTCTCGCAGCAGCCCGTCGTTCTCACAGTTAGTTGCCTCCAACAATCACATCCAAACGTTGAACATTTTTTGGTAGTAAACTGCTTTCCATTCGTTTCTCTTCTGATGGTCCATCGTTGGAATCCTCCATGGTAATTCCTGGCGATGTAATCGGAATGGGAATGTCGCAGCTATCTGCTGGGAAGCGCTTGCTATGCATGAGCGATCATCTGACTGGTACTTTGAATTTAGCAGTGGATACCCGCACCCGCATCCTGTACTGCTTTCCGCCACCGAGCTCTATTATTGTATGTATGAAATACTTCGACATCGTACACATCCCTCATCATGAAATATAGGACCCTAATTTCGCCACAACTTGTACCCAAGAGACATACCTGAAGCGTCTCATTGCCACTGAAACCCACATTCTTGCGATGTTTACCCCTATCACTATTGTCAGCCAGCTCGACGAGGGAGGAAACTGTCGTGCGATCATTCAGGCGTTCGCTCTCCCATCAGCGGGAATTGCTCCGCATCCTCACCTACTCTTCAACTCACCCATGAAGGCCATTGTTATCTCGATATCGAACGTGTTTCGCTTTTATGCGACTCCATGACCAACGCAGTCACAGGGCAAACCCAAATTAAATTCCTTACCCATTGCATGAGACTTAACCTGACGAAGTACTTTGCTCACCGAGTAACGTTATCCCCTCCTCTGCCAGGGGAGAAATTAGGGAATATATCCCTCTCCACCGAGCAGCTTTTCTCTGTACCAGGTTATGCTAACACCATGAAGTTTACCACGTCATTTGACGGGCACGCGCGTGGCATCTGCGTACTTCATAACGAAAGGGATGGAACAGAATTCTATGGATTTACCATCGACGCTAGCAGTATGGATAAGCCCTGTTCGGGCATTGTTGGACCAGGGGTCGATATCAAAGAGGTTGAAGCGAAAGAGTCGTTTCCCTCGTCTTTGAGGATGACATGGAATGTGAAACTCGCATTCGACGGCTACTTGGGTAGAATCTGTTACAGGAAACGAGGTCAGGCAGGAAGGAATGTACTCGCTATAGTAGATTTGGCTTAGAGGTCATTAGACAGTCTAGACGTGCACGGTCGACTGATGCTGATTGGATATTTAACGTTCTGAAGGATAGATTGTGACGTATCGTATACGCTTCAGATCTTGCTTAGTGGCAGATAGCAGATCCTAGCTTGGCGACAGTGTGTATGGTGTAAGGAACTCGCTGCGCATATGCCGCATCCCAGGTACAGGCAGTTCACACCATAGCGTGATTATGTCGTGGACAAATAAAGCTCTCCCAGTTACTCGACACCACAGGCATCGGATAAACACAAAGTATCCATCGACGCTATCATACTCAAACCTTTCCAGTAGCAGCAGCAGCGTTCTTTTTTTGCTCCTTCAGTTTCTCAATCCGCTGCAAAAGTCAATCAGCATGAGCCACCACACCTCCAAACAAATAAAGAAAACACTCACCAACCGTCTCTCCTCCTTTCTCCTTGCCATCTCGGCCGCCTTCTCCTCCTTAGACATCCCAGCCATACTAGTCGGCGGTGTGTTATCAGTAGTATTTGGGAGAGGTCGAGGAGATGATACTGGCGTTGATCGAGCGCTTGAAGCGGGTGAGAATGCCGGTGCAAGAGTGGAAGGCACGATGGATCTGCGGGGTTGTGGGGAGAGCGTGCGTGAGATCTGGGAGGGATGTGATGTCTTCCATGGATCAGGCGAGCGACTTGTAGGTCGAGATGAAGATGCCATCGCACCCCATTCATCAGGAACTGTATCACATAAATCGGTAAGGAAATCATCAATAAGTACGTGATACATACTTGGAGAACTAGCCCGCAGCGAAATTCCGAATCCTAGACCATCGGTTGCACTCGCAAGCTTTAATTCCGCAGTAGGTGGAGCGCTCTCGAACGCACCTACAGGAAAAACAATCTCAGTTTGGATCCGGTGATATCTTTAAAAGTCAAGGAACATACTCCAATCTCCCTCATCAGCATTGATATCGATCAAATCGTCATTCCACAAATGACTACCCCCTTGCCCTGCCTCGTTAGCAACCTCTTCAGCGAGCTGCGCAGCAAGCGTAGAAGCCGGGGCTTTATTTCCGCCCAGTTGTAGGCCTTTGCTTCTTGATGTATTTGCAGAGGGAGAAGCAGATGACACAGGTAGAGAACTGGTGCGCCCATTGATGTTTGGCGTCAATATTGATGCGTCTACAGTACTCGAGATCGTTGTCTGCATATCCGCAGGGGCAAGCTGAGCGGTAGATCTTTGTAAGGTATCAATTTTAGGCAAGACAGATCAAACGTGCCTTTTTGCCAAGGGACGAAACAGCCCACCCTGTGAGAGCTGCTGCTGCGCCCGTCGCTGAGTTCACAAGGCCAGCCTGGGTGTATGCACCCGGAAGCCTCGTGTTTAGATCTTCCCCGCCATCTTCTGTAGATGCTGTCTCCGGCTATGAAAAAAGGTGTATGTAAGCAATACAAACTGGCATATGTGCTGTAGACCTACCATAGTCGAAGCATGAGTCTCTAAACGCTTGATAAAAAGCTCGACCGCCTTGAACGCCTGGTCACGAACCAACCTGTACATTTGGAGCCATCAACATACATCAAAGTAGTAGAACAAGAGCTGCAGACTCACTTTTCTTTATCCAGCGTAGCACCTACAACAGCTGAAACGACTTTACTAGCCACGTCGTCGATCTCGAAGCACTCCGCGGTTGCCATGAACGCCATAACGCCCGCCACCCGAGCGTGGACGAACGAATCCTTGAGCGCCATACTGAACGCGGGAACGAGAACTTTTCGTTTGGTGTTATACCCTAGCGAAGGGCCCAGCCGGCCGATAAGAATACACGTGTTGGTGCGGATGGAGGCTTCTGGGTCTGATTGGAGGCGGGCGAGGTGGCGGAGGAGTTCGTTGTTGAGAATGCGATCGGATAGCTGTATGAATCATTCTTAACGACATTGTTTATACCTGAAAGTCAACACACCTTGGGAGAAAGTAGGACGATAGCGCGGACAGTAGCTTCTCGTATGACAGCGACTGTGTCAGTGAAACCAGTTTGCTGCGCGGATGAGAATAAAATGAGTTGCCCTGCAAGAATGGACGAAACATGGATCATACCAGGTGTGGCCAAATCCTATCGACAACTGTTTTCTTATCCAGTTTCTCAGCGAAGTCGGGGAGATTGTCGAGAAGCGCGATACGCGTACCACGGTCGGCACTCGCAAAGAGTTTGACCAGGGGTGCTACAACAGCTGAGCCATAGTCGTCGGGTGCGACGTTCTTTCCAAATTGGAGGACGAGAGGGACGATGGTTGCTGCTGAGGCACCGCCGAACTCGAGTGCGGAGGCAAGGCATGGGAGGATGCGGTAAGAGATGAATTCGGGAGGAAATGAAGATGCGGATTCCTTTAGCGTCCTACCCATTCAAGTTACTGAGTAGTTGATGGGTGCGTTTGAGAATCAACACGTACCGCAGTAATGATGCCTTTTCAGATTCACTGCTCAGGGTGAATCCGTCCAGTCCAGCGCAGACCTTGACAAGCCGGTTACGTACGAAAAATCCATGTCCTTCTCCATCCGACTCTGCCATACCAATATCTAGTAGGTTCTTGGGTGACATTCGTAATTTTGCATTCGGGTTAAGGAGCTTTTTGAAGGAAGGAAAGACGGATGAGGGTATGGCGCCTCTGGAAGAAACTTGAGGTGGTGGATGGGGAGGCTGAGCAGTCGGTGGAGGAGGGTGGGTAGGATTGAAGACGGCATGTAGAAGCAGACCGAGAGCGTATCCGTCCGCAGCTGATACTGGTACGCTGTGCATACATTAGAAAGGCGGCTGCATGATGTTGTGAGTGTCGAAAACTGAAAACTCACTCTTTGAGGGCAGACCAACCCTCTTTCTTGACTTCTGGGGGTGCGCATGCCATTGCGTCTGGCATGAGGCCGCCCATGGTCTACAAGGGAATGGTTACTGAGAACTTGGAAGCGCACAAGAGACTTTAGAAAAGGACGCACATATATAACAGAAAGATCATCTTTTGGATTGCTCAACACCTCGAAGCCCCCCAGCTTCCACTCTCCTGAAGGAGTGATAAAGATGGCATTTGGACGAACATTACCATGGGTGGATGAAGCAGAATCGTTCAGAAATGCAAGAGCAACCTGGCGCAGAATGTCAGTAAGGTCTTAAGGTAGACGAGATAGGCAATCCTGACTGAAATTCGGTGTAGTCCCCAAATAAGCCAGTCCTCTCGCTCGCGTGGAACATTGGAGGATGATTGGGATAGCGCGAGAGGTAGAGGTCGAACCCTTTCGGTCATGATGCAAATGGCTGAGTCGGATTCTACTACATCGATGAATCTAAGTACATCAGGATGTCGTATGGTGCGCAGCTTGCGGAGGGAGTTGCGGGCAAGGGGTATGGTGGACTTGTTGAGAGGGTGGGTCAGATCATACTCGAAAACCGAGACCGGGCTACCATCCTCCTGCCTTGTAGATTAGCCTAAACACGACTCGGACTCGTGATGTGAGAACTGGAAACCTACCCGTTTGGTAGCATCATACAAGGTCCAGAATGTCTCGCAGGAATAAACCTTGGCACCCAGCGAGAACGGTAGATTTAGCCCTGATTTCTGGACTAGAGTCGACACCGCAGCAGAGCCGAAGCTGCGAAGATAGTCCATAAAGCCCTCGAGTTATACGAACTAGTCGAGTGCGAATGACAGAAAGAAAGCGTCTACCGCTGCGCCGCAGGCACTAAGCAGGTGACTGCTACTGACGCAAACATTGATTTTGACACGTATAATACACAATCACTCTTCCGTGAAACCGCGTACTTTGAATTAGTAGTGGTGCTACGAGTAGTGTGTACAGGAAACAACGTATATGATATCTGTTCTGTAATCACTGATTTTGTAATATCCGCTTCAGAGGTTCAAGAGGCCCATGAAGGTCCGATACGCCGATAATACGCTCGAAACCGTCATGTTGTACCCACCCTTGCTGACACGTGTACGCAGTGGCACAGTAGAAAGGTTTCATCTCATCTCAAATGAAGTGTGGGGTCCATTGGCAGAATGGAGGGGTCAATTGGATTGAGGTCGTCGCAGATGTAGATGAGTGAGGCCCGATATTTCTGGAAAAGGGCGGGAATAGTATACGTAGGGCCAGAGACGCGACACGACATCAAGAATATGCATGTCGAAGTAGACGCAGTTAGGATTGCTTCGACGCATCAGCTTGCAGCTCGTCGAGCGGAACACGAACAAGCCGTTCTCCAGTAAGCGGTAGGGTGTCGTCACTGGGATCTGACAAGTGCTGTTCCCGGCTGTTTACTGCAGAATAATCAGATCGCTAGCTAATACAGTCGGGACTTTGCTCACAAAACAAACTCAAACTTTGGAACATCAGAGGCCACTGTTCGAGCACCTGACCGTGTACTGTTCGAGAAATTAATGATAGACGAGGATCAAGACTAAAGGAAGAAACCTTGGCCAGCATCAGCCATAACCTCGCAATCATCCGCAAGACCTTCGATGCGTTTGAGGAAAAGAGCACTAGCACGTTCAAGGGCAGCAACGGCCTCAAACTCTTTCTTTTTCTCCTGCAAGCGTGACGTTGCTGCTGCATTGTTGGCCTGCGATGCTAGGGATGCAGTATGTGAAATACGACTAGGAGCAACGGACTGACGCATGGTTTCTATTTGCAAAGGAAGTGATTATTGACGACGATGAGCTTACAGCGTTCGTCGTCGTGGGCAACGATGTCAAGACATTAATTTACAAGTCCGGCGCAGTTTGCCGAACATTACATAATGACATTGATTGATACGTATATGTACGCGCACGACTCGGATGTAAACAAGACACTTTGTGCATGCACATCAGCGGATGGCATCATGATGTACATGAACAAAGTGTCTTGTTTACGTTCATCCGTTGATTCAGTTCAAACTTCAAGCTGAGCTTCAGACTACGCTTGATTGTCTCCTGCATTATCTGACACTTCTCGAATATAATGACGTCCTCGTTCTGATTCTAACTCCGAGTCAGTTCATCGTTTAGGTCGTCGTGATGAAGGCTGCAGACGGCCAATTGGAGTCCCTTTGTTTCTGTCGTCGTACAAAACTTGATCTGTTTGATCCCGTTGAGTTTGTCATTGCTCCGATGACTTCTTGTCCACTCCCTTGTTCTGCCTCACACCGTCTCTTGTGGTTTCGAAGGCTTGCCTCATACCCGACCTGCGAGTCCAATTCCCTCTATTTCCAGTGGCCCCGCTTGACGTTTCGCCACTCTTCCAGGATACCCTGTCATCGTACGATAACAGGACGTCTGCTTGGAGACCAGCTCGTGAGGACTAAGACGGTATTGGATGTGCTTGGTCGGGGTCCGTGACGTGCTCTCGCGAAATAGAGTTGGTATTTTGGACAAGGTAGTGAGAGATTCACTCGGTACACAACGCCGAGAAGCGGTCACATAGATACGGGCTCGAAGGCCAACAGCGATGGTATTGGAGAAAATAATCGTCATTTTCAACCAGGTGATGTCACTACCTTTTCGGCGGTTAGTCAACGCCTTTTCCCCCATACACATATCTGACATTATGCAATATGGGTAACAGTGAATGTCTCAAGTCCAAACTCTACGTGTGCTTGCGTACGTGAGGGCTACGACCAACAAACCGCTTTCTCGAAGTCAATGTCGGCCACCGAATGCGTTGCCGTCTGAAGTAACACGTCGCCATTGCCTGTGCGTTGGGTGTGGGCGGTTGTTCAAACTTCGAACGACGCAGAACTCACTTTCTCCAACTTCTTCTCGTACCCCGTTTCGCTTAGACGTATCCACGAGTGACAACCTCAACTATTTTCAATGAGCAAAGACAATCAATCGAGGGATTTGAGGCCGGTTTCTGTTACAGAAGCGCAAATCCAGCGAAGTAATCGCTAGTGGAAGCTCGGTACGTTGCTCATGAGGATCACTTGAAACGCTGATTCTGACGCGTGCTTCGTCCAGGGCCGACCCCGTGGCAAGATTCGTTGGTTTCTGGGGAAGTTTGAGAATGGTGACCGAGAATACTTCTGTGAGTCGACAAAGATGCATAATTAGTATCCTAGAATAAGGCTGAGATCGTCCAACAGTGCTCGAAGGTGCGATCCTCTTCTCACGAACGTCGGTCATGAAGGTGACTTATCGACTCCGAGTAACCAGGTGGGTCTGGCGTGGAAAATGGTGTTAATCCCTAATCGGCATGTTTGGCTGCCAGAGAAGCTACAGAGTGCATGAATCCACCCTATGACATGTGTTGCGCCTACAGCCCAAGATGCACCAGCGAATCTCGAGCCTGCATGACTTCCAGGATCATATCTTCGACCCCTGGGGATAATTGACTCTGTTGTTACGAAGATCGCTGATGTATGCGCCCTTGCTCTCGACATAGGACGCGTTGAACCTGATCTGAGCACATGGATAACACTGGCGAGATTGCCGCGATGGGTGACCTCCCAGCCTTCTCTACCACTCGCGTTTAATCAATGCGGCGTGTAAACCCGACAGAGCTATCCCTAGGTACTGTTGTACTTCAGTGCATGCATGGAGGTTTCTAAATGACACGACTTCGCATAGGACGTACATGTGTATTTCCCAATAACCAACTGTACTGTGCATATGGCCCGACGCCCGACGATCTTGGCGTCACTGTGACCATGTTTCTGCCTGTCGATGATGTTTGTGTACACTGTATCCTATGAGTCCATGGGTGGATCGCTAGTTGTATCGTTTTGTTAACCTCAACCTCAAATTTAGCCGTGGGCGATTACTTATTGAATTTGATACTCCGACCAGCTGAGAGCCTGAGGCCTTTGGATCCGGAGCTCTATGTGGCCACTTATTGCATTTGAAGTCTAACTCAATGTGTCTGCTCCGACTACATATATCGTCGATCACGCGTTCAACTACCTATTTCAGATGAACACTCATGCGTTCATGTGGGGGTCCTCACTTTCTTCTCACCACTGTTCTGTTTCTTGACCAACTTTTCCGCTTTGGTACTCATTGGATGCATGGTAAACAAGCGTTCGTTGAAGTAAAATGAACGTGTTCGATGCCGCACCGGCGACGCGGGTTTAATACGCATTTGTTACTAGACATGTTCTGGTGAACAAGGTTCGAACGTTTGAGTTTCGGCCGCCTCTCGGGTAAGTTATATTTTTGTCCAAGAGCTCGTGATTATGCACCGGTCACTGACCTGTTGATCGAGGTGGCGCGCGCCAATCACAGGGAAGGCCCTGTTTCTGTCCTTTTGGGGAGGTTTACAGCAAGTCATGGGGATCGACGTAACCCACCTTGGAATGGAGCGCTTTGTTCAAAACATTCAACATCGTACAAGTGCTCTCCAGAATGTCGGTGGCGTCGAGTACAGTGCGGCGGCGAACTGCACGAACGTGCTGGTTTGCTATTGGTTCGGGTCTGGAATAGCAGAGAGCCTCACGAGCTCCAGGCGCTCTTTAATTTGGAACCGCTAATCTCACACACAATATGTAGCAGCAGCCCGGAGGTTCACTGAAACGTGTATTGCGCATTCATAAGGGCGTCGCATACAGCTCTTTGCTCGACATATCGAAACTGGCTCGTACGGCGAAAACTAGCCTTCCCTCGTCGTGTTTTCGAGCATGCTGCAAAATCGCTTTGCTATCTGCTTGCCCTTTTGTCATGGCTAAGCATATTCGCCATGGCTCAGACTGTGGCATCTCAGGCATACACACCTGTTGCTGCGCGATGTCCTGCAGGTTTCAACCTAGTGCGGATGGCTGGTACTCCTGGGAATCAGACCCTCAGCTCATCTGAGGCCTCCTATGTCCAAAATCGCAAGACCAGTGTCCTTCCGCAGGCCTGGAAAACTTATCTCTCAAATGTCTTATCCACCAATCCTTATCTCCCTGATTACGTGTCAAGCATTCTGTCGGGAGATAGCTCCGAGATCCCGACTCTAGGCATTGCAACGAGCGGAGGAGGGTATAGGGCTGCAATCTTTGGTGCAGGAGTGTTGAACGCACTAGATGCGCGGAATTCGTCTTCCGATGCCGCTGGAACAGGCGGGTTGCTCCAGGCAGCAACCTATCTGTCGGGATTGTCAGGCGGATCGTGGTTTGTCACGTCCCTTGCCCAAGCCAATTTCCCCACCATCCAAGATCTCATCTTTGGACCTGCTAGTCCCCCAGTGTCTGACAATTCGTGGGGAGGATGGAATGCTGCCTATGATCTTGCAACGCCAAGCACGAACCTCTCCACGGATTCGGAATATTATATGGATCTTGCGGAGGAGTTGCTTGGAAAGTACGAAGCCGGTTATGTAGTGACATTTGCGGACTATTGGGGACGTACGCTAGCCAGACATTTCGCCAATGGCACTTTCTCGTCTAATTTCTATGACGAGTCGTACACCCATGGAGCTGGTGTATTATGGTCTGCTGTTGCAAATACGTGAGTTCGCTCTCATCCTGTTCACTCCGTTGGCTGATCCTGGTTAAAGGACCTCCTTTGCGTCCTATTCAATACCATTCCCAATTGTGGTCGCAGACCTTCAAGCTCCGGGTCAGAACTCATCTGAGATCATTGCTGAAGACTTCATCCCCTTAAACAATCCTCTATTTGAGTTCAATGTTTGTGAGTTAAGGGACACGGTCTTTTGTTCCTGAGCCCTGAACGCATCTGAACAGTTGAAACGGGTTCTTTCGACCCGCAGCTTTCTGCATTCGCGCCCACCAAATATCTGGGAACGACAAATAACAGTATCTGTGTCACCAACTATGATCAATCTGTGCTTGTCGCTGGATCATCTTCTGAACTATTCAATGAGGCTAATTTCACTGTGGGTTCCGTTCCGATGTTGTCTATGCACGCCTGAACTAGCTGGCAGAATACCTTCAATTCGAGTTATGGGCCCATTTTATCTCTTTTGGCGAGTCTTATGCCTGAACCCGACGTTGAATATGACGTTGCTTCTTGGCCAAACCCATTCTATGGTGTGGCGCCGGACAGTTTTATTGATTCGGCCCAAACGAACCTGAATATGGTGGACGGCGGTGAGGACGGTGAAGTTATCCCCCTGCAACCTCTCCTGGTGAAGGCACGTGCCGTCGATGTCATTTTCGCTATTGATGCAGTAAGCAGTTTCCCTAAGAATGTGACGATCTTCAGCTGATCTTTAACTCAGACCGATGATGTCGACGACTTCGCGGATGGTAGCTCTTTGATTGTGAGCATACACGGTTATTGAATAACTTTCGCATCTGAATCCTTACTAGGCCACACAAAATCGTACTTCGCTTTACCCTTCCGCTTACTCATTCCCTCCCGTTCCCACTTCTATGGGAGAATACACCGCACAAAACCTGACTACGCGCCCGACATTCTTTGGATGCAATACGACCAGTTTGAACGCAAGCACCCCGCTTCTCATATACCTTGCTAATGGTGGCCCACCCTACAATGGCGAAGCTCCCATTACCAATACCTCAACGGATCAAACTTCCTATTCGTCGTCAGAGATCCAGGCAATGCTTAGCCAGACCTTTGTTATCGCGACTCAGGGGTATCCAACAATCGGAGCAACGGAAGATCCAAATTGGCCGTCGTGTCTCGCATGCGCCGTCGTCGACCGTGCAAGGGAGCGAGCAGGGGTGGAAAGAAGTGGTATCTGCACTTCCTGCATGAACAGGTACTGCTGGGATGGAAGCACCCTCACAACTACTGCACCCTACAGCGTATAGGCCACGCATTTGGATAGCTGGGCGCCTTCGGGGTGGCGTCGGTTATTATGGCCATGCTGATGATGTGAAGTCAATTTGTGCAGACGGACACAGTTTGAGTTTTCGTTGTCAGAGCTGATTTATTGTTGATGCTTTTGGTATCTGTTGGCTGTTAGCGAATTGGACTCGATTACTGGCATGACGTTTGCTTTTGCTGGTTTTGGGGATGCGGCGGTGTCGGGCCCTACTAATCGATTCTGATTCAGCGATGGCGGATCCACGTCACAAGCGTCAGATACGACGACCACTAGCAAGAATTTCAAACGTGCGGCTACTAAGTAAACCTACGGTGTTGATACTGACAGAAGCACGAAGCCGAGCTGTCATTGTCAGCCAAGGATAGGTAGAACCTGACATGCATGCAGACGAATTTGATCCTCCAACCCACTGAAAGGCCTGCTGTCCTCAGTTGTCATTATAAGATGAACTACTTGCACTTTCTTGAGCGAACATGATCCGGGGCTGCGGCTTTTGCCAAGTAAGTTCCAACTTTGTCGAGACGGAAAAGGCAACCACGTGTTATTTAGAAACTCCGCGAACCTATGCGAGCGTCGATAGATGGCAAAGTTGAGTACTGAGCGTTGCGTATCGGCCTTACCCGCTCGTCCTCGTGCTACTGTCTCTTCCAACCTCTCGTTATATGGCGCAAGCGATGCTTCCTGGACTAAGGACGATGCAAATTTCTCCAGATGGATAGATTGACTCAGATGAATCCCAGAATTAAAACAGTTGTCCTCGGAATCTGCCCGAGTCCTCATGGCAAACAAATCGCTGACGTTTAACGGCGTACATTCAACGGTCTGGTTTACTCCTCCGATACGGTGTCGTCTGCATCTTGCTGTTGCCATTTGATACGTGATGGCATTCTGCTGATGTCGGATATTTCCTGTTCTGCCAACCTGATCATTTGATTGTTCACCATTGTAGTGGCGCCTGCTATGATAGCCCGAAGAATGATGCATGGCGGTCTACTCCCCCAAGGCGATTCTATCACTTACTAGAGAAGTTGCCATTTACTATGATCGTCAGGTCCCTCCACAGTCCTCGTTTCTTGTCGAGCTATGAGGTCTTCCGAGTCGTTGGTCTTGGCTGCGTGTACTGGCACGTATTATCGTCTTGAATCTGTTCCCAGCGCGACTGTTACTAATGAAAAATCCGTTTCATAGGCAAAGCGAGTGTCACGGAGGCGAGGGAGCCGGAAGAGGAATATGGTATCCCGGAAGTAGATTACCTGCGAGTCCATTTTAGGATGGAGGAATTGACGTCCAACCGCCATCGGCGACATTCCATTGACCACTAGTGTGACCGCGATTTGGATATGTTTTTGTCACGCTTTATAGATGGTATATATACCAGCTACGTTCTGAATTCCTCATAGGCGTCCTCTCCTTTCTTTCCCCCTCTGTCACTTGTGCCCGCCGACGACGCAGGCCTCTTTTTTGTTGTCTTTGTCGGATTTTTCATTTGCTACACCCACCATGGACTTCATCGCTACCGCTGCGTTCCCAATCTCAGTTTCTTGGATAACCCACAACATCGCTCTCGCCGCTCTTTCTCTTTCTCTGGTCTACGTTGTCTCTCGCGCTATATACAACCTCTTCCTTTCCCCGCTCAGCTCGATACCCGGTCCTTGGTTTGCCGCCGTCTCTAACTTTTGGATCACAACACATGTCTTGCGCCTCCAACAATGTAAGACCAATCACCGCCTGTTCGAGAAGTATGGCCCTGTCGTTCGAATCGGTCCAAACAAGGTCATATTCAAAGATCTGACGTCCATGAGAAGCATCTACTCAGTCCACAAATTTGACAAGAGCACCTTCTACAAGAGTCTTTTAACGTGCGTTTATCTTGTATTTGATACGATTTTAGCTTATCAGTCTCATTTAGTAATGAGAACGATCATGCGTGAGTGCACATTGCAATCTGTTAAGCGCGCATATATGCTGATTTTCTGACCAGTATGACGACATTGGACCATGCGGGACATGTTGCTCGACGAAAGGGCTATGCTCCTCACTATATCCCCGCCAATCTCGTTCTTTTTCAGCCTGAAGCGCATGATTATACCCTCGAGCTTGTTTCGGTATGCCCCTAGAAATTAACATGACATTTCCCTTTTAATGCGCCTATTCCAGGTTCTAGAACATATCGGGGGCAAACATTCTTTGGATTGTCTTGCATTGTTCCGCCATTATATGGTTGACGTTATTATTGCGTCTTCTCATGGTTACCGACAGGGTGCTCTCAGTAAATGGATTGCAGGTGTGGAGGATTCTATGGCCACTGCGATCGCAGATTTCCCAAAGCGAGGCATTATCGTAAGGCGATCGACCTTGCATCAAAATTAGACTGACAGGGGTTGCAGAGAAGCGCGGTGCCCCCTTGGGTGTGGGATTTGATCTGCCGTATTCCCAACAACCGGTGGCGTCAGATGTGCGATTCTGATAAGATTATGGGCGAGGTTGTTCCCTCTCTATGCCTTCAGTGCGGACAATGAAGCTGATTCTCGTCTCTTCTCAAGTTCGTTGGTGCTCGCGTGTACGAGATGCGAGCAGAGTTAAATGCAGGAAAACTTGGTGAATCTGAGAAGATTCCGATGTTGCGACGCCTTCTCCAGTACAAGTATTCCTCTGAACAGGCCATGCCCGACCACGATATCATTTCAGAAATGATGGGACATATGTATGCGTCTAACTCTCGTTCGACTGCCTGTAGTGCGAGCTAAATTGATACTCCTAGGATCGCAGGGTCTGATACTACATCAAACTCGTTGTCCTACTTCTTTTGGGAGCTTAGCCGCAGGCAAGATATCATGATGAAACTGCAGGCCGAACTGGACCAAGCGATGCCTGATCCGCATGCTATCCCTGATATCGCTCTCTTGCAGAAGCTTCCTTACCTGAACGCTTTCGTGAAAGAAGGTCGGGGTGCGCTTCGCTGTAATTTACATCTTTCTCATTACACATGTTATAGGTCTTCGGCTGTACAGCGCCGCACCAAGTCCTCTCGAACGCGTCGTTCCATCTTCCACATCCAAAAATGGTGCCATTAATGAAGCTTTTGATCTTATGGGTTACGCACTTCCTCCTGGTACCATCGTTGCTACCCAAGGCTGGTCTATGCACCGTGATGCATCCATCTTCCCTTCTCCGAAGACCTTCCTTCCTGAGCGCTGGCTCGAGAGACCTGGGAACGCTGAACATCTTTTCAAGATGGCACAATTCCTCATGCCATTCGGAACAGGCTCGCGCGTCTGCGGAGGCCAGAATTTGGCGCAGATGATGTTGAGGATCGCGGTGGCCACTGTAGCGAGGAACTTTGATGTTGTGGCTCCTCCTGAGACCAACGAGCGAAGTATGGAAATCAAGGACTCCTTTGTAATTGACTCTCTTTGTGATCACTGTCCGAGGACTTGACTTATGTGCCTTTTTCTGCAGGTCATCTTTCCTGCTTCGATGGAATGCAAACTGACATTCGTCCCACGAGCTCACTGAGCTCCCTGGCGATTCATCTACCATCACTACGACCCACCACGAGCGTACACGCCTCATAATTTCTCCCCATTCTCATCTCCTATTCCTACTTTAGTGATTAGAGCTCTTATAATCGGCTAATATTCCTCAACGTGGGCTGGCTACCCTGCGAAACCCTCGTCGAACTTGCTTTCGTTGTAGTAGTGTGGACATACTCTTGGTTTTCGCGATGCTATGCAATCGTATTACTATGGTATTCTATTCGGCTGGCCCTATGTATGTAGGTCAATACCCACTTTGTGTCCCTAGTTTTGGTATCTGATATAGACTGACGTTCGGACGTCATATCTAACCTCGTTGATGGAATGGTATGATATAAGACGACGGGACCACCCCAGACTCGAATACATCCAATTTTGGGGACTCTTGGATCATTTAATGCACAGCTCGCCGCTTTACATCGGGAATAGGCGATAGCTCGAGGTGATGGGAGATCATACTAGCTCAGTTAAATTCCTTGGCCAGGTTTAGTGCCTGACATTCCGGCCGAATATTGTCTCTAAACTACCATCTGTATCGTCCACTTAGAACCGACTGACTCGGAGAGGAGCCCGTTAATGGTCGTTCCACTCCCGTATCCAATATCGAGCTACATCATAATTAATCCTCGAGAATTCCTTTAAGATGCTGCATCAAGGTCGCATACAAACGGCTTACGTTCCCAACGCCAAGCCCGTTTGTCAGAACGTCAAGGCCAAGGCCAACTTGTCCGCGTACAAACCGGATTGGAATGATGAACAGGTGATTTTACTACGCGTTGCAAGGAATGTCTTCCTGTTGCTGTCTGATTCCTGAAGCTGTGTTTTCTGTGCTCTCGGGAGTGCCGGTATCACTTCTGCAGCCTAATCGGGTCGTTGAAATGCCGAAGCTCTTCTTGAGCGCTATACTAGTACTGAAGTGCTCCCTAAGATCCTACAATTTCTGTTCAATCTCACCACTCGACACACAAGACAAGGCGACACGAGACTCTTCGCTGTAATATCGATCTAGGTAGTGTGGTTCTACTCCATTGGTCTGAAATTCGTTACGAGAAACAAGCCAAACAGCTCTGAGACGCCTCGAGTTGGTAATCTTTCTTGATGAGCGATACGGAAAAAGATGCAGTGCTTTCGGACGAGGCTCCAGTAGATGATGATGTTGCATCTAAGACCTTGACTAGTGTTTGGAAGAGGTTCCTTGTTAGGTCCGGCGACGCGTCTGTTGAGAATGAAACGAAGAGGGCGATGCAGAGCAGACACCTGATGATGATTGGTGAGTATTCGCTTAGGCGCTCTTGATTTCGATGGTCGATGATGTCATGTACTTAAAACCTTTTCTGGAATCTGCGCAGCGATCGGAGGGACCATTGGGACGGGTATTTTCTTGAGCGCTGGATCTGTGAGTGTCGCTTTGTTCTCATATGAGCGCGTCCTTTGTAACCGCTTTGATTCTTTCGCCAAGGCTATCGCTCTGGCTGGGCCAGGAAGTGCTCTGCTCTCGTATTTTGTTGTCGGGATGTTTGTGTACAGCGTTGTGATCAGTTTGTATGTTTCTAATATCACATCGTTATGTTCGAACTGAACGAAACAAATTGGAGGGGCGAAATGTCTGCTATGTTCCCCGTATCAGGTGCTTTCTCTGTCTTTGGTAGTAGATTCGTCTCTCCTGCGCTAGGATTTACGTTAGGTACCTTACTTCTACCTTGATCTCTCCTCGTGCTGACTGGAGGATTTCTGACAACAGGGTGGAATTACTGGTTTCAGTGGTACTTCTGCCTCCAGGATGAATTTCAGGTTCATTGACCAGTCTGACGATATTTATTCAGGAGTCTTTCAATACGTGAGTATTGCTTCTATCCAGCTTCATTTTCTTTTGAAGAGGCGATCGACTTACTCGTTTGTCATGGTGGTCAGCCAGCGAGCTGACTGCTGCTGCAATCATCCTACAGGTAAGTTGGTTTATTATTGTGTCCTTGATACACCGAGAAAATTGCTGAGAGGATGTTAAATCAGTTTTGGGCGCCGCAAGTCCAGGCCTGGGAATGGGCGCTCGTCATTATTATCCCCGTTTTCTTGCTTCAACTGATTCACGTTCGAGTTTATGGTGCGTGATTGTTGAGTATGTGTGCTAGGTATCCTGATGCTGGTCTACAACAGGAGAGTCCGAGTACTGGTTTGCTCTCGTCAAGGTCCTTATGATTATAGTTTTCATCTTTGTCGGGCTCATCTACGACTGGGGCGGAGTGAAAGGTCATCCTGGACCGGTAAGCAGTGTTCGTAAGCAGTACCCTCTTCTTATCTATACTTGAAGGGTTTATCGAACTTTCGCAACGGGCAAGCTTTTATCGGTGGCTTTCAAAATTTTGCCCAGACTTTCGTCTACGCCTTTTACTCATTCGGCGGTGTTGAACTGGTGGCAATTGCTGCGGGAGAGTCCGTTCAACCGCATAAAACTGTACCTCGGGCTATCAAGGCTACTTTCCTCCGGATAGTCCTTTTCTACATTTTGACCATCCTAACAATTGGTCTTTGCATTAACTGGCAAGACCCTACCTTACTCAGCGCAGCAGACGGTGAGTGACGAATCTGGAGCGGAATTCACCGCTCATCTCTTCGATCTGCTATCAGACTCGGATGTGACAGCCTCTCCACTGACTGTGGTGTTCCAGCGGGCTGGGTTTGGCGCCGCTGCACACGTCATCAATGCTGTCCTGTTGACCGCGGTTTTATCTGCCACGAATTCGTGTTTTTACGCGAGTTCACGCATGCTTCTCTCGTTGGCTAGATCCGGTCAGGCCCCTCGCATCTTTGGCTGGGTAACCAGTCGAGGCGTTCCTGTGCCTGCACTCCTGTGAGTCCACGCTATCGTTTTATGCTCGTAGCATGCAACACTGACACATACGGGTAGCCTGGCGCTCGCAGTATCGTCCGTGACGTTCCTTACAACAATCTGGGGGGAGGGGATCGTGTTCACTTGGCTGCTTAATCTCACAGGAATATCAGCCTTACTTGTGTGGGGCTCGATAGGTTTCATCTCTCTGCGTTTTCGTGCAGCGTATCGAGCTCAGGGGCGTTCGTTGTTGGATTTGCCTTACACTCAACCTTTCTTTCCTTTGTTACCTGCTGGAGTTGTCGTGCTTGCCTTACTGATGTTCATTGCGGAAGGATATTCATCGGTCAAAGAACAGCCATTTGAAGCCAAGGTATGCGTCACCCCTCGCTGAGAAGTCCTTCATCTTACCGTGTTCACGCCAGAACGTCGTCGCCACATACGTTGGTGTTGCCCTTTACATTGTCCTATACCTCGGCTATACTGTCTATGAGCGATTTGGACTTGGAATTCGACAGCATTTCGTGCCGTTACTCGAAGTAGACTTACAAACCGATGCTGTTTGGAAACCTGGAGAAGGTGCAATGATCAGAGATAATGATGGCAAAGAAGAAGAGGGTACTGCTGTCTCGGTAACACCTGGGTGGCGAACTTGGCTATCTTACGCAGCTAAACATGTTTATTGACTACTCAATGGAAGCTATGCTTCAGGCTTTTGGCTTCGGAGCATCATTACTTCTTCCGTCCGATGAACGTCAGTCGTTGGCGCGATCAGTTGTCTTCAGTATGTTACAGGCGCTGAAGCTTCGCTTTCCAAATCGAAGTCACTCCCAGGCCATGGCCGCTGAAGCCTGGCGTAAAGGCCAGCCTCAGCATGGCCCAGGCCGTGGACATCTCCCATGTCTGGCGATGGGGTCTGAAAGCGCCACTATTGGCGTTGTCCACACCAGGCTTCCACAACAGAGGTATAAGAGACGAACGCTTTCAATGGATTTCTCCATCTCATTTTACACCATCGTTCTACCCCATTTTCACAAATCCGATGTGCAAAAGCTCATTATCCGTCACCTTCTGTTCCAATTGCAGAAGTATAGTCTCAAGGGATAAACACGTTGACATCATATGCATATGGCAGAAAAAAGTCGAGAGAGCTCAACGAAAGGGCTCAGTTGAGAATGTTGAGGAATGGAAGGCTATGTGCATGGCAAATGGAGTTGAAACGAGCGGTCCTTGGATCCATTTATGTGGCTGTGTATACTGTTGATGTAAGGGGATTTCAGTTCAACTGGATGACCTCGCACTCATAACTGCTTCGCAGATACGGCGTAGTGCAGCACTCGTGAAGGAGACAGGTGTATGTGGGTGGCGATGGTGTTTGAAACACGACAGATATTCATATTGTGAACCCAATTAGAAATACATGCGAGTCATAGGCTGACCTTGGCCCAGTTGGCGATGGTCATTGTACTTCAGATGAGAATGGTCCATATTGAAGTATACATGGTGCAATCCGGCAGTGACCACCGATGAATAAGCACAATGCACCATGCCAGTGTGGACGGTCAATGCACATTTTCTGTCCGATGACTCATGTGCACACGTCCACCGCAGGCCAGTGGATCTTGTGGCATGCACGTCTTCTCTAGGTATAAGTACAACGCGACCATCATACTACCACAAACATAACTTAAAAAACGCACTCACCCCTCAGTGCTCACCCAAACATACCTCCATCCTTGTCATGTGCGAAATCACAGAGGTCCAATACGTCTATGTTTGCCCGTGCAGGCGCATGGCTGGGCCCGTCAAATCTCAGACCTACAAATGTGAGGAGAGGATACAAGGAGAGCGAGTCTGGAGACATTGGTATGCTGCTGGGCGGCGTGGCAAGGAACCAGCAATAGAATGCACAAGCATGACTGTGCAAAAAACGCTGCCATATGGTAGACCTTGTCGGGATTGTTTTGAACGCTTTTTCCGAAGGTAGATGTCATCGAATCCGTCAAATCTTATCATCGATCCTGATCTTCTCTCAGATGAGCATGCCGTTTAGAATGTGACCCAAGTCCATTCAATTATCATTTAATATATTCATCATTCATCCTACCCCCGAGATAAATTTGAGCTGTAGCACTGGAGCAGGGTTCAAGACGGAACTTACAGATACTTGAATATATATGATCTTTTCATGGAGCCTCGTGGAGCACCGTTGCGAGTGTGCCTATCATCCTAAGATATGTAGACGCCGACGCCGAGACACCTTTTCCAACAGCCCCGACAAAGTTCGCCAACTTCCCTTTCTCGAATCCGAACTGATAATCCGACAAATACTTGGCAAGAGTCGTGTCCTTGATTCCCGTCAGCTTGCTCAGTTCGTTGCGGAACCTGAGCGAGCCAGGCTCGTACTTCTTTCCTTTGACAAGGGCCAAGTATAGTCCTACGAACGTTTGGGCGCGCCCGTTGGCAACGAGGAGCTCTGGATAAGTGAAGTACCGATACAATTTGCCGACGAAGACAATTCGTGGATGTGTGGGGTTGGCTTTGGTTTCTGGGTTAGAAAGATCGAGTCCGATGCGTGGAGAACGGAACACGGGCAAGGTCGCAAGGCTCGATGCAGGTCGCTTGCGTAAGTACATATAAACGTTCCTCGGTTGGCTCGGAGCTGAGAGGGCGGCGATGTCCCCTTGCCATTTAACAGACACAAGCTCACTGATGTTCGAGGCACTGCATACGCGCAAAATCTCATCGACGAGGAGTGAGGGCCCTGAGATGACCTTTTGGTCATGAAATCGACGTACGGTGCGCAGAAGAGCACCACCTCGCAATATTCCTGATGTAATGCGAGGCTCCACGTTAGAAGACGTTTGCATGTACACGGGACCACCAAATGTCAAATCAAGGCCTTTACGTGTGCCGCCCCGATAACCTCCTGCTACAGTAGCAGTAAGATTGGCTTGCGATGAGTTTGAGCGTTTCGGTGCACGATGAAAATACCTGTGAGAGCCAACTTGAACGATTTCTTATACGACAACTCAAGAGTAAATTCTCACCACTGCCCGCTGCGCTCTTGCTCCGCACTTCCATGAGTGAATGGATCCTCGTGACAGCCTGACTTCTGGAGGTAAAATTCTAGTTCGAGGATTTCATAGTCCGTCTGAGAGCTGCCATGAGTGACTGAAAGATAATATTTGGACAGTAAAGCGTTTGATATCGAGTCAAAGCGAGCGGATATGTCATCCTGAGAGCATGAAGAAGTTAGGTCAAGCAAAGAGTTGATAGTATCTCCATGAGTGACAGGCAATACCGGACATATTGAAGCGTTTGAACGAAGATCTGCGAGTTCAATATCCTCGCTTTCGATATCTTTTTCAACAGCACTGCCAATTGTAACAGAAGCTGAAGGTCGATCACTCTGCCTTGTAATTTTTTTCCGGTGAATTGGGATCTGCTCTAAAATTAATTAAAATGATGTGAGGACTGGTGATAGCGCGTGTGTTAAATTTCGCGCTGACCGTCATCCTGAGGACCTTGGTCCTCCCTCGTTCGCTTCAAGCTGCCATTTACCATCAATACTACTTCCTCTAGCAAAAGCCCGCCAATGAGACGTCCTACAGGTCAGTGAAATCAAGTCTTCAAAGACAAGTATGTATGCACAAAGCACTGGGACTGTCAACGTTGTGGTTGAAGAACGCGCAAGTTGCATGAACAACAGTGATGTACTATGTATGTAATTGTAAAAATTTCAAATTCATCAAGCTTAGCGCGTCCCACTAGCACTTGGCACTAGTGCAGGACTTTCGTCAGAACATATCTCTTTTGTTAAACTCAAAAGGGATCGTCCTGCTTTGCGGTATCTCTCCCACTCGCCACATTCGTCGTCCGGATAACATTACTCTTTGCAATTTGGCTCCACGAACATGCCTACGCCAAAATACTTTGCCTCACCAATATCCTGACTCATTCAATACCAACTCATATAATGCGGCCACGACCAGCCCGAGCTCGTCACCGATCCTGCTTGAATGCATTTGGACAAGCCTCAATACCTAGAGACCTCAGCATAAGCCCTCCTTCCCATTCTGCGTCGAGTACATCGAGCACCGTTCCGAGGTGAGCGCTTGAGCATCGCTGTGCGTCGAGCCATGCATCCTAATACCTCTCTATACTTGGCAGCTCGTTCCTCTCCATCAAGACTCCCCAATAACCAGGACAGCTTCCCCAAGCGCAGCAAGATCCCCGTCCAACGGCGACTTGCAGAGGTCGTTCGATCAGAGAAAATCCAACATTAAAACTGGCGATATTTATATTGCGAACCTCGCCTATTGGTTTTTCAGCCATAAGCGGATCTACCTTTGTAGCGTCGAATACCAAACCAAGTTTCCTGAGATCGGTGCAGGTTGATAGTAAGGTCACAAGACCCCGAAAAGTGATTTTGGGTGGTGTCTGCCAGAAACCCCTGCTCCCTAGATAAAGGCACTCGAGGCATGGCCAATGGAGCTAAGGACGTCATCATCGAGCAACGAGATACAACATGTCGAAATATCAACCTCTTTCAGACCGGAGAAACGCATGAGGGGAGTGAAGGTGTGGAGGGTGCGTGCGTTGTCGGTGTCATTAACACGTGTGAATACGTCTGGCGGGGTGCGCTCCAGAACATCGCAAAGTAGATGGTCCTCCAACATGCCCGGGCCATATGCAGTGGCCGCCGCGGATTCAGCACAGGCAAAAACGGGCTGCAGCTGCCTGCATGGAACAACCTACCTCGCTACCAAACTGGCGCTCAAAGTCGCATTGAACGAGCAGATGACTGGTTTATCCGGGTAAGAGGTACAAAATTGCGATCTGATGAGAGGGAAAGGTCCAGCGAAGTCGATACACAATTCTTGAAGTCCGACCAGATGAGATAACCAGGAAAAGTGTTGCTTTCCGCAGATGCGTGAGCCCACAGATAGCGAGCTGGATGACTTGAGACATTGTGTAGTCCAAGAAATGAGACTTCGACGACTTCCAGTCGTGGTGAATGCCTGCTGAGACCTGATAGCACCGAAGACATGATGTTCGTCCAAAAATCTTCTGTCGGTGACAACAGATACAGATGGATGAGGTTAGCTAGAGCATGGTTAAGGTGGTAGACACTTAATCTGTGTGCCCGCAGAAGTGCTTTAGCACGCCGCTTACTAATCGCCTTGAACTTTTGCACGAACCATCCTTCGAACTATGTACAACACCTTATACTTGTCACAATATTATGCTGTTGAATCTGCACAAATATTATTTGTGTCGCCCCGAAACAAAAATGTGTGACCACTGAGAAAATGTGTGTCCCCCCGAAAAAATGTGTGCCCCCCCAAAAAAAAAATAGTGTCGCCCCCAGGATAGTGTAGTGGTAACTTGGTCCCTGTTGCGTTGCTGTGCAGGATTTAGCCAGGAAGCTCTGCTGTTCAACTCCCCCATTGCCACAATTAATTATGTCATGTTATTCACTGTAGAGGTTATCCTAATCATTTGTTGCTCATTTTCATTACATTTATGTTTTTTTTGATTTTCTGACATAAAATCCTGGCTTCTATGCAACAACCTATCATCACACCCACAGTTTCTACTGGAAATATGTTACAGGGAGCTGAAATACAAAGTGACTGCTCTTATGACCCCCTCGATAATCCTCTCCTTGACCTCAAGCCCATCTAATTCTATCATCACATCAACCATAGCTTGTCTGCATGCAATATTCATACCATCAGGTAATGGGGCCTCAATGATGAGTTGGAGGGTCTGTGCCAGTGGGAGTGGGTTTGTTGGGTGGAGGATCACATGAGCTACTTTCTTCCACCAGAATCCTGACCATGCCTCCTTGCACCAGCTATGTAAGTGAGTCAAGCAGCTGAAAGATGGTGAAACAAGGAGTGAGGGTGGGTAAACTGCCAATGCTTGTCATTTTTGCTCTATCACCTCTTTTGCCTGAGTGATAATTGTATATACTTTGAACCCCATCTGAGCAGCCTCAGTATTGGTAGTGTTCACAAGTGACAGTAATATGATCTTGTGGATTGCTGGAGCAATCCACTGGGGTATGGAATATAACTGAGCAAGTTCTAGTCTGTGAGTAGGCTGCAGGGTGAGGTTTTCCAGCCCATCAATAGTGAACTTGATGCTATTGCTTATCATCCACAGGTGCAAAACCTTAAGGATAGCAACATCTCCTGGTTGCCATCTACAACAAACCAAACTTGCATGAGTCATGGGTATCCACCATAATACTTTGCACTCCTACTTGAAGCAGAACAATGTTAGCTACAAGTATAGCTTAATCTTGGATGCTGACCTGGATCATGCTGTTTGGGAGTTTCGTCAGATGAAACCAAATTCTGGAGTTTGCTATCTTACTGGCCATCTATGACAGCTGGGCTTGTGGATACAGCAGCAGCATATTACTGCCTCTATCCACTGTGTTGATCCCTTAGGAACTGTCCTCCAACAATGCACTATGATTCAACAGTGACAGTACAAGGTTTCATGGCTGAATGCTCTGTGGCACATGGATGGTCACCATAAGCTGATTCATTGGGGTATCATAATCCATGGTATCATTGATGGGTATTGCCGCACAGTAGGCTATTATTCTTCACTAGCCACCCATATCTGATAGATATTGACTTTTATATGGTTGCCATTCATCCCAGCACAAGCAATAGTGCATCCACAGTGCTTGGGGTGTTTTTGAATGCAGTCGCTCTCTATGGTACACCTTCAAGAGTACGAGGTGATAGAGGCAGAGAAAACAAGAAGGTATCAGTTTATATGATCATGACTAGAGGGCCTAACCATGCAAGCTTTATGTGGGGATCATAAGTAACCACACTTTAATTGCTTACATTAGTTGTTCTAAAATCTGCTGCTTGCTAGATCAACTCACAACAGCAGGATTGAATGATCCTGGGTTGAGGTCAGCACTCAATTTGCTCGCATGTGGCATGCATTTTTCTACCGGCTCAAGAGGCTTCATGGACTCAATGTATCTAATGCCCAGCATCTTTGGCTATTACATGAGCTGTTCCTCGGACAGATCGAGTCTGACTGCGACACATTTCAAGCTGAATGGAATGTACACCCTATCTCTGGAGAAGGACATGATCAGAGCCCGAATGTATGTCATCTAATAGCTCAGACACAGCCAGCTAAATAAATTGATTTTGATTTTGTATCTATCAGGATATGAGGCTTATGGGCCAGCTCAAGCATGGACTATATGCTGACAATTGTGAAGGAGTCCATCCTGATATCATCAGACAATATTATGGAACTGCAGGAAGGCCTATTCATTGTGCACCCCATCAAACTGGAGCAGGTCACCCCTCAGATGAGGTATACTCAGCTTCTGGATCTACTGATGGAGAATCGGATGGTGAAGAATCAGAAGAGGAATGGGAAGATATTAATGATGCAGAGGACATTGGTACAGAAGATCTACAAGAGCTTCCCCAGCTTATTGCTGCAGATCATGATGCCCATTTTCACCATAAGCCTGTCTGTGTCCCGAAACATGCCAGTCCTTTTTGCTCTGCTACTCTTTATGACACCTTTCATCAAGCCCTTGATCAAGTATGAGAGGCAGAGCATATCCCAGATGGATTTGGTATCCTTCCACATGAATGGGATGATGACGAGTATCCTTCACATGAAATAATTCAATCAGGACAACAAGGGACCAAAGAACTACAAATTCCCTTACCTGACTTTATTTGGTGACCTAGGGCAATCCAGTGGTGTCGAGCACTCAATATTATGATCAGGCTTTTGGAGCTTGCTGGTACTGATGTTGAATCAGATAGTGACACAGATAGTACTACTGCTAGTGTTGGTGATCATGACGATTCTGATGGCTAATTACAATTACAATATCTAGACTATCAATATAAGAGTGATCAGTCTGAATTGACAATGTTAAGTTTAAAGTGACTATGCAATTATATGACATGAGCAGCCACAGATCACATGATGGGCAATGTGGTTGAATTCGATTATGACCACTTTCATACTACTACAATCTACAATTCACTTTCTTTTTTTCAAATACTTCTGTCCTGTCTCTACCAGTCACTCCTTCACTACTCTTTGTTTTTTTCAATTCTGTCATATGGCTCTCAAGCATAAGCAACAAGCCAGCAGCTCTTGTAAAACTTCATCTGGTTCCAATTTGCATCCTTCTACCTTGGAGTCTAAGCAAATGGAAACCTCTAGAAAATCAAGCTTGACACTAGCAGTTAACTCTACTCTGCAGGAATTGCTCAGAGGTTCAGCTGGATCTTCAACTGCCTATAGAAAGGCCAATAGCAAGGCCAACCAAGGTTTAAAGTCTGCTTCTCAATCACACAGCAGGTCTAAGGCCCAGATGGTCCCCAAAGTAAGTGCCAGCATGTTTGAAAAGGAGTTGTTGCTTATGCCATGGACTTGGAATACTTGTTTACTAGTCAAAGTCAGCTCGTCCTCTTGACTTCCAGTTTATAGCTGGTGAAATCATTTTCATTCCTTGTGGGACAAAACAGGTAAGTAGTTGATATTGCGACTACTATTGGCTGAGATTACTGATTCTAACCTTGTTAGCCTAAGAAGACCTCGCATTCATACATCCCCCTTCTGACACCTGTTCTTCACAATCCTCAAATGCCAACTCTGGTGGAAGTCCAGACTCTTGAAGTCATGAGACTAGTGATCACAGATCATATTGATGGTATTGTCATCAGCAAGAACTGGTCTTTCATGCTCTTTGACCTCGAGCTTCGCAAATTTTTCCCATGACTCTTCCTTTATCTCGATGCCTTGCCAAAGTTGCCTAATCCAGATTACAAGGAGCACCAAGATGAGATCTTTCAATATCTGCCCCAATACTATCTTTGTGTCAAGGAGAAGCAAAGAATCATAATCCCTCCTGGTATCCAATTCCCTGATGGATCATTGGTGGCACGAAATGCAAGGACAAATAAGAGAGGTGGATTTCGAGAAAATGTGGTCATTCTAGGTCAGTCCTTAGTTCATTTGCTTCACACAGACTACTGATAGCTTATTTCTTAGCCACTCGCCAGAGCATCCCAACATCAGTGTTACAAGGATGGGTGAAATCAAAAGGGAAGGATAAGATGCCCTCTCTCCCATCTAGATCGGCATCTCATTGTTACAGTGCCCCACTCTTTTTCCCATCATCACTGTGGACTCCTATATGGCTGTACTTCTAACACTTCCTTTTCACTGTGCTGTTTCCTCATGGTCTCCCTTATCTCTGACTCATACCTTGTTTTCCCATGAACCTTCCTTTCCTAGTAGTTGTTACCCTTTGCCCAGCATGGTCTGTGCACAATTCCTTTATGTATATAAACTCTAGTTACCACTTGTATTTTCTCTAACTTGAATCTACTCAGTTCTCTCTGATAACTTGAACTCTAGATCCTGCGGGAGTCTAGACAATCGCTCCTGAGGGAGGCATTGACTTGATAAGGCTTAGTCCTTGATTGACCTTGATCTTGATTCCTTTATTGGAACGATGCTCTATCTGAGTTCATAACACTCATGATCTCACCGAGTCTGAGAGCATATCTGATGACTCAGATGACAACTCCTCATCCAAGTCAAGCTTATCCAAGCCCCCCAAAAAAAGCAAATATTGTCAAGGTACAGTCTGTTGGTCTTGTTTGTTGATTGTCAATAGACTCATGATGAACATCAGTATTAACAGGAACTGACGATGAGATCCTGCCAGCATCAGACTCTGAAAACTTATCCAAATCAGCCACTATAGTTGACTTAACTGCAAGTGATGATGAATACCCTGATAACTTCTTCAGTTCCTTCAAGCTAGACAATCATGAGGTTGTAGCTGAGCCAGAGGTAGCAGTGGAGGCTGACCTTGCCCCTTTCGAGCCTTTTGAGTCACCTGGGCCTGTCTCGACACCCCCATCACAGACTGGTGAAATTTTTGTGACACCAACCTTACAGGCCTCTGGGTCTTTTGTTATTGATCCCAGTCTCAATAACCCATGGGAAGGAAATCATCTCTTTGATTTCTAGGTCCTATCATTTAATTTGTAATTATTTTGCACCTATATTGTCCAAGTCATACCCAACTTCCTATTGCAAACTGACACTACAGATTTATCCCTCCTTTTAAATGCACTTTTCTATTGTGGTTTATATTCTGTTAATCGTACATAGTAACTGTCTCTTACTACAATCTTTTTAATTGATTTATTTCGTGTAAGTCCAAGTGGAAATGAGCCTTACCATGATAAAAAAACATACATAAATTGTCAGAATCATACTTTGTTTTGGGGGGAGACATAATATAATTTTGGGGCGACACATTTGTCTCGGGGCGACACAATTTTTTTCGGGGGGACACACATTTTCTCGGTGGTCACACATTTTTGTTTTGGGGCGACACAAATAATATTTGTGCAGATTCAACAGCATACAATATAGCCCATATGGCACCGCGTCTTAACAGTCCTTTGTTTATAAATACAGAAATTCTTTCTCTTTTCGATGCCATTTACTTTTGACCCGCCAAAAACCTATTTACCCCACTGCGGTTGGCAACCTCGTCTAAAGACGGGGCTACGCGAGTACTTACTGTCACCAGCCGCACCGTGACACGTTTGGGTGTCAGGCTTCTAGCCTAAACGTTGTCAAATTTGGTGGTCCTTGATTAGAATGAGCATGAAGCCGGGAGCATACACTGTACACGGATACGGTAGTGACCGTACATTCAGAGTATGGAATGCATGAGGGTAGGCGTATTCTTCCATTTTCACCACGCAACTTTATTTATCCAAGGTACAGCAGCTTCATATTCTGAAAGACCGTGCCCTCAATGCGGATTTTGTACTTTGCATTGGACCAGATTACACCAGAATGTGTCCAGTCGTTGGACGAGTAAGGTACGCTTTCAACTGCGCGAGGTCACTGTCCTTAGATTCTTAATTAGTACAACCATCAGCTCGAGCACTTAGCCTCAAACGACACACTGTGCTGGTGCTACAAATGGCAGGGAGCTACTGATATCAAACTCAGATGACCACACACGTTTCTATTTACATCGTCGATGCAGGACTGTGAGGGAGGAATATTAAGCCCTTGGTCCGTCTGACTCACTTTGTCGCCCGATGATCGGTAGGCAGTCAGCGTTGAGTGGGATAGCGCAATGCGACTGTGGGATTACTTGGGCACGTTGGATGATTATTGCATGTCTGAAGGTAATTAATTAATTGTTACCTCACAGGCGCTGTGGAAGTTTGTAGCTCACTCTGTGGACATGTTGCCCCATCTACAGACTTGCATCAACTGCAGATCTGCGAATGCTGGCGAGCACCAGCAAGGATGCGAGTGTCAAGATATTCATTTTGATGGACAGGCCGTTGCATCAGATTTAGGACAACGCACAAAATCAAGTTTGACCTTCCTGGTCACACGAATGAACTGTGTGGATCTTGTTGGTGGAGTTATGAGTGGAGGCTGTGAGGATGAGTCGTCACACCGTTTTCATATATTTTGGTGCTGACACTACTTTGCAGATCGAAGAATGGGTTACCATACTGTAATTTCAGGAGGGTTGTCCTCACTTCCGGGTACGTCGAACCGATTGGCTAATCCTATTAGTGTAATATCGCCATGCGGCGCATTAAAGTTACACTAGTGAGGGAACTCAAACAAATACGTATCTGCGAGGACCGGTGTCGACCCCTGCATTCGCGCGCGTTCAAGGATCCAAGAGCGACTGACCAGGACTTGCTACTTATGAGACAAATACGCTGTGTTGATGTCAAGGTATATTACGTACTTTGAACAGTTGCTTGCAAATGACAGCGCCCCAGGGTCAAACCGTTGTGGTCAGAATTGTTTTGCTGATAGATCATCCAGTCATGATCCAGTACGTATTTGTCCCACTACCAGAACTAGTACATTTCGGACAGTCCTAATTTGAAACGCGGATTTCTCTTCATACCGAAACTAGCCCCTGAACACCATTACTCTTCGCTTTTCGGTTCCACAAACATGCCAGCGCCAAAATACCTTGCCTCACCACTGATCTCGGCCTCATTACCAAGGTGCACCCCGTTTGGCAATGAAAGCTGCAGAATCGCAGAGGCCCGCGGAAGATAGAACGAAGCGTCCTTGAAAACTCTGGCTCTCAGCCGCGTCGAGAACCACTCGCAGGTAATTCCTGGAACTCTACTATTAAGTCTGATATATGTGTCACAACTTTTGAGCTGACCATCTCCACATTAGCGACATGCTGATAATTTAATTAGTGGTGGCCCATCAAGAACACTGAACTCGCCGCTCCTTGATGATCACGGTGAACATGTCAGCTGGCCGAGGGGGGGTACACGGATCATTCCGTAAATGAAAAATTGTAACGGGGGGCTGTGTGGGGTATCGTAGTAGACAAAAAATCAAGCAGTGGACTCCCACCGAATTAATACGAGGGCGCTCCAATTATTCGATTTGCTTAAAGATACGTGATACATTTCCTCGGGAAGGCGGAGGAGAGAAGGAATAAACGATGACAAACGACTTGTTAATTTAGGGACATGATCCTCGGACGTCCTGACGATGATGATATAAATGATTCATATTGAAATGCAATGGTGAAAATAATGGCAGTGGGTATACAGACCTTCTAGTCAGTTGATTACTCGACGTTAGTAATTGAGTGCTACAACAGATATCATGCTCGATGAGAATAAACAAGAAAAACAGTCTGAGCGACATAAAATCATGCAGTCGTTTGAGTACCCACATACACAAGCGGAGGGAACGTGATGAGCATCTACGAGGTCCTTCTCGACCCACCCGCATTCGCAGCCGTATTCACACCCGTCCGAGGATCGATTAGTACTGACTCGTTACTCGACAAATACGCAGGGTCATTGTACACGCCTGGGTCATAGTGCGCAAACGATTGGCGCGAACTACTTGACGCATTTGATCGTTGTTTGTGGGACGAATGCGAAATCTCGCCGCCACCTGGCTGTAGAGATCGCGGGCGGGCGCCAGGCGTCATTCCTGCCATCTGGCTTAGACTCTGCCGGCGTTCATGCATAGACGAACGGTCTCCGTGCTGGACCGAGCCATTCGGTGTCGGTTCCCTGGAAATAGGCGGTGCGGGGTAGGAGAAACCAGAAGGGACTGGGGAGGGCACGTAAGACTGAGGGGTCTGTGACTGCCTGCCTTCCGGCTGGGCGGGTGCGTAAAGCGGATTACGTTGCGAGGGCGCTTCCCTCCCACTCATATGCGGAATGACAGGGCCCCCTGGGGGCGGTGCGCCACTGTTCCCGGCGAGACCAGTTGGCAGCTGTCCTATGTCATACATGGACCCTACCAACGACGTAGGCGCTGAAACGGGAGTGTTAGGGACTGTAGGAACAAGTGAGGTGCGTTGCGAAACAGGCACAGGCACAGGGAGCGGGTGATTGGCGTGATCGGGACTGAGTAGTCCAGATACGGACGCACGTCTTGACGGAGCGTCAGAGGGAGGGCGGGACTGTCAAGGCTTAGCTTTAGCGTTTATCTAGAGCAGGTTAATGACACTCACTGGGGGTTGGATGGTTATTTCTGGGACAGAGCTGTCTGATGACACGTCTCTTCGGTGTTCATATCTAACCGACTCCCGTTGACTAGGAGTGGATACTGCCCTTGAATGTCGGTTATGCCGAGTGTTAGCGTCATCCCAATTTGAAGGTGAGAGCGGGTTGGGCGTTGTCACGTTCGTGGGGCGAGAACGGGGGGAACTATTAGAACTTTGCATGCGAGTCTGCGGCCCTCGTCAACCCAAAGTGCGCTCCACGAAGTATAAAAGCAAACCTTGTCTGCGCCATACCGACGCCACTCCTCGGCCTCGGATGAGTTAGACCGTCTCAGTTCATTAGCAACCCTCTGCTTTGATAGGTCTCTCCGTGAGTGCCTGGTAGCTTCACTGTCTGCGTCTCTTTCGCTGCGTCTTTCGTTGCGATGGTGATGGTGTCCCACGTCAGATCCAGTCACGGTTTCATAATCGGCTGTTACGCTTGCATCTTCATGGATGATACTCAGACCGTTGCGCTCTCGACGTTTGTCGCGACTCGTTACATTGGGCAGGCCGATAATATCGAGCGCTGATATGGTGGAGGATTGAGACATAGACATCTTCGTTGACGCTTGTGACTCCGGAGAGGCACGTCGAGGGTAGTCGAACGTGCTGACAGAATCTGAGGACGGACCAGCGACAGGTTGTAACGGTGATGGCGATGGGATATTGCGGGTAAATTCATGTGGGGGAGGAAGAGAGATACGATGGTCCTTGCCCAGGGTTGGTACGTAGCCATCCGGTGGGATTTGGAACTCTGAGTGTTGAACACCAGGAGCAGAGTTTTGCACTGAGACCGGTTTGGTTGAGGGTGACCGAGCTGAAGAGCGATCTGACATGGGCCAAGGTTGGGGATGTGAACGCGAACGAGAGGATTGACTGGTAACGGAGGGGTCTGTCCTGGACCGCGGGTGTTCAACCATGACAGGCATTACTATGGGGTCGGAAACGCGCGGGACGCTCATTCGACTTGCAGAATCAGATTCGGAATCACGACGAGAACGAGAGTCACGACGACCACTGAGTGAAGTTGAGACAGGTGATGAGACACGGAGGACTTCTGGCGCGGTTCGGCTCTCTGGCATGGGTGTGACTGGTGCAGGCTGAGGCAGAACTACAGAAGCTACGTCTGCTTCTTCCTGCGAGTCGAGCAGCCTGTCGAGGGTAGCGGCAGCGGCCTCTCGCATTTGAGACCGACCGTCATCAATACCAATGACGCGCCCTTCTCGGTAACCCATATTACGACCCCGGCGAATGCCTTCTTCATACCCAAGTCTACGACCCTCTTCCCTCGCGAGCTCAATCAACCGTTCTTCATTCAATTTTCGAGCCTTTGAGCGCGCGTCAGCGGCCGCAGCCTCTGCGTCATCCCTCTGGGCCTCAATAACTCCAAGAACGTCTTGGGCTCTAAGAATTTCTCTCTGCGCATTGTCGAGTTGCAGCTTGTAGAGCCTCAGTTCCTCCTGCGCCCGAGCTGCCTCCTGCTGGGCAGTAACGCGAGCCTCGTTGATAGACCTCGTCCGTTCCAAAGTCTCTGCGAGTTGCACTTCTGCTTCTTCAGCACGGCGACTTTCAGCGTCCAACCTGTCCAATGCAGTATAGAGCACTTTGCGAGTCTGCTTCGCCTCGTACTCCTCGTTTACCAGGAGTCGTAAGAGGTCGCGAGCACTCGCGGTTGCGTGAACACGCTCCCGCTCGCGACGGAATTTGTCATTGGGAGAGTCGTGAACACGGCGTGGCCTGGTTAGCTCTGCGTTCTCATAGGGAGGCGATAGCAGCGCAGTTCGAGGTGAAAGAGACGCTAGATCAGATTCAGGGGTATCAGATCTTTACTATGCTCAGTACTTTGCTTTACCACAAACAGAAAAATGGCTTACAGCGGCGTGCCGCCCTGGAAAGCCCAAGGTTCTGTCATGACTTTGGAAATGCAAATAGTAATTCGGTCAGAACCAGCCATATGAAAAGAAGAAACATACCACTATAACTAAGTATACAATTGAGCGAATGAAAGAAATAAAGAGATAACTGATTGAATATTTAGCGTTGGTGGTTAGAAGGAATGGACAGAGAACATATTCCTTGTGAACGTCCAAGAGTCTGTGAAGTAGTTGCGCCAGATCGACACCGAGCGCTCAATATGTCAGAAAGTCACACTTTGCCAAATAAATCTATGATTACGTATGCATGTCACACTGTATATGTATTCCGCCACTTGAACCTTATTTGTGCATATCATCCTCAAGACACAAAACATCCCACCCGGCCTAAAAACCCATCACCAGGCATGAGCTCGTATGTTTTCCAGCATGCTGATACCTGATTCAGTCGTTTCTGACTACCACATAGTAAGCTATCAGTGGCAAGCGTGCGGGGCTCCGTCAAGGACCTCCTGGCTGAAGCCAATGGCGAGAAAAGACGTAACTTTGTGGAGACCATCGAACTTCAGATCGGTCTTAAGAACTACGATACTCAAAAGGACAAGCGTTTCTCTGGTACCGTCAAGTGCGTACGGTCTCCCGAGTATGACAGGTCGTGATTGATCATATCACAGACTGCCTAATGTCCCCCGCCCGCGCATGTCCATCTGTATTCTTGCTGATGCGGCGGACATAGATCGCGCCAAGCAAATTGAGCTAGAGTACAAGTCGGTAGACGACCTAAAAAAGTGAGCAAGGCTAAGCCTCCGCTCTGTTCTGATATCATTTCTGATTTAATTTCGCTAGACTCAACAAGAATAAGAAGCTTGTCAAGAAACTCGCCAAGAAGTATGATGCATTCTTGGCCTCTGAAGCCTTGATCAAGCAGATCCCTCGTCTTCTTGGGCCCGGTCTCTCTAAAGGTGAAATCGATTAGTGTTCATCCAGGAGATTTCTCATGCCTTTAACTTCATTAACTAGCTGGGAAGTTCCCTACTCCTATCTCTCACTCTGAGGATTTAGCGAACAAACTCAATGAAGTCCGATCAACGATTAAGTTCCAGCTGAAGAAGGTCCTTTGCTTGGGCGTTGCCGTTGGACATGTCCAAATGACTGACGACCAGGTCCTTGCGAACGTCATGATGAGTATGAATTTTACCGTCATGCGACCATAGCTGTCTCTCACGCTGTCGCAGGTATTAATTTTCTCGTTTCCCTCCTCAAAAAGAACTGGCAAAATGTCCAGTCGTTGCATATCAAGAGCACGATGGGCAAACCCGTTCGTCTATTCTAAGCTGTCATGGGTTGCTAGGGTGCATAGTGTTAGATCTTGGTGAGAGCCGATCTGGCATCGTAATGCAAAACAAGAAGCCCCGCACGCTTTTACCAACGGCTTTAGAGGTGGGGAAGCCGATTGGGAGCTGATACGATGCCACGATCTTGAGCTTTCTTCCTGTTTCTCTCATCAGTTTCGTCCTCGCGCAGACATAGCCTTCGTAGGACTTACATGTACCTGTTGCTAATATCATGATATACACAAGCTACGTATGATGCCAAACGTTGTGGTTGCGAGGGTAGTATCGTTGCTTTTGTTAACGTCACAGTGGAAGGCGTTCGTAGTCGATGGTGCTAGCTGGCTGTGCTTGCCGTCATGCGATTTTTTTGCTGGCCGAAGCCTTGATTACGCCATTCAAGAACCCGGCAATACGTTTTCGGTCACTGCCCCGACTTTGCATTCCCCGGGTCATCATGATGGCCAAGTGACTCTATTGCCCTGAAGATCAAGGGCATAGCCTTCTGGTAACCCGATCGCGCGCCTCCCGCCCTTCCCAACTATTGGCTCCATATATAATTGAATTCAGCTTCCGTGGAAGAATGTTCAACGAGTTTTAGCGCCTCGGGCAATGCCTGACTTTGCTCCCAAATGGGTATCTCACTCGAAACCTTATCCCATCGTTGCGCGACGTCAACGAAAGTTTAGATGATAATCGCCATATATATTTGGGGTACGAAGGGAATTTTTTCACGTACGTTTTCACGGTGAACTGCCAGAAGCAAAGTTCTTATCTGTCAGAAGGATGGTTGGGGCTAAGTCGGTCTTTTCGAAGCGTCGTGTCTCGATCAGATAAGGAACTACGGCAACACTATTATATGTTTGTCCGGAGATTTGCCAGAAGACAGCTGGCTCAGCGTCATTGGGTTCAGTGAGTGCAAGTTGTGCTGCGGTGAGTCACTGCTGTAGAATAGAATATAATCTGTTATCATGAACACTACCATTACTCAAGCGCTGCCAAGGAATCTACGTCAAGTTATACATCCATCAGATAGTGAGTGAATTCATAAAATGGTTAATGTGTCCAAGACTTTGTCTCTGACGGGACTCTCCAAGACTTTTTTCTCAAGCCACGGGCTACTCTGATAGTCAGACGCTATCAAGAAAAGTAGCCGTCATGTTTAAGTTTCGGCATGTACGAAACCGCTATTTTTTTTTCTGGATGACAAGTCAAACATTGACACCAGGTTGTTTTTGGTTAAACGTTTGATCAGTATAAGGAATTTCAATCATATGAGGTATGTATGTCACGTTCTGTTATGAGAGACCTCTTTTTGTGTCGTTTGTTGACCAGGTCCCGTAACGGCTCCGCTCTACAACGGTCGGAAATGGTCTCGTAAGCCCCTGGATCGGTCCCTTGAACGCCGTCTAGTATCATTTCGTCGTTCAATGTGCCAATCCGCATCAGGGAGTTGAGCTAACATCGTTTCATTTTATCTTTACTTAGTGCACTGCAAGGCGATGCAACAACTTCGCCTGGCCCCCTGTCATGCCATTCGTTGAGAATGCCATCACAATTTGTCTTTGCGTGGGTATAGATCATGTACATAACCGTTGTTCCAGATCCCTACTAGGCTGCGACGTGATTGAGGACAGGCCGGTGGTATTTGGCGCGTCCGCAAGTATCCCCGAACCGTTAAAACGGAATGATTTCCGTCATACGACTGTCTTGAGACATATACGAGCGCGAGGCACGGTGGACCTTAAGAGAGTTAACTCCTTCAGGGTTGCTCTCATCTTATGCTTACTTAACGGTCGCGGATCTGGTAAGTGACGTTGGTGTGGTCTTCTGACTTCTGACATGCGTGATCCACCCGGAAGCTGCACGGGACGTCGTTGACCGACATGGTGACTGATGGGCCGAGCATATGATCAATTGAGCTAGCTTCTTTGTCACTGGCAGTATGTCTTGTGTATTCATCCAAGGTATATGATAGAGTTCGGCGCCTGTCACGGTTATCAGAGAAAGGCAGTCGACTTGTGGCGTTCGACAGAGATGTAACTCAGTGTGAGAGAATTTCAGTGACGATCACCCAACCTATCGACGACTAACTGCTTTTGCTACTGAATTATGTCAATGATGGCCTTCCTGGCTGGAACGGAAGAAGACGGAACACCAATGTTTTAGGGATCAGCGAGTTTTGAATGAATGGGACGGCGACCTGGCTCATTGACAAGTTGTTATGGATTTAAGCTGACTTGCAAACTTTCCGTGACACTTTGTGGAGATGAGCGGAGTGGGATTAACTCAAATTCCCTGCTAAGCCAATTGACGGGGATGGGCTAGGAAATGAATAGACATACTATAGTATCCATGACGAGGGTGCAAGCTGGCAACCCGAGCGACTTTCGCTCATCCAAAAGATGGCTTCTGTGCGCAGTGTTGAGCCGATTACCGTGTGTTGAATGACGAGAAGGGCTTGCTTGCCAGCTTCTCGCGAACATTGGTTGATCGCGATCGAAACCGTAAATGGATGGTCTGGACGGTCCCGAAAAGAGCATTTTCATAACGGTGCCTGGGGACAGGAAATTGAATTGCGTGAAGCGGTTTTTTTGTGCGTAAAGATACGACTGGAGAATGAAAAGATGCTGACGGGGAGTATGCGGGATTGAAATGTTGCCGATTGGGGGACACGAAACTTGTCTCACGTGGGCGAGGAAGAAATGTCAGGCCAGGCGCCTATTCCACGGTCTTACTATCAGATCTGGCAGAACTCAACCTTACATGAAAGTAGCTCAGGCATGCAAGCATCGAGGACAATCCAGTGCAAGTGGTAGTATATCTTATAGAAGCTGTTTAGATATTAATGGGACGGTGATCATGGTAGCGCTGAGGTGGTTCTGAGTGTGAAGAAATCAAGCCTCGTGAACCCGGAAGTTTTGACCAAAACTGCATCCGCTCCGAAATTAATATTCTGTTTTTGGTACGCTTCCGGAAGAAACGGCAAGTGATTATCAACAACTGTATGTTACGAAATGACAATTCCAAAGTCTAAACGTAGCCCTCAATTGAAATAAAATTGAGGTTCTCCTTGGATTCTATCAATATAACAAATATAAGACATTTATTTGGTGCGACCGCACTTATTTACGTATTTTCCTCTTGGGCGTCACTGCCTCGACACTTCTTCTCCTCAAAAGCCTGTTCTCCAGTTCCTCCGCAATCCGTACATTCCTATCCTCCGTTTCCTCTGCAGCTCTGCAAAATACTGCTTTATCCACATGCCCCGTCATACTTCAACAAAGCATGATTCCACTAGTTCTCAGATCTATTCTACTCAATACTCTTCTGTACAGTATCTATCTGATTCTAGTCAGTCTGCAGGTCATTCGCCGCAGTCTCCAACAGCACCCTCTTCCCTTTCTCAGTCCTCCCAATCTTCTGGGACGGCTAATGGAAAGAAAAAGCACGTCTGTTCGACGTGCGACCGTGGCTTTACTACCAGTGGCCACCTTGCACGACACCTTCGCGTTCACACAGGTGAACGCAATCACAAGTGTCCCTTTCCTGGGTGCGAAACACGTTGTTCTAGGCAAGACAACTTACAGCAACAGTGAGTACATCTTCTATTCTTTATCGCCGGCCGCTATGTCTATTCTCGTTGTACTATCGGCGCCGCCACACAGCAATTACACAATTTTGATTATTGAACAACTTATCGCCATGATCTATTCAACATATGTTATCGCCGCGATTCATGGCCACCAACTGAGCTTCGTTTTCTTCTTTTTTTTCTACAGTTACCGCATTCATCTCTCTCCTGGCTCACGACGGAGCTCAAGCTCCGCAACGCGTGCTGCGATTGCCCGTGCCGTGGGCATCAGCGGTTCTGGCACAAAAAATAGCCGGACCGCATCCTCATTGATTTCCTCTGAACGCAATTCGTCGGACACTCCCTCTCCTCCACCGGCACTCGAACATGCAATCCCCCCAGCGCCCGACTCACCCCCACCTTTAGTGCAAGCATTTTCTGTACCGCCATATTCCGATAGCATGCATTCTGGAAGTGTATCCAGTAGATCGCCAACACCCCCCGAGAACTCCTTCCCATCAATGATCGGTCAACATTCCCAGTCAATGTCCAACGGTCAAGTCGCATCGCACTCGTCGCCAATCCAGTCGCATTACAGTGACAGCACGCCAAGCTATGATGAGTCCTCGCAAGCTAATTACGGCTACGTCTCAGCGGCTGTTTCGCAGCCTTCCAGTGGCCATGCTGTGCATGACCACTCATACGACTATTCTCAGGCATACGGAGAGAAGCCATCCATGTCGCGTATTCATTCTTCCTCGCTTCATCAATCACCCATGGAAAATGTTCATGATGGCTCTCCGCAGTCATCCGCCCACCTTTCGTCTGTATCATCTCGTCTCTCGATTTCACACATCTCGCATCCACACTCTTATCCTACACACTACCAGGCAGTCAGCACGCCATCACCGGAATCTCCGCACTCTGTCTCTCCGCACTCTCAGCTATCTTCGCCCAACTACTCGACCTACCGGGATGACTCGCACGAGGTTGCCTCATACCAAAATGGTTCTGGGATATTGGATCCTGTCTCCGATCATTCAAGCATATCCGGTAGCTATATGAACACACAAAACAATGTCGTTCATGGATCATATAGTCACACTCTCATGTCGCATCATTCGAGTATACCAAGATATGACTCGCCGCCACCAGTCCTAGCGCCGATTCAGGACGAGAGGGTGCTTCGCGGGGATATTCGGATCCCTCAAATGCACCATTCAATAACACCGCCCGCCTCGCTGTCATACATGCATCATTCCCAAGTGCAGAGTTCATATCCTTATCATGCTCCGCACGTCGGTTTGGGCCAAGGCGCTTGGAAGGCGGATAACGCTCTGCGAGCGCGCCCCTCAACGGGCTATGTATAACACCGAGACCCCCTTGTTTCACGTTTGCTGTTGTGAATCTCGTATTTTATAGCTGTCTCGTAACGGATTTTTTCCCCCGTCGATGTCTCTGTTTTGTGTACGGATTACTATCGTGCATTTCCTGTCATCTTTACAGCAGTTGTTACGCTGCTTGGTACTACATCGCTACTGCACACATACCATATACCTGCGTATCTAGCCTGCATATACATACTTTGTACATTATGTTGTTCATAAGAATTGCATCGTGGATTCCGAGCCGATCTGACGTGGCAGTACTACGGCAGTACTGTGCCTTGATGTGACGTTATTTCCACGGTGCACACGTACTACAACTTGTTGTCGAAGGCATCCGAGTCGACGGTCTATCAGATAGGTTGCAATGCCCAGTGATCTCGACAGGTGAGAATTCACATTTTTTGTCACAGCTTGTTCTCAAAGTACCGCAACAACGTGTAATTGGCGATCAAAAACCGGCTTCTGTGCATTGCATTATCCAATGCGCACGAAACACGTCCGGCCACTGCGTACTTCTCGCGCGTTGATCTTACAGACAAATAGACCAGCTCACACGATGTGAACCCATATCCGAGGAACAGGTCAAACGGCTTTGCTTCAAGGCCCGTGAGATCCTAATAGAAGAAGCAAATGTTCAAGCCGTGGACTCTCCTGTGACGGTGAACGCATTCGATTCAATTCTCTCCTAGGCTAATACATATTCTGTTGTCCTGATTAAGATCTGCGGCGATATCCATGGGCAGTTCTTTGATCTCATGGAATTATTTAAGGTAGGCGGGTTTTGCCCGGAGACGAACTATCTTTTCATGGGTAAGCGTAGCGTCCTGGTGCGTTTCAATCGGTTGTCTAATGTTTAATGTCCCGTTGTCACAGGTGATTTCGTGGATCGTGGCTTCTACAGTGTCGAAACGTTTCTGCTCCTCCTGGCACTCAAAGTCCGCTATCCAGAGCGAATCACATTGATCCGGGGCAACCACGAGTCACGGCAGATCACACAGGTGTATGGGTTCTATGACGAATGTCAGAGAAAATATGGCAGCACCAACGTGTGGAGATGGTGTTGTGAGGTGTTTGACTATCTTGCGTTAGGCGCGATCGTGGACGGTAGAGTTTTTTGTGTCCATGGCGGACTCAGCCCAAACCTGCAGGCTATTGATCAGGTGTGTTTACTGCTCCGTGTTCCGCGCACGCGTTCTCAAACTCTGCCTTTAGATACGCGCTATTGATCGAAAACAGGAAGTTCCCCATGATGGTCCCATGTGTGACCTCCTTTGGTCCGATCCAGACGGTGTGTATCTCCTTAAGTCTTGCTAAGGCATGCTCTACGGCGATGTCCGCTCACAACACGTCTTTCTTTCGAATAGATATAACTGGATGGGGCCTATCTCCGCGGGGCGCTGGTTTTCTTTTCGGCGCCGATATTACCAAAACCTTTGCACACCATAACTCTATTGACCTCATCGCCCGGGCCCATCAGTTGGCCATGGAAGGATATAAGCTCATGTTTGACAACATGATAGTGACTGTGTGGAGCGCACCAAATTACTGTTATCGGTGAGTGGTGACCAAATGGGTACCCTGCATGAGTCTCGGCTTTCGTAACCTATCGTGTTTTATGACAGGTGTGGTAATATAGCTTCGATTCTCGAGCTAGATGAACGCCTTGCTCAAGAATACAAAGTTTTTCAACATGCGCCCTCGGTAAGTTCCTTGCGTTTTCATCTTCCCCAAAAGGCGACATGCGGGGATGAAATGTTGCATTTCATCCAGCGCTGTGATCTGATCATGTCATGCCACTAGGACGTACGCTCCATCCCAGCAAAACGACCTCCTGCGGACTACTTCCTTTGAATGGGAATTTTTACCTTTCTGATTAGAAGGTTGCTCTCTTGACAACAACTGCCTGCCTGTCTGCCGCGTGTCTTGGACATGCCATAAACGCGACTTTCTCATCAAACGGTACATTTAAACTACTGTCCGTTGCTTCTAGGGACCGTGTGGGCGTAGCGTGGTTGGCAGGAGGCGCAACGATGGAAGTCGACGGGGTGCCTGGCTTTATCGCAATTCCCTGTGGATCCTCGTCGATCTTTGTTGGCCAGTTAGAGACGCCCAGAACAGAAACATGACGTACAGCGCCCACCAAACTTGAAATAACGGTATAATTGCTCCGTAAGCGCTCAACTGTCTGATTCGTGTGCTTAGCGTCTTGAAATAAAGGTTTTGTGAGATCTCGGCTCACCTGACATCATGTCTCCAAGGAGTCAGGCCTACGTTGCCACCGCACGCTAGCACGCATATGTTCATGCTAGTCTTTTTTATCCTCTCCGGTATGAGTGAAATTTTTGGTGTCGAGTCTATGGTTGTCAAGTATAATTTGTAGTGCGGTTCGTCGACTCCATTTATTACTGTGAACCCCGAGTCCCCGACCGATGACGATGTTGCCTGGATGCAATGCGAGTCCTTGGTGTATCTTGCGTACAATCACCAGCGCTGTGCTGTGCCTATACTCTAAGTTGATCCCACTGTTTTCTAATCTCATTTATGTCTTGTTGCACGACTTGTGAGTAGTCACGACGCGTTATTTTCGTGGTCTGAGCATTGCATATTTCAATAAGGCGGTGACTTACATCATACTTGTGTCTTGTAAACCAGGGCTCCATTTATTACCTATCGATCAACCCCCACTGATGTCAAGCGATGTCGATATCAAAACATAAAATACTTTCGTCATCCCTTACGCTCTTTGTCTCACCTACTTCACACTTCAACGTTTTTCTGCCATTTTGTGGGCGAAAATGGCTGCCCTTGGTTCCGTGCTATCTTCTTTTGGTGAGTGGTCGTACCATTTTAACATGTAATGGGCCTTGAACCTAACCGTGTTTTCTTTAGTATTGGCTCTTGTGGTCATTGGCAGCTTGTCGCTGGATATCAAAATGTTAACTTAAACTTTGTCGCATTTGGGCTTGCAGGTGGCAGTCTCACCGTCAGGTTACGTGTGTCGTGGAGCATTCACCTCCATGATTGCATTCGATCATTTAGCTCCGTGCGTCAAACGTTGTGGAAATTTTTTTGTTGGCTGATCGTCTTCCAGTCGTCCTCTGGGTGGTATGGGTCGGTACCGCTGTTGATACCGTTGCGGGCAGGGCCCACTACTTCCCTGATGGACACATTTACACAGGTCGTAAGTCTTCGGTACCTGTGACAGACTCTTTCCACCTGTTAATCCTGATTACTAGATCCCACAACGAACCATATTTGTTATGAGATTATTGTAGCGGAGACAGCTGCATTTATCATCCTCTTTGGTACGTCCCTAGCATATGAATGATTGCCGTTTGCTAAAGCATTTTTCTTTTAGTTTTCATCTACTACGACACCCCTGTATGCGGTCATCCAAGCTATCCGTGGAAAGGGAATCTGGACGTCTCCCGTCGCTGCAGTAAGTGAGGCCTCTGGTCCCCTCCAACCCCAGCCTTGCCTGTGGCTCAGTATACTGCAGTTCCCGGCGGTCAAGCTCCATATCCTACGTATGTAGGCTATCCTCAAAGTTCTCCCTTACAGCTACAACGGCTATCCCGCTCAGTTCCTGAATCCACAGTACTACAATTACCCTTTCGGTTTGCCTGATTTAGGGAACACTCAACCACCCCCCGGCGGATATTCCCCAGCCCTATCAGGCAACGCGCCCCTCTCACCCCAGCCCAATTACGTCCCATACCCCGCCGCCAATCAGGGCCAGATCCTTCCTGCCGGCGGATATCAAGAACAGCCACACTGGGATAAATCATCCTATTCCAGTCTGAAGGAAGTGATGGTAATATTCGCGACGGAAGAAGTTTATGCATTAGTTCATGAGAAGGGGGGAAGCTCTGGTCTGTGTTTAAATATATTCCCCTTGCATGCTTTGTTCCATTTGCATAATCGATTCACCCTTGCGACAACCGCTCGTATTGATGCCGAGAGTTGTTCTTGCACACGATTTGCAACAGGTGGTTTGATGGAGTATGCTTCTTGCGTCGGTGTGTGGGTGCTGATAGGTATTCTTTGAATCCTTCAGGTAAATCTCGCATGATCGAAGTTGGGCGCCACCTTCTTATGATGGGTTGGTAACTTGCGAAGTAGCCGTTCTGCGTCGGGCTCGGAAGTCCGCCTGAGCAAGAGACGGGTGGGAGTAGAGGGCAATAGTACTGTTAGTCACCAGCAACTGACAACTAGTAAGTCAAACAGTTCGCCATATCACCTCTTCTAATTATGATGGTTGATTCTAGGATATACCTCTTGAACGAGAGCTCGGAGCATTAATACAAGGGGCCACGAGGGTGTCCTCACGTGATCCAAGACGTGCCGACTTGAAGACCGAACTAGACTATCAAAACGGTACGCTTGACTGATGTTTTGGTGTCATATTATCGCAATGCACACATTCCCATTGTGTACTTCACTGAGTCTTCCTTGGTGTAGCTCGCTTAACGACGAAGGGAGAATAGATTTTTATAGATTGATGGAGGTCATCCACAGATAAGGTAAGTGACGAAGTTTTACATGGGTTCATTGACACACTGGTAGAGCCTTGCAACCGGCGCTACAGCTGTTGCCAAAATCAAATCCTTGGAAGGCTATATTTAGCGAGATGAGATTACCCATGAAAGCGCCACAAGACTTGATAGCGTTAATTTGCAGACACGGCGGTTCGAGGGCGGCAGGCCTACTGTACTTCAGGATTGACTAGACTGCGAATCCCATCTGGTACGATGTATGTCAGAGGTAAGTTGATGATTGATTTGTGCCATGACAATCTTTACAGTCATTTTGCCAGTGAACTTTGACATTCGAATTTCGCGTAGCATGTCTGATTCAACGTTAGCGCCGTCTGCTAACATACACCTAAATTTAGCCACGCAAATCTGAATGCACCTTCAGTGATCTTTCACTTCAGCATCGCACGGAAGAGTACTGCCTCCTCATTCCAGAGATTCTAAAATACGTCTTCTCTGACATTTGTGACTCCGGCAAGGACGGTCGTTCACATGATTGGGATCGCGGCTACTCTCAACCTAATCAAGGGGTTGCGCGACGTTCTCTAGGCTCTATCCCGTGTCAGTCGTGCCTTCAAAGAGATAGCTTTGGGTGTGCTATGGATCGATCTGGAGACTTGAGAACCACTCCCCAATTGTCTTCCAGCAGACCTCTGGACCATGACAGGTGATCAGAAGCCTGCCCTCTCAGCCTCTGGTGCGCATCGTGCTAAATGCCTTCATTGTATCAAGTGTCGGCTCATACAGAGACATATTACCGCTGCGGATTGGTCAGTACATCATGTCTTCAGTGGCATCAGGTCTCAGCAGATACTTACCACGACTAGAAGTCGTGGAACTACATGCGACGTCTCCTCAAGTCAACGAGCTTGTTCTTTGCAGGCTCACGCACCTACAGGAAGTATCATTTACCTCGTTCAGTAACAATGCTTGATCTAAGTGGTCGTTGGCCTTCAAGTATTGGATATCCGGATCGCGGCACCTTTCGCTCGCGTCAACTCTCGATTTCGTACTTCTAGCCTGGACAAATTAGTTATCCACTCGTTCGATTTGGCCCTAAGCGGAAATCTGACAGAAGGCTGGACTGTTCCATGCAGACGACTGTGGCTGATATCCGAGTATCCTGAAACTGCGCTTGCCGTCGAACACCCCTGGCGATCGAGTCCTTCTCGATGATAGGCTGGAGTGTATCCTTCCAGACGCGCTCAAGAATGTCGAGCATATCGACTACGCATTCGGCCTCCACACATCCACTCTCCTCATGCACTTCTCCGATCTGCAAAAGGTCAATCTTTTGCCATTTTGTATGTCATGATGATGTACTTGGTTCCATTGACAAGTTCTGGCCACGCTCCGAGTGCCTCAGCGATCTCGGAACTACTTATTTCTAGCAGACACCGCCCAAGAACACTTCGGGGTCCTGTGGTTTGCTATCGTCTTGCCCTAATCTCAGGAAGCTCAGTTTGGTATTTGATGCCACGAGGATGGATCTGCCTACGGCTAAGAGACCAGGAGAGGGAGTTTGCAACACAAGGATCATTACCTTTTGGGTCGGGTGCTCTCTCATCGAGCGACCACTGCCAGTCGCGGTCGTGCTTTTGGTAATCTTGCCGTGCTTGAGAAAGCTCTACGTTAAGCTCGAGGAGGGTGGGTTGGACCAAGATGCGTGACAGACCAGGTGGGAAGAAGTATCCGTGTACACTGGTAGTTTTTGTGGCACCTCAGTCAGGGGGCACGAAGGTTTGCATGTGTGCGCTTAATCCAAACGCTATGTGCTTGGAGTTCAGTTGTGTTACAGAGAATGTCGACAGTCACTTGTCAAGTATCTTTCTAGGTGATTATTGTACCTCGCGCCGCTTGTTTGATATAGTGCCAAGGCTGCATACAGGATTGAGACGACCTTGTGGTAAGGCTTAGCAAGAGAGCGTCGCCGGTACATGCAGGTTGGGATACTGATGAGGATACCAACAATGCGGGGGATCATTCGTCGCATGTAATGGTTTCATCGGGTGAGCATTCGTACGCTTCCAGTACTAACGACAGCAACCATACAGCAGTATGTCAGTATCTAATATCTAAGCTAGCAGCTAGTAAGACATAGATAACCAGAAACATCGAAAAATTACTCAAACGACACCAGCGATGACTACGTAAGCGCGCTAAAGACCTAGGAGGTCTTGCATAACGGGGGGCATGGTCGGGAAGTAGGAAGGGTCATACAGGAAGGGTGCATGATGGGTGCGTAGGAATGCAAGTGGAAGCAGAACACCGAGGAAGGAAGCCTAGGTCTCGTGCTCAGGTTGGTACATGTAAATGGTAGATCATAATGTATGTGGCCTCGGTTTTACATACACTAGAATCTTAATTCTGGGACAGGCACCGATGCGATATTATCAAAGTATACTGTTCATGGACTAAGAGAGGGGTATGATCAAACCGAACAAGCATGTTAAATAGCAATATTAGAACCGAGCTATGCGCGCGCAGCACCCACGCTCGTCGAAGTCGACTGAAACCGTGCCAACACCTCGCTGAGCGCTGCAAAATCGAACACCTTCGGCTCCGTCGCAAGTGTCATAGTCGTGGTCGCAAGCGACAATGTAGCATTTTTGGTCATGGTGGTAGATTTCTTGTTTAAGGAAGGTTTACCGGCCTGCGTGCCTCCTGAGATCCATGCTTGGACAAGAGGGTTGTTGGGGGTTGGGACGTAATTGCACGCCGCAAAAAGGTCAAGATGACGGTAGAAGGTGTCTGTCGGGTTATACAGTGGAAGTTCTGGAATGATACATGCGTGAATAGGTGTGCTTGAATAGTATCCCAAGTTTAAGACTCACCAGATTCAAGAAGTACGAGTGCTTGACGTGGTGATACATGACGCGAGAACATAACTGGTTGACAGTCATGTAGAAAGTATATCAAAGGAAGAGATAAGAACGACTTACAATAGGCACAAACTACGATACAAGCTCTGAGCTCAACGCGGCACTGAACAAGCACTTGGCCTCCGCCCGTAATGGCATCGCCGATAAATTTACATGCTGTCGGAAGCTCAAGCAACAAAGCTTCGCGACCATTATTTGGAATATTAATAAAACAGTGGTTGAATAGGGGAAGATCTGGCTTTGGGAGCTGTGCAGATGAGATGGAAAGTACATGTGTCATGCCCAAGTCCAAGAGAAGTGATTCGGCAGCGTCAGAATCTCCCGGGAAGTCACTGGGGATTAAAAGGCGTAAACCGCAATGCGGTCCAGCTACATAATCGAATGTCCGCACCTACTAAGGAATAATTGATCTGGTATCACGGGTACGGTGTCGGCGATCAAGTCGAGGTATTTAGATACTTCTCGTTTTTGCCTGCGCTTCCAGGCGATATACTCGCTGTTTGTGCATGAGGGCTTATAACGGCACTCGCCGAAAGCAATCAACTGCTTCATGAATCCATAATTAGGGTGAATCTTTGGTCGACCTGCGTAGCCGAACGATCATGAGTCCAATGGAATAAGCAGGAGGTCGAATCTTACGTTTTCGTACGTATTGTATTGCTGCATGAGCAGATAGCCGTTGGGTGGACATTACTTGACATTTAAGGGAATGCGAAGAGCCAAACTGAGTGCTCCACAAAGAAAGCGAGGAACAAAGAGACGTAAACTTACGGTAAGCACAGACCATAGTGGGGCTTCTTGAGACGCCCATGGCACAATGCACTAAAACCTTTCCCCCTTGATCCAAAGCGGATTGGATGAAGCTGCATCCCCGAGGTAGATGTATAAGGAGATCTTCGTACTCTGAGTCTTGTACGGGTATAGTGAGGTGGTTGTGGTCTGTGGACGAATAGTCGGTGCAGACTGAAAGAACGTGCGTTATTCCAAGTTTCTTGCGTACATCGGTTGATAGAGCGGCAGAGAGACTGAGGTCTATGTCAAATAAGGTCATAATACTGAACAACAAGCTACATACTTTCCAATGAAAACGTTGTCAGCAATGATCGGGTCTATCGAGATTGGCACATCCGACCAAGTCATGCTTGGTGAGTAGGTGAAGAAACGAAGAGAAAGGAAAGGTGGAGTGGCTAACCAATATGCTAACGTTTATACCAGAGCCGGTGTGGCACCGGCGGAAGGGGCTGATCACAGGTTCTAATCGTTACTGGGATTCGGAGAGAGCTATCATATCGGATGTTGCCGTCAGCACATGATTCTCTTGCGTGCGAACATTGCACAAGTTCGTTCATTCACTTCACTCCTCAAGCTAGGGCTTCACAGATGGCGCGGGTGCCACTATATCACGAATAAAAAGCAATAAGTTGGGTGGGTGCTAGTTTGAATACAGGCATCAAAACTGGAATTCATAGAGCGAACGCACTGCAATCTTGGATTTGAGTCGGATCTTGTTTGATAACGATGTCATGGGCTCTCCGAGTGGCCACCTCCTGTCAGGCCTCCTCATCCATTGGTATAATTCCCTCAACATTGCCAATTGATACAATTCTCTCCACGGAGCCGAGCAGGATGCCAGTGATGTGCGCGTACTATCAGCTCGGACATTCTTCCGAGGACTTGCTTGTGATTAGAGCCTCAATGGGGCTCAACCAGCTGGCAGACTCATCTTTGGGAATGAGGCTGGGATGTCAGTGAAACGCCGTCGGTGGAGTTCAAATATACGAATAATATGAATCTGAACCAACTGCCCTTGTTAACTGCGCTTTCGGGTAGCATATTATGAGACATATTGTGTACACCCGTGTTGTTGTGTTATTTTCTATTCAACCTGATTCAAGGCCTAAAATTTCGAGGGCTATACATAGCCCAGCGGACCGGCGTGCGCCGCCAAGTTAGGTTTTTGAACCCCGCTAGGTCCTAACGTAGGCACCTTCAAACATTTGCCCGCACGACCAAGTGAAAGCTGCTGTCTTTCCAAAAGATGTCAAAGAGGCGGGTAGCTTACTACTATGATGGTGTGTTTACCATAAACTCTACTTTTTTCTCTTCCTAACCAACCAATACTACAGCCGACACCGGCTCATATACGTATGGTCTCGGTCACCCCATGAAACCGCATCGAATGCGTGTCACGCATGATCTTGTATCAGCCTATGGAATGCTCGAAAAAATGCACGTTCTGGTATGTCTTACCTCCTGAACTGTGCATGCTTCTGTTAAGGAAACAGCACATGCGTAGCGTCCCAAACGCGCTACTCCCGAAGTCATGACGGCTTTTCATACGGACGAGTACATACATTTCCTAAATCGCGTGACGCCGGAGACCGCGGAAGAGTTAACTTATCATGGCACCCGTTGTGAGTACCAGCGATTCCTCTTTGACGCATTTTGTTACCCATGAAATACCTCCACAGTTCTGATGGGCGAGGACAACCCCGCGTTTGAAGGTGTATTCGAGTTTTGTTCAATATCAGCTGGAGGGTCAATATGTATGACTATGTTTGTTTATCCGCGCGTTTTGCACTGACATTCCACAGCTGCTGCACAACGGATAGCTTCAGGAGCTGCAGATATCGCTATTAATTGGGCAGGTGGTCTCCATCACGCGAAGAAACGTGAGGCATCAGGCTTCTGTTATATTAATGACATTGTCCTCGGTATACTGGAGCTCCTGAGGACATACCCCCGCGTTTTGTACATCGATATCGACTGTCATCACGGAGATGGCGTAGAGGAAGCATTTTACACTACAGACCGCGTCATGACATGCTCATTCCACAAATTTGGGGAATACTTCCCCGGTACCGGCACTCAGGAAGATCGAGGAAGAGGAAAAGGGAGAAACTATACGGTGAATATCCCCTTGAAGGATGGAATCACGGACGAAGCTTTCAAGAGGGTGTTTGAACCGGCGAGTACTCGTCAAGTATGCGTCCACTTCAGCTAACACTCCGTCAGATTATAAATAAGATCATGGAAATTTATCGACCTGGTGCAGTCATCCTACAATGCGGAGCGGACTCTCTTGCAGGGGACAAACTCGGATGCTTCAACCTGACTATGAATGGACATGCTCACTGCGTACAGTATCTGCGCGCCTTCAACGTCCCACTTATCCTTCTTGGAGGCGGAGGATATACAGTGAAGAACGTTGCGCGGACTTGGACCTACGAGACTGCATGTGCCCTCGGCATTCAAGACGATATTGACCCCAATCTGCCATGGAATGAGTACTTTGAGTGGTTTGGCCCGCGTTACAGGCTCGAGGTGCCAGAGAACAATATGGATGACTTGAATGTACGGGATGGAAGCTTAGACAAAGTGCGCGCGACGGCGCTGCAGCAGCTCTCACAATTACCTTGTGCACCCAGTGTTGGGATGCATGAGGTACCAAGGGAAAGTCTTGGGCGGCACCTTGGGTTAGACATCGCCGAAGAAGATGCCGACGAAGACGGTGGCACTGATGATCTAGATCGTCGGCTAGCTCGTAAGTATCAACATGTCATCACAGCGCAGTAGCGTAAGCCTGACACTCTGCAGAACACTCCCGGTTCGTGTACAAATTGCAGGAGCCAGGTGGAGGCTCCGACGAATCAGATGATGAGCGGTACGACTCTGATGGATCTTCATATCGCCGACGGAAGCGCATGAGTATCCTTTCGAATCGTGTTGTCAATGTTGACTCTGACATCGGGAGGGCCCAACCACGGGGGCGACGCTTCTTCAAGAGTGCGGTGCGGTGGGACGAGACGTATGGTCGTGTCCGGTTAGGTAAGGAGCCTGTACTGGGCTCTCTGAATGGGAGTAGATTGGGAGGGATGATGGAGGCGACTGGACGGAGTACCCCAGGTGGAGATGTGACTATGGAGGATTGGGAAGATGGTACTTCTGTATGATTTAGGTGAGTGTCGTTACAGCTTTTGTTCGTACATTCGCTGTTATTAACTAGCTAATATTAAATGGGACGTTCATCTTAGAGTCTTTGCACTGGTTTTAGTGCTTGTTTGCGCTTTAGTACAGCATAAACTTTGCAAATACGTTATTTGTAGTCCCACGGGTGCCTTGCAAGTACACAACGTGCTGAAAATCTCCCCTGACGCGATCCAGTCAGATATTCAGTCTCATGCACTCATGGGGGTCCAAGGCTGCCAGCACATTGTTGAGCAATTTTCCAGTGTCGCAGTCCTAGTCTTCATGCTACTGTAGTACCTCGTGGCGTAATAAGTACATAAGTAGTAAGTCCATCGTTTTTTCAACCATCTCACTTTATCTGTTAGACTACTCTCATTCGACATGCACCGCTGTCTTCAGCTGACTGAGATCCTCGAAGTGATATTCGATCTTGTCTTCAATTCCATGAAAGTGGTTGATCGCGACTTCACAAGTGCTGTCTCATCTTCCGACGCTCACTGCCTAATATCTTCCCATCTTACTATGATCACGATCGACGCTCTATCCTCTGTCTTGCACTCACATGCCGCGCATTTCGCGACATAGCACTCAATTTCTTTTATTCTCACCTGCGCGGCATCCGGCCTCTTATTAAGTCCCTGTCTGACTCGGAATTGGTTCTCTCGGACAGTGTCCCCAGTGCTTACATCTGAAACGTTCAACTCATTAGTCCCCTATGCTGCACGCGTCAAGCTCCTCTTCATGCCATATGATCACAAGTGGACTTCATATGCATTCCTCCTTGCAAGTGCGCCCAAAGACGCCCTGATATTTCCCAACCTGCGCTCGCTTACATGGTGCGATTGGCGTGTCACCTCCATCCCAGCCCTCAGCCTCTTCCTACATACCCTCGAGACCCTCTACCTCGACATCTCAGAAGCGCCATTTCGCCAGGCCATCATCCCTTACCTCTATATCACTGCCCCTCACCTCAAAGCTCTCGAGTTTGCGGGCGATGTCCTCAGAGCCCCCTCGGAAATCGAGTTGCTGTTTCTCAGTTATCCTGAGGGTCTCACAGAATTTTCATTCACATGCTGCAATATCTCAAGTGGCTTGCTCGATGTTATTGCCGCATGGCCACGCCTCCGATGGCTCACTCTCCAACTGGGTTTCGAAAGCATCTCCACTGTACCACTTCGTGCGCCCCAGACATTTCAGGTACTCGTTCACTTGCGTATCTTGTGCGGCAATCTGGGCATTGTCACATCTTTCCTGCGCACCTTCCGAATGCTCCGGATGGATTGTGATACGTATTCCTTCGAATACCCAAACCTCAAAACAATTCAGATCGATGTACGAGAGTGCAACACAACCAGCATCTGGATTCTGGTCCGAACTCCTCAGAAGTCTCACATGTACAAAGCTAGAGCACCTCATTCTCAAAGAATGGTGTCACAGGTGTGACGGTCAGCACAGCTACTGTACATCTGCATTCTTTGATTTACATCCCCTCCTCGCGCACCCCATCGCCCTCGCAGGGCTGAGGACCCTTGTTCTCTCCCCAAACAATGCTTCGACCATCACACTCACCGACACGGACATTGTCATACTTGCTCGCACATGTCCATATCTCGCTGTCTTTGACCTAAGGGCACGCAACACGCCTATATCCCTGTATGCCTTAAGCTTCCTTGTAGGGCGCTGCCGCGAGCTGCGCCAGGTCTTGGTCTGCGTGGACGCGCGTCTGGACGCGCTTGGAAGAACGCTTCCAAAGAACGATGCCAGCAACGACCGAGTGAGTCTGCAACCCAATACGCGCCTGCTCGGACTACACATCGGGGAATCGCCTATTGCATGTGTGGGCCTTTTGCGCCCATCGACGGCGCCAGACTTGATGAGGTCTATCCCACGGTTCTTGCACACGATGGCGCCGCGGGTTGAGTGTATCATGAAGCCGTCGTTCGAGGGGAGGTATGCGCGGAGGTGGAAGATGGTGTCGACTGCTTTGTCGGTAATGGTGAAGGAGGCGAAAGATAAAGCTGAGGATGATGACGTGCTTCATGCCATGGATGTGCTGCTTTAGGGGGGTGCGCGCACGAGACGATGCTGTTTGGCTTTGGCTTTGGGGTGATCACACCAATCTGTACGTATCATTTTCGAATGCAGCTACGATTTTTTTTTGATTCCAATTTCTGTCTTTTGCAGAGACATACTCTATGTAGGACAATACGTTACAGTCTAAAGGAACCCCCAGTGTCCCCATCGCATCTCCGAGTGCACGAAAGCTACGGTGTTAATCATGTTGTGCACTCGCTCATTTTTCCTTCCGTGCGCTATTAAAGTACTTGCATCAGACGTCAACAGGTCGTTCTTCAAATTGACATTGTGGCTAAGGTGCGCTGGAAATGTACACCACACTAGACGTATTTGACGGACATACTACTTTGAAGGCTGAAAAAGCATATATCATTGCAAGTGTGGTAGCAAATATGGAGTTTCCCCACCAGCATCTGCACGGCAGCGCCAGCTCAACTACAAATAAGTTGCATTCTTTCGATTACATGCTAACTCCGAGTCGTGCATAATTGTTCAAACATTCAGCTTCACACATTTCCTCGCTGCAATGTTGCTGTGCCCTCATGCACTCCCTATACATATAAATACAAACTTCAAGTCATATTGGTGCCCGTATAGCTCAACAAGAACTGTCCAATCACTTGTTCCTGATGCAAGAAATAAATGCCGCACCAAACTACCTACTTTTGCATGTCATCTCCATCGTTGCATGTAGGGTGCCATCGCGGTCCACATAGACGGGATTCCTGCCACAACATAGTCAGTTAAATTCGACAAAGAAGAAGAGTAACATTATATGTCGTCAGTACGATTGCTCCAAACATATCATATAACGTGTAGCGAGTTAAGGAAGTTAAAGACTTACTCATGCATCACCCAATCGCCCAAATGCCACCGAAGGTAAATGGAAGCCTTACCAGCTACCTCGATATATTTCTTACGGTAATCAGGTCTGCGCGGCCGACACGGGGACAAATAATAACCCACAGGAATCGTAAATCCATCAGTACCTTTGAATGAGTCAGAGCAGATAAAGTACAAACTTACTCATCTGGCACAGCCGTCTCGGCGAACTTATTATCTGTCAGGTACAAGGATTCGCGGCCGGGTTCTCCGTCGTCTTCTATCCGAAATGAAGCTTTTGGGCGAGCCGGAAGGCTAGGCGAAGAAAGGCCAAACATGATGTGCCATTTCCAGTCAGAGCCTAAATAAAAGCAAAACCGCCATATACGTCCTGCAGGTCGCGGTGTTATCATATTAGCATGACGAAAAAGCCAAGAGACATGCGCAACATACCGCCTGCAGCAAATTCATAATTTAACTTGTGCGTGATGCGCAGGCGTTTCTGAAACATCCTGATGCGGACAGAAGCAGCGAACAGGTAGTCGTCGCCCACTCTACCAGTTTCATGCACCACAAGCTCATCTGGTGGACAACCCAAAGAGCGTCTCAAAGCATCGCTGTTGGCTGATGCGGAGAACAATAAATAAGTCAATGCACTCTCGGGGAGGCCGTCATCACCGATCACCTACCACCAATGTTTGCCAGTTTCAGCTGCGTAAACGATGCATGGTCGCTAGCTATTGTGCATGCGAGACGCAATTTGGAAGAGCAAGCGGGCGAACATTCGGGAATGAATGCAGCGAAGGCCGACAAGACCTCTCGCTGCTCGTTCACGATTGCCCAATATAGCGCTGTGTGACCCTCGATATTTGGTGTTTGTAGGAGCTTGGAGAACCTTTTAGGTGTGAGATCAGCAGCACAGACGTTTATAATTGAATTGGCGGAGGAAGGAGTGAAATTTGGGGTGAGAACGATATCACGAATACACGATAGAACCACGGTGCGTTGATGATTGATGAATAGAAAGGAAAATAAAGATGATAGCCTGAATGACTGGACAGAAGCCGAAAATGATCCAGACGGAGGTGTTGCCTCGTACGAGGGAGGTGCATTACCAGTTGACTTATTATCATCAAAACCTTCTGAAAGATTGGCAGCCATGATAGAGGGATAAGTCAAACGAAGGAGAGTCGAGATATAAGAAAGAAAACAGGGGCCTCTTACACAACCAATTTCCTTTTTGGTCATACGCCAATTAAGGTCCCCTCAGTCAACGGCGCACACCAATGTTTCTGCCAACTCGTATTGAAATCACGCAAATTGCTGCGTCGGCTCTACCACTTTTCTGATACATGAAAGCACCCTTGAAATATGTACATCACCGCATCCCAGCATCAACCTCTTCGTTCCTTTTACATGTTGAAGATCGCAGAGATGATGGCAGCTGGGCAGGTTTGATCCATCACGTCTCCCGCATCAGGTCTGTGTCTTTAACATGCACAGTGGCCCATAGAACGGACGGACACCTGATGATCAGGTCAGGTCACCTAGTGCTAGAATTGCGCTCACCAAGTACAATCTACATGGCCACTTCGCCCTCCTGTAACACCACGGCACCTCTTTCAAGGAAACAGACCACCTTCGATGACGAGAGTCGCTGTCTCCACCTAATTTGGACCTAGAAGCTGAATTGTTCAGCCAGAGCTCCTAGAAGTTGATGAGGTATCGCGCCTCCTACTAACCTCGTTGAAATGGACCCGAAATTCTGACGTGATACTATGTAGGGATGCCTTGCAATCTTCTGATCGATAACTTATCGCTTTTCGTCTAATATATGTAGACTGTAAGACAATGTCATCAGTCGCTTGGTCTGCAAAGTACTTTGTTTGTGCCTCGCTTCCTATCTTGTTCTTACGAAGGAAATTCCAGAATCATTGGCACTTTCGACCAAGCTTGGTGCCCTTCTACCATGTCTGGAGAAGAGCTCGCGAGGACTGCAACTCTGGGTCTTCCGGATGTACTTGGTCGTGGCGTATGACATCCCCCTACGAGATGGACTGTTGAGGTGCAAGCACGTTGAATTGGATGACGTCACTGGGTATATTCCACATTGGCTTGAAATTTGCAACAACACCACCGCGAATAGTATGTAAACTCGGCATTTCCGTCGCACAATTGTATCGGGGACGAAAAGAATGAAGCACTTCCTGACCTATGCATGTTGCACAGCAGTTTTACATAATTCGACTGCGGACTTGAAAGAGGGGTGATGTCACGGACTTATTTAAGGCTGGACTGCTGACCGCAACTTGAACGCTAACACAACGAATGCTCAGAACAATACAGTTACTATGTCTCAGAAAAATATCTCGCTACCCCTCGCCCTCACACCGTTCTCTTCGCACATTTACCTGTCCCTTGCATCCATCATCGGGCACACCTAAGCCCCATAGCGCAGAGAGTTACTTCAAAGATGCAGATGAAACAGCTCCACAAGACCCTACAATCCACTGCGTCGACGCTGCGTCAGAGGCAGTGCAGCGTCCTTACCAGCCACCTTCAGGACAGTGGAGTCAGGCGGGGGTCAGGACCAGCGAGTATGAATATGTTAGCAAAGACGAGCCGCATGACGTGCCCAATGAGCAAGCAAATGAGAACAAACTGAGATACGATGGCACCGAGAAACTATATCCTGAGACTAGTCATTCTGGGGAGGTCCAGAGGGTCAATCAAGGGGAGGACGCAAACCAGGACGAAAGTCCCTGAACGTAAATTCGTCTCAAAGGTATTGTTCTTTAGTTCCTTGTGCATATGGATTTTGAGCGACTTGCATCGTTATAGGATATACCGCAGTTTCGATGAATCATGATAGACGTGTGCGTGTAATGTTAGTAGTGGGATGTATTTATTACGAAGCGTTTGACGTAGTAGTTGTATGAATATCTGTAGTCGAGTGTCTTCCTCGGCGTTTATGCCATTCACAGTTACCTTTACCAATCAAGCTAAATTCAGCTGGTCAACTTGTACAGAGGTTACCTTAGGCGGTACATTCAAGGCCCCATAGGTTGAAGGACACAGCAAAGAAAGCTCAAGAAAGTATGATTACCTAGGACAACGCTTGACAAGAGACTTCATCTTTTGTACAGTAGTGTGACACTAAATGTCAAGCACATAAGTCCGGCTGTTTGGTGAAGGCACAAGCTCTGATGCAGTTCAACGCCTTTCTCCACTTGGACCTTCGTGCCTCTTGGTCGACACCCCAGGCCCATGGCTCAATCGCGATATTCATCAAGCACGGTAAGATCTGCGAAAGCGCAAGCGCGACTTGCGGTGGTTGTTCGATTGGAGAGCACCCGACGGAGAACTTCCTGATATTTGTGTTGCAAACACCTCCAGACCTCTCAGCTTGAATCGGACCTACGTTCCTGGTGTCGAATACCAAACCAAGGTGCTCGAGATTGGGGCAAGACGACAGTAAGGTGACAAGGCCCCGAAACGTAATCCTGGGTGGTGTCTGCCAGAAATGGGCTGTTCCAAGGTCAAGGCGCTCGAAGCGTAGCCATGACTTGACGATGGTGCCAAGTGCATCATCATCAAGCCATGATATACAAAACGACGGAAGGAGAACCTCCTTGAGACGTGAGAAGCGCATGAGGGGAGTGAATGTACGGAGATGGAATCCATAGTCGTCATGGTCGATGCTCTTGGGTCCGTGTATCACAAGATGCTCCAGAGGACTGTGATGTGGATGATTGTCCAGCTTGCGCAAAGCGCATTCCACGGCGAGTGCTGTTTCAGGATTGCCGTACATGAGCCACAACGTCTTGCATTGAACAACCCAGCCTTCTACGGTTTGTCCGACGGTGGTCAAAGTGGATGAGTGGATCATGACTCTGTGAAGGGACGAGCTACTAAATTGGAGGTTGCCGCCTCCGCATGGTATAGGGACAGTAATATACACTTCGTAAAGGCCGATGAGACGCGTGATATAGGACAAAGCTTTGTTGCTGCGCAAGGTTAGCCATACCCTTTGCAGATGTGGGAGCCCACAAAGAGCAAGCTCAGCGACTTCAGGAGATGTCGCATGTAGTTCAAGAACTTCTAGTCGTGGTGAATGCCTGCCGAGACCTGAAAACAATGAACACATAGTGTCCGTCCAAAGATCTGGCTTGGGTGAAGCCAGGCGAAGACAGACAAGATTGGGACCCAGGAGGTAACGCATACATAAATGGAGATCCCTAGGACATTCTCTGCAGCAAAGCGCTCGAAGGTTTGGCACTAACAGCGACCGCGAAGAAAAGCCTGCCATGGCATGGATGAAGTCGACATCTAACTAAAACCGGAGATCGTTACTGAAGAAAAGACACACCTTCTGAGCTCGTTCTTATCTGGGCCGCGCAACGTGCAGAGAACCTCGGGCTTGAAAACCCCAGACAAAAAACGATGCTGGGATGAAGATGAAGTGGTGGGTGAGTTGAAATGTGCGTCACACAGGAGGACGGCCGTTGGCCGCTGAGATAGTGGGAAGATAAAAGCGGGGTGAGCGCGACTCTTCGAAGCACTGTGGTCTTATATGCGACGCACGGATCCCAGCCCCCAGTGCTTTGCTATGAAAGAAGCACGGTGGAGGATCTTCACGTGATCGCGTTACAATGTTTTGACATTTCAATATTAATAATTCCGCGTATGTAGAGCTACCACATTCCAACCTGTTGCGTCACACAACTGTTCGAATAAAATGGCTTGATTAGATCTACAAGTTGAACATGTACAGAATAATTCAAACCGAGTCTCCCTCTACACGAAATGTCAACTGTTGACGCGAGGCTGCTTCTTATTCCAATGTCGGAAATCGATATAGCCCTCACCGCAGGCAATAACAACAGGATCTCACATTTCTCCAAATGAAATCCGTCGTGTTGCTCCTGCCGACACAGGTCTTGTTGTATGCCGCAATGTCATTCCGCGAATGTCGAATAAGATTGTACTCCGGGTGGCTGCTATTGTTCGCAATGTCGCAAAGCCGCCGTGCATTGCATGCCTCGGTCTGGTGAAATCCTGTCCGCCTGTCCTGTCCACACCTCGTGCAGTGTTCAAGACAGTTTTTTGTGACACACATTGCAATATTTATAAGATAAGATTTGAGGGATGGAAAGGATGGAGAATGCGGCGGATGGCCAAGTCTGATGCTTTTGTGTGGAGTGAGGGAATTGCTCACCATCACGCTGAATTTATACCTGAGATGCCCTTGGTGGCGGCCTAGGATGACACCCATAGGTCTCACTGGAGAAGCAACTCGATCACTTGGCAGACGTGCTAAGATGTGAAGACGCGTATACCTCCACAGGCCATCGAACGAATTCGTGGCGGATAGAATTGCAGCCGGCAAAACAGCTTGGATGGTAGGCTGCGGCACGGAATGCAACAACCTGACTATCCTTGGGTGGCGGCCAAAGACATGAAACACGGTAAAGCGTGCCCGACTGTACGTACCTGAGTCTTATGCTGTTCAAAGGAAAGATCGATAGCACGGCACGTGAGACCTTAAAGCACATAAATGCGACGGTAGTACTGACCTGGGAAGAGACCAGTTTGTTAGTGCATATGCCACTGTGGTTGTTGCAAACGTCAGTGACTAGGTGCTAACGCTAGCATCAAGCAGGCATGAACATCACCTAGTAGTTATCCTACCGCCACAAGCCCATTAGCAATGGAGGCACGGGGAAGATAATGGAAGAAGAAACTCAATGAAAGGGGAACAGTCCGCAGCAAGCCGTAAGCAGTGCTAGGATTTTTTATGGTGGTGAGTGGCGACATCCCCTTCTAAGGGTGTTCGAAAAAACATGAATGACATGCCATGAGGGAAACAATGATCACATCAAAATATCCTTCTGACGAAAAAAATGTAACTTGAAGTGTATCCCCCGCACCGTGACCGATTAGTTAGCCGATTATCTTGCAAAGAAATAGACCAAGTACTACGTACTTGTATGTTATCGGGGAGAAGATAGCTCGAACTGCCGACAAAGCAAGATGTGCGCATGCTCTGCAGCTGGAATTTGAAACGCATTCTACACCCATAGGAAGGTTTTGAAATTTGGTCCACCACAACAACAGATCAAGCCGACATAAACGGAACGTTAAACCAGCAGTAATGTACAAGACTGTGCGACCTTGATGAGGTGAACGCACTGCTTGGAACCACAGACTTGGCAGACTCGACTCAAACTCACCAAAAAAAGTTGCATGCGGACCGTGAGCATGAAATGGAGGACAGGTGTAGTTCCACATAAGGTCCACACCAGCAATGGAATAACACTGATCTGTGTTTGGCCGCCATAATGATTACCTTCAAGTTGTTCAGTACCACAGCCTGAGTGGCGGCAGCACAGCAGTACTGCCTCGGAGTCGGGAGTCGGTGCAGCGTCACGTGTGTATCAACATTTTACTTGCTGTTCGTCGACATTCAACGTTCAAGCCAGTCTGAATTGAAACTTCAAGCTTCAAGTCTACCAAGGATCAAATTTCAGAGGGCATCGAGAGGTATCAAGAAGACGTCCGATTAATCAATGAATATTCTGCAGAGAACAACGATAGTACTACGTACACGTAAGGATTCTCAAATTCTAGTCTCCGGGGGTTGCACGCTGATCCAGACCTGGATCACAAAGATACGGTATATGAAAGAACCACAGGAGCATTACCTCTACTAGTACGTTGTAGGTGTCTGATTTCAATCATAACGTGTACCACAGCAAGGTGACTGAGAAGAGGGTTATAGGACAGGAATGAGTCCAAGAGTGCGAGGATAAATCCGCAAGGCGAGTGACAACTCATTTCTCTCCTTATCCTCCACGCCATCAACATACATTGTCCAAGGCATCCCACACATCAACCAGCTAGAATTATATTAACTGACCCCCAGCAGAGCCCCAAGTCCCAACTAAAATAGCCAGTTGCTGATCGAATCGACCATAATGCCAGCGCCAGTAGCGGTGTGCGTCGTTGCGGCTATTGCAGGTGTCGCTGCTGTCATTGCTTTCCATGAGGTGATTTTCTTTCTTATGTCTATCAAAACCTTCCATTCCGTCTTCATCCGCTTCCGACAACAGCCCTCTAATATACTCTTCAGTTCGTCTTTGAACCCCACATTGCCCCCGCCATCGAGCGTTGGGCAGAGGACTTCCTCGCCAAACGTCGTGCTCGACGCAGAGGTCCTGTTCCTTTTCCATCCACCCGAGGGTCTGGACATGGAGACCCAGGGCCCAGCGGTGCTAATCCGAGGGAAAGAGCCCCTGCAGGAGAAGAAGATCCTATCGAATTACAAGGCTTCAATCTCGATGAATGGCGGAACCAGGTCTATCACACCGCCCCAGGTACGGGTATGAGGCGAAGAGTCGGAGTAATTCCCGATACAGACGAAGGGAGTATATCTAACACAATGAATGAGGTATGTCTGTCTTCCGTTTGTTATCTTACCCTTTCGAATACTGATCAAATATGAACAGTCTATCACGTCCCTCACGCACACCCCGCTCTCACCCACTCATTTCATTTCCAATGTCTCCTCCCCAATCATGGAAGCTCACTCCGTATCCACCCGCACGCCCAGCCGCGCCCACTCTCGTGCCTCTTCTCGTACCGCAAAAGATGGCGAGCGTGAGGGCAACACTTTGTTTTTCGCCCGTCTTCGCCCTCATCCTCTGCACCTCCCAGTCCGCCATTTGGACCCATCCTCCCAGATACCCCCCGCACAAGTGCTGCTTACTCTGCCCGCCCATTTTCTCCGGTTGTGCGCACGCCCGTGCATTCTCGCGTACCATCGAGCAGGCCTTCCCTGCGGCACTTGAACTCAAGCTCAAGCTCGCGCGTCGGTGTGGATATGCAGGGCAGGCGTGTAAACATTGACGTCGTTGGCGAGCACGTCAACTTCAACATCAACAGCAGCGTCAATACGAGGATGCAAGAGGGTATGAGCGCAAACACTAGTGTTGTAGATTCACTATCAGAACGTTACCCCGCACCGCCCACTCCGCCCGTCCTGCTCTCCCCGCCTTCATCACACACTACCTCCTCCCCAAGCACAGACATACTGAGCCTTGGGAGCAGCGGTAGCCAGCCCGGCTCGCCATTTGACATGGTGTCCCCGCCTGTTCGTATCGGTGAGGTGCACCTCCCCTCGCACACATCCCTCTCAGGTGCTGTGAGCTCGCTATCTCCCTTGATGAGCGAGCACGACTTTATGGCGTTTGGCGAGGCGTCGGATCTGGATGGGGCGGAAATCTTGGCTTCGCCAAGCGGAAGTACACGTTTGCATAATCCGTTTACTGATTTTGATGAGGGGAATGATTCCGACAGCGGTAGTGAAGGGAGCTGGAGACGGCTGAGTGTGACATCCCGCAGGTGATGCTCGTCTTGAGGGGGAGTTTGTCACATCATCAGAAACAGGATGGATGGTGGTGTAGTGTGCCTTGCTCCTTTTTCTCTTCCTTTTTACTATCTGATTCCCTATTTTGTCGTTAATTCGTACTCGTGTTGTTTTGTCGCTCTTTTCCTCCGTGTTGTATCTTTACCCTCATTGTGATCGTTGTGAACCCACGACAAATCATCGAACATATTTTCGACTCTTCTCCTTTGACAAATCCAACTGACTGTGTTGCTGTAGTAATGCCATCTATATCGACTGCGACGGCACCTTGCATGCAACACTGGAAATGGCACTCAAAAGTTAATGTTTGTGATATTTAGTATTGATTGGCAGCGAGAATGGCAAGAGGATCAGGATATCTAGTCTGTCCCTGCATATACAATAACTTATCTATGAACACGCTTTTCGTTACAGCTGTTTGCAAAAAGGTTGACAGTAGCGACATTTTGAGAAAAGAACAAAACAAATAAATAATAGATTAATAGCCACATACATACATCACAAATTGACCATCATGTATCGGAAAATCAGTCACGACTAGCCGCAATTAATCTTCACAAGCATTAACACCTTGCACTCGAAGACATTCTTGCTTGCGTCGGAGATTCGGAATGCACGTTCTGGCGGATCCTCAAGCTCTGGCGCGAAACGGGAGGCATACATTGCGTCAAGCGTTTGCAAGTATATGCGCGTGTTATTTAACCCTATGTGTTCATTATTTATTTGTTTTGTTCTTTCTCAAAATGTCGCTACTGTCAACCTTTTTGCAAACAGCTGTAAAAAGAATCTATTTTGCATAGTTTGAGGGGGTAGTGGACGGATGGATCCGAGTTCATCATGTCACGGTGGTCATGTACTCGAGTATATACTTGCCTTTGTTCAAGTTGTTGTCTTCCCCTCCAATCAATTCTCGATTTCACTCTTGTCGCGTGCTTGTCTTGTTCCCTCTCTCCTCGTTTGCTTCGTATCTTGCCCTCATCGTCATCATTGTAATTTGGCGGGAGGCTTTGAAAATCGAACAGATTGAATATACGAGGTCCCGTAGGGTCTCTCGTGGGTAAGTGGATTCATTGATTTGGTTGCAATCAATGTTTGATATAGTTGTATACCAGGCCAATCATGACCTTACAATCGAGGTGATGGGCTTATTACGTCGCAATTGCCAAGTCAAACACCAGTAATCAGAAATGTCACTGTTTGCCGGGTAAGCTGGCCTTGTAGTCAACTATGTCGCATCCATGAAATGAGCGGAACTCAATTCCCTTCTTGATCCGCCCTTCCTTGATTTGAAACTGAGTATGACTGTCTTAGACGTCAGTGATGAGGAGTGGGTGGGTGCTACAGTAAACAGTCTAGCTTGCTACTGACAAGGTCTAGACTCGAGCCCTATGGGGATAAATCGGCCGCTAAGCTCTTTCGTTTCGGATTAGTTCAGGGGTTCTGACATAATTATCACTGCAGTCTCTTCCAAGCTTACTGGTTACATAAATTCTTCACGAGCGCTTTCCCTGCTGCGCAGTCTCCATGAATCACCATGGCAGAGAACAAGTCATATCCGACATTACAATTGAACGAACACAGAAGGTATTTGATGATGCCACATCGAATTTAAACTCGACCTCCGCTAGAACGCTTGACAAGCGGGATCAGGCAGGTTCGTCATTGACAATCTATCTCGGTCAGTAAAGGTGGTATTCAGATTACTTTAGAGGATTGTGTCGCCCAGACCGCTCAAGAAGTTGTATCAGTGCACGATTTCTATACCCAGAATGCCACAGCCATCAAGTCAGCATCTGATGCAATGGTCGTGGATCTCTCAAAGAAGAATATGGGCGACTTTCTGGGAGAGGCAAAGAAGGTGATGGAGGCCCTGGATGTTCTGCAACAGGTTCACCCGTTTGTTGGTGGTGTGTTTACCGCTTGTCGATGTTTCCGCCTCAGCTAATAGTTGTATAAAATGCAGTGGCTATACTCGCTTTCAAGGCTGTCGTGAATCTTGAGCTAACAAGAAGGGAAAACGATCGTAGAGTTGGATTGATGTTAGCTCAAGCATCTGACATGATGACCATGCTTCTCCAGTTCGTCATCCGACGCCAGTTTTGAACGACTCTTGCTGATTCGATTCGACGGTAGACTTAAGGACACTAAAGATCCTGCCATCGTGGGACCTCACGGCAACATTCGGGGGCGATTGGATCGTGTCCTGGACGGCATCAAGCAAGATATCGAGGATTGTGGAAATGCCATTGACAAATACTACAAGTCAAAATTCATGGGTAAGTTTCCCTCATATTCTTGAGTGTTTCATATAGAAAACCACATTCGCAGTGAAATTCTTCAGATCCTCCCATTGGGCGAGCGAGTTCCTGAAAGTTTGCAACAGCTTTTCCCAGCGTACACAGGACCTCCAGCTCGCCTTAAATATCAGGACGACATTGAGAGTTGATATTGCCATTGATAAGCTAGACAAGCTGATCCGGATGCAAAGCGATCGCGAAGCGAGATTCGAGAAGGAAGTGCAGATGCGCGGTGGAAGAGAGAAATGTTTGGAAAGTGAAGAAAAACTGGTAGAGCTACTGAAAGTCGCCGAGCAACGGGAAGGGCGTCCACAGAACAAACCGCATGCTGATCCTTCTACCAAAGATGTCAACAAGCCTACTTCGAAGACCGGCCGCCTTGATGCATCGCTGCTTTACGAACTACGTGCTCCGTTACGCAATTTACTTGACGAGAATCGTGCACTCTTCATGTTCAAGCTTGATACACAGACATCCGACATTAAAGATGCCATCAAGGATTCTGAAACGCGCATTATATGGGCCTTCAACAGCAGATTTCGACGGGTCAGGGATCCGGTAAGGATGATGAAATTCAACCTTATGTGTCACTAACTTGGTCAATTTCACCAGCACCTCCGGTATATCTGGAAAGAGATGGTATGCCTTTGTGCAGGCGTGACTGAAGCGCATACTTATCATCACCAAGAAATGGACAACAAGTGTCAAGACGCCATACTTCATTGCAGAACTCAATGATTATTACGTGAACCGTTTCTCCCACCTCCGTCATGACGCTCTGCTCCTAGAAGCAGCGTCGGATACTTCATCTTTGGTACCGCGAGTCTCATCTCCAACTCCCACCGTCTCTGTCATGTCGGATTCAGAAGGAGAAGACCGCGAGCTTCCAGCAGTCGATTCTGTGTACCACGAACTTCCTGCTGTCGACCCTGCAGACAAATGGTGCTTGAAATATTTGTCCGTTTTCTACGTTCCAAGGTTATCCGAAGGCTTCGACGGCGATGCAAATGGATTGGTCAGTGTGAGGGAGGTGAATGCTTTTACGTCCGCAATCCCGTTGGGTTGGACTCTGCCGAAAGCACTTGCATACTGGGCTGCAGGCAAGGATTGTTATCATCAGGTCCAACCAGTGCTAATGTTGGTGAAGGATGGAGAGTGGATAGCCAATACTATCATGAACGAATCGAACAGGTCTTGAATAGCATGGTTTATGCGCAAGCAGATGTACTTCCAGAAAATAGGAGGTGTATAGCCACATACTTGAACTCATATGTCATCGATGGTGCGTCGCTCTGCCCACCTTTTGATGAAGGCATTTACACAGCAGACAGGTATCAAAAGGCTCGTCCGTTCTCTTGCAGAGCTTGGATCGGAGGATTCAGACTTGGATCTCACACAACTTATTGCTCAGCGTCGCAAGGCTCAAGAGGAGACATTGGCGGATAAGCTCAAGATCGTCAAGTATGAAATCGACTCCAAAGATTCTATTAAACTTTTCGGATCTGGTCGCATCGAAAATGTGGGTTGTTGACTCAGCATTTGCACTTGCGCTGAATGCTCACATGAGTCACCTTGCTTGTTCAGTTCTTGCTACCTTTACTTTACCTCGTAATCAGGAGGCATTTACAGATCATGAAACTCGCTAGCACAGTAGCTGTGGTCGAGAGAGAACTTGAGTCTGCAACTCAAACGATAGAAAATATCTTAGAAGGGGTATCTCTGCGCGTGGACCAACTGGCAGGTGTGTTTCTAAGCTATGTCATGATAAGCCATCTCCTTCCACCATTGCAGAGTCTTTGCGTCAGCAAGGCAATGATCCAAAAGCGAGATTCGCGTGGTATGCGCATGGCTTGGTACGTAGAGGCTGCAACTTTATATCGATTCCCGGTCTAATACTCCGTAATAGTACAACTTTTGGTACAGTCCAGAATTAACCACAGACGATACCGAATACTGGGAAACTCACGATTTTGGGCTTGATGACACTGAGCTGGAGATCGATTCAACAGCATTGAAGCTTGGTCCTTTCAGTCTGACAGAGGACAATGGAGCGGTAGGAAGACCTGTCAAGTTCATCGCATTTAATCCCGGTCAGCAGCCTGAAGACCCCATGGAAGAATATATCCGTTTGTGGTGCATGAATGACCTGCAGTATATGCGGAACTTTTACCCTCACGAAATCCCGCCTTACCTATCGTTGACCGACAAAGAAAGGTTCAATGTCCTGTCCCAAGAGCTACCACCCGCAGACGTCGAGCGTTGGAATTCATTAGCTGAACTCCAGGTGCGCAGACGACTGTTCGAGTGAGTCCATCTTCTATCTATCTGTCATTCTTCAAACATCTGCTTTTCCGGTGTTCAGGTGTCAGTGTGATGCATGTCATTACCTTGTCAGTGATGTCCTTCACCGTTGTATAGACTGCGAGTCCAGTGAGCGTGACGCAGACAACCCTTCCGTGCAAGACGGCTAATCTTCTTGCAGACGACTACGATGTGTGTGTAGATTGCGAATCTCAGCTGGTCTCGGATCACAAATTCCCATCCGACCACAAGTCAACGCATAACATGCTTGTTTTCCGCATGTCGCTACCTCATGGTCGCTACCGCCGAGTCCGGTGGTATGCCAGGAATTTCTTATCCACTTGCATGCCTGCTGCAGCACCGCCAGAAGCACCATTGGCTGCGCGAGAAGATGAATCCAAAACGCAGCCGGATGGACCTGAACTTCCACATCCCACAGATGCCACTCGAGCAGATGATTCTTCCGCCTTTGTCGATTTACAGGAAGGTGATGAGAAGTTAAATGGGAACCCGGGAGTAGCACTCGGGGAGATGGCTGGAACCTCAGTTGCGAATGGGGATTCCTATGCTTGTGCTGAATGCGGCGTCAAGATAAAGGGCATTTTTTATGTATGCCTTACCTGCGCAGGTTAGATTTCTGTACGTCTAATGGGGCACAAAGCTTAATACTTGTCACAGAACTCTATTCCGCAATTGCCCTATGCGGTGATTGTGCATTTCGCGATGTGTTCAACGTGGTCGCAGAGCACCACCCTTACAAACACTGGCTGGTGAAGGTTAAAGACCGGGTTCGAGATGTAGACATCGGAACATCAGACGAACCTTTGGATAATGTGGACGAGATTACTTCGCTTTCCTCACGAGTCGACAAACTGACTGCAATGGTGGAATCTCGCTTCATGGAACAGGATCTCCGCCTTAGTGCACTTGTCACACAGGTGGATCAGCTCGCCCGTAGTCTAGCTGCATTGACGGGAAAAGCACAGCTTCCCTCTGAATCCGTTACTGTTTGATTGGCTCATAAATTGGTAGACCGTTCCATTTGATTCTTGCAGCGTCTCAGCGAGCTTGTATAGGTAGATCAGCACCGACTTGCTATATGTCCTTCGTGTATGTGAAATAAATATGTTTGTTGGCTTCCCCTCATTGTGCGGACGAGTATGAAGCCGGGAAAGTGCCGTCGTACCCCAGAACCATAGGCAATCGCGCTCTCACATGCAGAACGCAAGGGCATAGTGATATGCTAGTAATCGAACGGCGATCGCTCTGCAACACCGTGACATTCCGAGGCCGAGCAGCACAATGGGGCAATCTCTTCCCCAACGGATTCATGAATAGAGCTAGCGGAGCAGCAGATCACAGCCTAGACAAAACATCTTTTTCTATGAGCGTGCTGTGAACGTGCAGGTGCTATGTACTGACCCGGGTGATGTCTCGCGCTTAAGGTAGACATATCCTTCTATCTATCTAGAAGATGATCAGACATTTAGGAAGTTCAATACATGACCGATATCGTCGGATAAAACGCCGCTATACACTGGTAACAAGCCATTCTCAAGGACACTTGGGCTCTATGCCTCCCGAAGGCAACAGGACACGAATGATATCCCTGGTAGTGTAGAGTTGCAACATGGTAACATCTTGATCAGTATGACACGCCACACCTGCAGCAGTTGCATACTACGGACTCATGTCACTCTGCTTCGTTGGACTCCAGTTATGTCTCTGTACATAGAAAGATGAGCGTGTGCTGCATTTTAGTCGATGAAAGCCGCTGTGACGAATAAGATAAACCAACCTGACCAGTTATCAGATATGACGGTCTACTCAAGCATTCCAGCTCCAGATTCCCATTACCTGACACCGTTAAGAAGACTAACGGCAAATATTTTCACCCATATGACACATCGAGCAGGGACCGGGTGTCGCGCAACTTCAAGGCGTTGTCCTATACAGAACGAACTTGGACACGAGCTCATCGACGATGAAACAAAGACAATAGTGAGAGGACACACCAGCGGCCATCCATCTTTGCCTTCGCAACGGCAACACAAACCTCCAAAGACATTCGAACATCCAACCAGCAAACTAGCAACACAAGTTCTGATATAGAGTCATACCCACCTGGGTGTCGAAGGATTGACAATCCAAATCAAAGGTTCGGCAGGTGGCTGGTATTGGGGCATGGGCAGGTGAAATGTATTAAATGGTATCGTTTTATCATGCCATTCAATGTTCAGTATTGTTGCTGGGTGCGCTATGAGAGGCATATAGTACTTTGTAAGATGTGAACGAAGGAATTGTTGAAATGTTGTACACTGTACAAAAACAACGATTACCTAAAGCGGCACAACCGGCGTGTAGGAAAATTCAAACTCCTCGCTTCTCCTGCTAAATTCCTCCGAGATCGACCAGTCCTACTGCGAGACGTGAGACTCTAGTAAGACTGGTTACAAGTCTAGTCTGAGTCCAGAACTGACGCCTGCACCAACACCGTACCCGTACTAAGCACATTATACGGGTACGCCGCGGGTACTATCAGGTACTATCATGTTGTATCAATGTCTGGACTTCATTAACGTTGAGACTTCTGACTCGTCGCACCTGGACTGTACAACAAACCTTGTACAGTGTTGAGATCTTGAGACTCAAACCAGACTCAAACACTAGGACTTCAGGTTTGACGCGGCAATTTACTACTATTTTGCTAAACTGCTTTTAACGCGTGTTATATGCACATATTCCCTCGCGAAGATCTAAAAAGAAAACCAGACATTCTCATTGTCACTTCCACTGAAAACTGCAGTATCGACCATCCCGGAGAACGACGAACCAACGTTACTCGAAGTTAAATCTCTGGTGCCCTGCGTTGAAGACGGTCTTGAAGAGGCCACCCTTACGAAGACTACTTTGTCAAGATTGAAGAAATTTTTAGGTTAATTCGGAATACCAGAAGGCCCGCAGTATCCTGAGCTATTTTATCATATCCAATGCTTTCCAACTTGAAAAACGACGGCATTGATGGTGCGGATTGGTGTAAAATTCGTACTGTGAGTCCTAAATGCATCATGAATGCGTCCTAATAGTAATATATACCCCGGTCAATCGCCACCATTCTGTAATGAATAAATGTTATAACAAGCTAAAGCTTTTTGAGTGTTATTGCCAGCCTCGCATGTAAGGTCCCATCGCAATCTACATATATATGATTGCTACAACAGCACAGTCAGTTGAATTCGTCGAAGAAGAGTGGAAAGATATGTCGCTCAGTTCCAAGACAATGATTGAGCTGAGGAAGCGAAAGACTTACTCGTATGTCACCCAATCGCCCAACAGCGAACTCCAGGCGATGAGAGCTTTGCCGTCTACATCGCCGATGTATCGTTTAGGTCTGCATAGCCAACAGGGGAATGAAGAATAGTCGCATAGGAATCATAAATGCATCAGTACCTCGGTTTTGAATGTGTCAGAGCAGATTTAAACTTACTCATCCGGCACAACTGTTTCTAAGAATTCTGTTCGCACCAGTACTTTAGGCGGTGTTTCACGACCAGGTTCCCCTTGCCTTGTATGAGTTCCTAACAGAAGTGAAGATTTTGGACAAGCCGGAAGACTAGGTGAAGAGAGACCACAGCCAACACGCCATCGCCAGCTGGTCCCCATATAAAAGCGGATCCACCATATACGTCCTGGAATGGGATGACCATACAGTGAGCATAAGGAACAAACCAAAAAAAACATGATCCTATACCTTGCGCAACAAATTCTTGTTTTAATTCTTGTGTAGCGCGCAGGCATTTTTGGGACATTCCGATATGGAAGGAAGCAACGAACTGGTGGTCATCCAGTTCTCCCCCTTCATGTACCTCGATCTCGCCTGGTGGACAGCCCAGAAATCGTCTTAAAGACTCGCTCTTGGCTGATGAGTGTGTCATACATCAATGTAACACTCTCGGATGGGCATCATAAAGGGCTTACCATCACTATTTTGGAGATTCAGCTGCGAGAATAATGCATGGTCGCTGATTTGCATGCATGCAAAATGTAGGTCAGAAGAGCATTCAGACGAAAATTTGGAAATGAATCTAGCAAACGCCGAGAATACTTCTTGCCGGTGATTCACAATTGCCCAATATAGAGCTGTGTGAGCCTCGATATTGGGTGTTTGCAGGAGGCCGGAGAGCTGAGGGGCTGTGAGAGCAGAAGCGCATGCATTGACAATTGAGTCAATAGAGGAAGGGGTGGAATTTGTGGCAGAGACAAGATCACGAATGCGAGATAGAACAATAGCACGTTTCTGCTTGCCAGCCGGTAGAAAGGATGATATAGATAGCCGTCTGGATTTGATGGACAATCCTGGGCCGGACGTAGAAGTTGTGTCGTATGAGGGAGGTGAGCCAGCAACGGACTTGCTATCCGAGTCATCGAAGGCTTTGAATTCATTATGGCGATGCAGGTGATGTGACTGGTGGCGAGAACAACAATGTGTACGTCTGGGACGTTCTCGCCATCCTCAAAGAAGCTGGCCTCGAAGACCTACTATTGGATGTGAGTTTAAGTCTCGTGACTCTTTGGTAACACAGTGCTAATCTCCTCGCAGGGCGTGGAGTTGATAGACGTACGTGGCGTATTTCTCGGCTTTTTCTATTGCTGTAAAACTTAAGGCGATTTTTCGTTGAGGTAATATAATAAGGAAATAGGGGCGTCGTGCCAAGCATCCCACAGCACCCTATTGGCACCCCAAAACAAGTTGTAGCCTACAGAACAACCACGACAATAGCAGACTATTGGTATTCCTGATAATATCAAACCCGTATACTTCAGAGTGCGTTCATTGCACAGGACTGAGTGGTCAGTGGTGTGAGGAGCGCACTACTGGTACTAGAGGCCTCCTGACGAAAGACGAGGATATAGATGAAATGCGCTGAAATACATCAGTGAACTGAGGGAATTCTGAGAAAGACATATATTACATTACAAGGACTCCCCTTCGGTCGGCTATTGTGTTTACAGTAGCAACTCAGGAGACACAGTATTAGCACAATCTTGTCCTTCGTTCGTCTCCGCAGATAGACACATCGAGTTTTCACCCTTAGCAACACTGTGCGGAATTGACGGCGAGTAAAGAAATCCGTTCGGAGGTCGAGCACGGTTCGTGCTAGCGTCAAGCCTGATGCGGGGGATATAGTGACTTTCAAATGTGGTTGAACTTCTACGAACCAACGATGCAGAGCAATCGCGCGGTTTCTGACTAATCCCTTTCTACCGTCAATGATAGGACCGATAGTCGTCCGAAATCCCCTGGTGCTGGTACCAAATGTGAACACATCTACACGAATATCTCCGATTTCCGAGGTGAACAGACCGCTCCTTACCTGCAGTAGTGATGAATCCGTCGTATCGCCAAAATTCCTATTCGTCAATCTGATACTTGCTTCCATTTCGAAGACCAACAACGCCGTGAAATGAAGCAGAAGTCGCCATGATAGTGGGGAAAGAACCGTAGATAGGAGACAGATGCAGAGCAATACAGCATGATGTAGTAGCCGCAATAGCACCTGAGCGGTTATTCGTGGTTTAATACCGTTAGATAAAGGTAGATAAAGTGGATCATCACCAGCATCATGCATCATAGGCCCTCAGTATTTCTGCTACTGGTTACCACATTGTCATATGTAGTTGACTTTTTCTAGAGGAGAGCGGAGTGCTTACATAATTGATGTTGCAAACCGCCCAGATAGTAGCGTGACACGTTACAAAAGACAGCCTGCCTCTATTTTGGCTTGTCGGTAGTCATTGATGCTAGTGAGAATTACAGCTGTGATAGGGCCACACTAACCCGAAATACTCGGGCAGCTGAGTGCGGCAGTCGCATTGATAAAATGATGGTAAGTAATCGGCTCAACGCTCTTAGCATTGGATTACGGGATAAAACACGTGTACTTATCATGAGACGCGCAAAAAGGAAGTCCATTGAGCTAGCCTCGGACCGAGTCGGCTAAAAGAGCTGCGTGATTTGAATGCAAGCTATTACCCCGTAAGCAGTGCAGCTGCGCAGGCTCGATGATATTTTGACCGGAATCCCCATCTGTCCATGTAATACTGGCAGAACTTGGGTGGAACAAAGCGGAAAGTTCATAACCTCCACGAACGTCGGGTGTTTGTCACTTCGAGGGAGGATTTCGTCTTACTAAATTCTCAATCCTATGTCGTCCTCCTGGGCCCAGCATGGTCTTAACTGCAGTGCGTGTCGTATTTTTGATGGCTCACATGTAAGCGCTTAAGCACTTGTCCATGTTGTCTCGGCTGTGATGGCGCGTGCGTGATTGTTGTATTAATTCATGAAACTTTTCACGTTTTTATCCTCGCACCATGGCAAGCTATCATAAATCTTATGGTACCCGGCTCGACTCCATTGAACCGCAAGCGATTTCGTTCGCGCACGTACAAAAGATCAAAGAAACAGGGGCATAATGTTCTGGTCACAATCAGGTATGCAGGACGACCGCTAGTGATACAAGACATGGAACAACGTAGTGAAATGACCTCTTTACATAGGTTCTTACAACACGAATAAAGCAAGCGCCACATCAAGCCTATATGAAACATTCCGTCTCAGAGCGTGTTATGAACGTGCAGATGTATGTACTAGGAGTCACTGGTCCCGCGCTAAGGCACGCCTGCCATCCGAAGCTCGGACTCGATAAATTCTTCTATTTCCTCGATAGTTGGACGACTAGGAAGTCCACGAGGTGACCAACATCTTTGAATCAAACTCCACTGTGCACTAGCGACAAACGTTTCTGGAGGACATTTTGGTTTCACGCCTGTAGAAGATAATACAAGGACACGAATGTTATCCTTGATATCGTAGTAAGGTATTGATCCTGTGAGCAGCTAGAGTCGCAATATGGTAAGCGGGAGATGCTACGAGGAGATGATGTACCATACCTGCAGGAGAATACTGCCCATTGAATAGATATCAGTCTGCTCCGTTGGAATGCATGGATTGATTTCGCCTTCCTGCACCTCAAATAACTGAGGATCAGTCCATCGCACCGCTGAGCGAACACCTCCAGATGGCTGTGCCGAAGTTGGGATTTCCGCAAGCAATGACATAACTCCGAAGTCGGATAATTGTGCTCTGCCCTGAAGGTCTACCAGGATATTATGCTAGACGATGTTAGTAAGTTATACTGCTAAGGACAGAGATCTTACTCCAGAGATATCTCCGTGCACAATAGAATGAGCATGTACTACATTTGAAATCAACGAAAGCCATTGCGACGACAATGAAAGAAAACCAACGATAGCCAAGGCCAGCTACTACCTGTTTGGCCTAAGGACGCACAAATGCAAGAATGAGAGACATCATTTCCACCGAAAAGGCTAAAGTCTTACGATATCCAACTTGCTCCGCAGTGACAAATGATGATTAGCGATGTAGCCATTCAACGACCCCTCGTTCACCCAAGGCGTGACCAGTGACGGAAAGTGCCCAAAATCGTACGCAATTCCATATAGTGGCAGAACGTTTTTGTGGTGTAATTGCAACCAACGTGTTATTTTATCCATCAGTTTCTATTTCATCCGTGAGCGAGTTTTCTTGGACACAAACGAAACAACGGACTTGACAATTCTTACTCTTCTCATCCTCATTAGAGAATGGGATTTTCAGTGACTTGACCGCAACCTAAGAAAGTTGGTCATTCGTGTTTCGAGGATTCTAATAGGCGAATCCCACTTACATAATGCTTTCGCTCGTCATGGTACCATGTTGATAGCCAAACGTCACTATACGTACCCGATAACGTTGGGTATATGTCACGACGGACTATTTGCCTCGTGAGATCAGGGGGGGAGTTGCACTGAGATTCTCCCACAGGATGCCGCTGAAAATTGGCCGGAGTGGTTGGTGTCCCCCTGGAAGAATCTAACGATGAACTCGTCGAGCTGTTCTAAAATTCAGCCAATAAACTCTGAGGGAAGTGATTTGTGTACTCAGGAACATTAAGGTTGTGACCTTTCCTCAGGACGGTCTCCGGGTCTGAGATGACTGGACTCGGAACGACGCCTTGAGGGTTGGGACACGAGCCTTCAGCAAACGACTGGAGAATCGTGTGGACTATTTCTCGGTACGACCACCGAATCAACGTCAAAGGTAACTTTACCACTAGCCCGAGGTATGCAAACAGGTCAGAAATGGCATAGCCCTGTTGAGGGGCTGGAGGGGCATGGTCCAGTGGATTGGACATGATCTCTGCCAGTGGTTGTCGAGCAAATACCAGGATGTGGGTGCTAGGAAGGAGATGCATGCTGCAATATTCATACTACAGCATGCCATAACTGCGGAAGGACTAACTTCACATCACAGTTCTTTATGACATACATTGAATTAGGGTCTCACCGCGTCTGTGTGCATTCGACGTGTGCCATGCCAAATTTGGCCTGCGAAACTTCCTGGCCATTAAGCGTCTGCGTAACAGCCCCAAAAGTCAGGCCAGATACGATGCACAACTTATTGGAGGGAATTGAATATAAGGACATCCATACTATCGCCTCATACATTCCCGGAGCGGTAAGCGGGCCCCGGACGATCCGTGTGCACGAGGTTTACTGACTCAGTCAAGACGTCCAATTGAGTAGCACTGGTAGTTCGCCATTCATTCGGGTGTTGACGCACAGGGTAAACTTTGTTCTAAAGTTTCATGTGCTAGTTCTCGCACGTGACTCGGCCTCGAGGTTCAGGCTGAGGTAGGTCTGCGGGCATAACCATTGCAATGATCGTGGAAGTCGGAAAGCAAGTCATTTGAAACAGCGTGTATGAATGCCAGACTGATTACTGGTGTGATAATTCATCGATTCAAACAAACCTTACTAGTACGCAGGACAATCTTGGTTTGATTAGTACTATGTCTGCATTTCATGACGGTATTGAAAGACTCACCCGAGCCAAGAAGTGCACCGTTTTAGTATGATGCTAAAATAATCAAGGTGAGTTTTCCGCGGGATATGGATGCACTGGCAGAAAAAACTATCCTCAACATTTTTCGGCAAAGTTACGATCAGTGAACCGATGAACAAATTATGTAAAATCTCATAGTTAACCATATATGGTCCACAATCGCCACAATCTCCGTAAATTCGGGGTTTACCTTTACCTTCATAATGAAGGAAATAACGATTTTCAAGCCGACCAGTCAAGCTGTCGTATCCTCGACATACCGCTCTATGCGTGAACTGAATTCATAAATGAACTAAAGATGTTATGGAAGCCAGTGAAGCGAACAGCGGATCCGTAATTGTCAAGCGTCAAGGTTGCCACTCGCATAGGCGTCAAACCCTTGTGCAATGCGCAATGCTACAGCGACTGAAATCATCCCCAACGTGAATGCGTGCAGTTAAATTATGGGCGCTGAGACTTTGTCATGAACCGCCAGCTCAATCTAGCTATATATGTTGCCAAGCGTTAAAGCAATTGTCCTGCGGAAAGTCTTGGTCCTTGGATAGTCACACCATTCAATGGTGCTTCCATTCCTTGCTGAATACGAAGGCAGCCTGAGTCTTAATATTAATGACTGCATCTATGGCTAAGGAACGTAGGCGCATGCATGGTCATTTGGCAGGAGCAGAATAACATTACGTCTTCCTACAATTCTCACGGCTACAATTTTAAGGACTCATCATGCTTTTACTGATGCCGTAAGGTAACTGAATGGGCCATCAGGCCATCAGGCATTGAGGACGATCAGCTGGTCGCAAGGAAGACTTGACACGTGTCGCGGCATATACTGATAGCGATAGGTTGTACTGTAGACCCTGCGAAACGTACTGCGCCTTGAGGTGCGGACTTGCGGGGGTAATTAAATTTCCCCCTTAAACTATTTGATCACAGTATGATGGTTTGCTAGATTAAGTTAAGTTTCCACCCACGACTCAGTAATGACGCTGTATTCGAACACCATTCTTAGGACTAGGGTGGAAGAAAGGCTGGCCATAGAGGAGATCGATCGATCAGTGGCAGGCAGAAAAGCGACCAGGGTACGCAAAGCGCTGGCTTCGAAAAGCTCTCAGTGGCTACCAGCGCTTGTTCCGCGAACTTAACCAGCTCCGGATAACGATAGGCTAATGCGGAGCATCAGATGCATCAGACCTCGGTAGAGTTCTTACTAGGCCACTGCGTATGGCCCAAGTATGTGTGGTATGCTGCGCACTACCAGACTTGAATTCACGAATACCGACTTGGACCCCACAGCATAGGAGGCGCTGCTTGCCGCGTACACGACAAGTACTGTTCATATCCAGTAGGTACTACCGTTGTTCGCGGAGAAGCACTGGTCAGCCGCGCGCTATACAGAACCGAGTTCTACTCGAGCCCCCCAGGGTTTCGTCTAAGCTTGTAAGCCCGTTGGCTTACCTGAGTTCCCATATTCAGCATAAATACTGTCCGCGATAACTTATCCAGCATGAGCTTTGATCATCACTGCCTTCTGGCCTAACGGTTAACTGGCGTAACGGTGGAGGGACGACAGTCTTGGCTACTTACAAACTTTAACTGTCCTTGTGATATGAGAAACCATTACTCTTCTTATGGAGTCAACACTATTGCAGTAAGACTACTTGATATCACAAGGGTCTGTTGAACTCCGCAAACCTACCAATTAAACATACGGTTGCCTACCACAGTAAATTCATTAATTTGGGCTCTGCCGCCGTGAACAGAGTGACCATCCCTCATGCTGACATGTGGTGGCAAGTTTATGCGCATGCTTTACTTCTGTGAAAATTGCAAGGATGCCCCCTGTCCAATAAATACGAGATCGTTCTCCACTTGCTGTAGCTCCTGACACTTTTCCATTTTCGAAAGATTCATCCAGTCTTCTCTTTGTTGCTGCCCAGGCATAATGTCGCAATCTGTCACGGAAGATTCAAATTCTAACAGCAAGTGGCCTTCTACCTGGTGGATTAACACTAATGACGAATGATTAGGAACCGACTGGATGACATGGCTGCGCGTTGACTTGCCGCAGTCCATCTCGCGGTCTATCTCACGGTTCACCAGTGAGGGTGCCATTTCGGCGAGTACTTGCTTGTCAATGGGCGCCTTGCAGACGTTGACCGAATTCTGTGTGCCGATAGGGCAGTGATTCTGATGAATCAAAAACTGTCTCACCTTCTGGGTCACTCGAAGATCCTTACTGCGAGGGTGATCTTCCTTCATCACTGACGCAACCTGGCCCAAAAATGTGTGTACATCCCCCTCAAAAACACACGGCTTTTTGAGCTGAGACTGAACGTCTTTAATTTCCAGAGATGTTGACCTCAAAAAATACTGCAGTGAACCTGAGGATCTCACGCATTATATTTCACGCACCCAGGATTACCCCCATACTTCTGGCGGATTCGGCAACGTCTGGAAGTGCCAATTGAGTTCCTTCTTCCGAAACGGTACCGAAGTTCGTTTATCAATTGGTTTGCTTTCAAAAGATTAGCTTAATCCTAATAGATGCCCCTGCAAAACGTCGCAGTCAAGGCTTTCAGAGTGCCATTAAGGAACTCAGAAGAAATGAACAGATTGATCAAGGTTGGTTCTCGTGCAGTTGATGTATGTAGCATCTACAATCACTCTCTATCCAGAAACTGCGTCAGGAAGTCTTTGTTTGGCAACGGCTAGAACACCCGCATATACTGTCTCTGTATGGCACTACGGACAATTTTGACAATGTCCCAGCGCTAGTATCTCCATGGATGGAAAACGGTTCTCTTCAGCAATATCTGAAAATAGTGTGGGACGAGCAATTGCGGCCCGAAATGCATCGTCTCTTTTATCTCGTGAGCACCTTTATTTATATCATATAGACGCGCCCTCAGATGAGTGGAAATACAGCTCCTCCAAGTTGTTTTAGGTCTGCAGTATCGTGAGTGAATCTGTGGCTCCGTGACCTTATTCAGACTACTTATACACGATGAATCAGTGCATCAGGAAGAAATTATACACGGGGACCTTATGCCTGTATGTCACAGTTTTCTCACCAGTCGGCCCTACTCATAAAACTTCAGTCTAATGTTCTGATCGATGAGAACGGGAACGCTCTCCTTGCAGACTTCGGCCTGTCGCGCCTGCTAGCGGACCATGAAACATCCTTCTTCGAATCTCACGGCCCAGGCGCAATTCGTTGGGCTGATCCAAAAATCATACCGCTCAATCCTGAAAATCCCGATGAAGAAGTTAGCAAGCCAAATAAAGCAAGTGACATCTATTCGTTTGGTTGCATCATGATACAGGTAACGCTGGCTCTCTTATCTATCGCAAGTGAATGATCCCAAATATCTCATTAGGTGCTATCTGGCGAGTCCCCGTACTCTCATATAGTAAACGAGCATACTGTCACTGTGGCCAAATCCAGAGGCATTCTGCCGAGACGACCGCTTGCAATCACTGATGCTCACTGGTGCTATATTGAACGATGTTTGTCACCAGACGTTGACACGCGACCTTTGGTTGGTGAAGTTTTGGAATACATTGAGGCGGAATGCGACGGACATAATTAACTTCTTGAGCTGGCTACTCCCGCCAGTGATGCGAACGAGTTGACCTCGAATACCACATTTTCTTGTGTCATTGCAGCTGCAGCACATACGTTGTATTTGTTTCGCGTGTATTTAGTCTGACATGATACGATGCCTTACTGTAGCTATACTCACTGCGTATCCTTAACGTATTCTCCCGATATTCTCTCGACATAATTGACTGCCTTTCTACCTGTACGAATAGCCTGTATGGTTCAATGTTATTGATGTCGGTGTTTTTAGCTTGCGTTTGTGTCTGATTCGCGTCCGTGCCAATTAGATATGATACAGCCGCTCCAACCTAGGACCTCCCACTCTTCTCCTCCACTTCACCCTCATCTGTTCCTCAACCCCTCATCGACCCCTCCCTCCTGATCCCCCTCGTCCTCTTCCCCTACTTTTTCTTTTCTCTCCTCTATTCCTCTTAGAGCTTCTTCTTCGACATATTACTGCCTTCCATTCTTGAAGGTGTCTGATTCCTCCAAGAATTTAACCATTGCCGTGATGCCTTTCTCCGTACCCATTATTTCGCTGAGTATGAGGTGTCGGGAAAATTCGTGTAGGTGAATGCGCTGGCGGTTGAATAAGGGGCAATAGCATAATATATGTTCGCGCGCTTGGCGACGTTCACCACAAGGGCAACTGGTGGAACAAAAGATGCATAATATTCTTTTAGGAATCCGGTCAGACCGTGCGGCACTGGATGAGACTTCCCGTAAGGTGGATATACAGTGATCACGAGGTTTCGGTGTGGGGGGAAGTCTGTTGGCGGTTACAAATCGTCCGGTCTAGGAGGCTAAGTTATGTCTCCAGTTCTCCGCCCATCTCTTTAACAAGTTTTCCTTGTTGCTTCATACGTTATGCCGATTGATTCGCGTGGGGCTCCACGCCAACTTAGAACTCCGCGACGTTGAATAGCAATTTCACAAGTGGTACTTTCGGTACCGCGCTGGATTTGCAATGACAAGCAAAGGTTCGACTCTTGAGTCAGTCATATCGACTCATCCCACCGCTTGCTGTGACGAGAGCTCTCAGGTAGTGGAGTCATTGTGACTGACCCATTATCTAGGCTCAGAATGTCACAGTCAGTCTGGCGGTTTATAAAGGGCACCCCTTCACTTAGGAGATGCCCTTGTCGTGCTCGTCTCGCCACTTGCACCACAACCCAATTAATCAGACCTAGCTCATTTATTGCTGCTATTACTACGAAGATGTCGGCAACTACCATGACTGCCCCTCTTGCCGCTGCTTCCTCCCAGAACGTCACTCTCCCCGCTATCCCTGAGCTCACCAATCCCAACTTCCTTGACGTTCTTCTTCCTGTTTCTGAGGATGCTGGCCCGATGATAGTAACCGAAAATTCTCCAGCACATTCCAATGCTATGATGGATGCGCTCCGTTCGACTGCTCACCACAAGCTCACTGAAAATTATTCGCCTGCCTTTAGTTCCACTCTTTCGACCACACTCGATGCATTCAACGGCATACGCCCCAATGTGTCTGGGTCCTCCATTGATGATTATCTTTTCAAGGCTTGGGCTGAAAACCCAGTTCTCACCCTCCGAATCATTTGGTCTCTCAGGAGCATTCATGATGGAAAAAGCGACAAGGAGCTCTTTTACATGGCGTTTGGCTGGCTCTTCGAAAACCACCCTCGCACTGCCATTTCCAATCTCCATCTTCTTGTAGAGCCTGTCTGTACTCGCCTCCGTCCTGTCAAAGGCAAAGACACCAAGAAGCGCGTGAACATGTCTCACGGCTACTGGAAGGACCTACTCAACATCCTCGCCTTGGCCACTGTTGACGAACTTTATCCTGCTCCTGCATCCTTCACTTTCCTTCACAATTATACATCTCGCGACTCTCGCCCTCAATTCAAGTCTAATGCTGAGCAAGAAGCGTGGTCGAAAGCAAGGCGTATTCAGGCCCATGGTGTGAACCACGCCCTAATTGTGGAGAAGCTACAGCAGCCAAAGTATCGTGCTCTGTATATCGCGGTTTCCAGGCTATTTGCAGATCAGCTCGTCAAAGATGTCTTGATTCTTGATAGGCTAGCCTCCCTTCCGGCAGATGCAACACAGAAGGACCGCGTATCTCTCATATTTTCGCTCTCCCTAGCGACAAAATGGGCACCATCTCCTGGGGGGTCGCACGATAGGGTTACGAATATCACCTCCGCTATCTGCATCCTCCTGCACCACGCTCAAATCACATCTTCCCTCGCACACAAAATCCCAATCCCACTCTCCCCCAGTGCCCTGGAGTTGCATGTCTTGCGTTCCTTCCTCCGTCGTCACATTCTTTCACCTTCTCGTCGTCTTAAGTCCCTCCCCGAGCCTCTCATGTCCGCTAATCGCTGATCTGAAATCGTCTACTCCCGTGTTCCGTCTGTCTGCATGGACATCAATAAGGAACATTTCTTCAATCATGATCCTGACCGCTTTGTTTCTTACCTGACAGATGTGGAATCAGGAAAGAGGCAGATCAGTGGTGCAACGCTCCTCCCACATGAACTTGTCATGCAGGCCGTAGCATGCGTGCGCTCTTCGCCAGTGAAAGGGAAGCTGTCCCTGCAAAATGCCATCGGGGAGCATAAGCGTAAGCTTGCGGAGACACAAGCACGTGTAGCGGAGGCACAGTGGGCAACGCTCCTCGAGCGTCTGCGCGAGGCTGGAGAGCTAGACAACTGCATTGCCGTCTGTGACGTCTCAGCGTCCATGGGCGGTATCTATGATTGCCGCGCTGGAGCACGCGGGTCTTCTGTACTTCCCATTTGGCCTGCTATTTCCCTCAGCCTCATCTTGGCGCGTCTTGCGAAGCCGCCTTTCAAGGACGCGTTCATCACTTTTTCCGCGAATCCGCAGATGGTCGTGCTTGATCCTGAAGGTACCATTTCACTCGGTGAAACGGTGATGAAGATGTTGCTTTCTGAGTGGGCCATGAACACGAACTTCAACGCCGTCTTTCTCGACCTCATTCTCCCGCTCGCCAAGAAGCACGCCGTGCCTCAGGACCAGATGATCCAGCGGATTTTCGTGTTCACGGATATGCAGTTCGATGCGTCTCAGCAAACTTCTCAGTTCGGGAGGACTGCACCGAATGCGGCGGAGTGGGACACGAATCATGATGTCATTGAGAAGGCGTACAAGGAAGCAGGATACGAGATGCCAGAGATCGTGTACTGGAACCTGTCCAGTGCGGATGATTACCCAGGTATCACCGTTCCTGTGACCGGCGATCGGAAGGGTGTTGCGCTGCTGAGCGGGTACTCGCCGTCGTTGTTGAAGGTGTTCATGGGTGAGGAGGAGTGGGAGGAAGTGGTTCAGCATGGAGATGAAGTGACTCAGGTGAAGGCGAAGAAAACATTTACTCCTGTGGAGTTCATGGAGATGGCTTTGGGGAGGAAGAGTTTCGATGGACTTGTTGTCGTTGATTGAGGCATTGGTTTCGTTAACATATATCACTAGCATCTTTCACCACTCATCTACATTATTTGTATCATATTCAATGCACGCATTTCTCATCCAAACGTTGATCTGAGCTTACAATTGTTGATAACAAATCGATCGCAAAGCCGCCGTTATGTGATCACCTGCTCATGGGAGATTCCACTCTTTAAACCAGCAATAGGATTCAATAAGCACCGGTATCGATCGGCGCATCCTCAAGATCTCACATGGAGCTAGGGCCACCGTTGCTGGCCGATATTACCGAGATTCATCAGAAAGTTGAGCAGGAATTAGACCTCGTGTTATACTCAAGGTTTGTGACAGGTTCGTGATACAAAATTCTAACATACACAATAAATAAATCGTTATGAAGTAGCTTCAAAAGGAAGCGACAAGCACTCCGGCGACACCCTCCATGATACCGAGCGCTAATTATGACTGCAATCATCAATGTACATGTGATAGAGAGCTATTCGCTGTTCCGTTGAGTACCACTCCATTGAATGAATAGATAACAACGCCAGTGATGAAGCCTGCGACAGAGTAGGCTAGGAATACAAGTGGGAGAGATAAGAAGACACTTCGGCGCTAAGAGGAGAGTGATGTCAGTATAGGATCATCACGCAGGTGATAAAAACATACAGTGAGAAGTACAAATCCTTCGGAGCCCGACGTAGGCGCCCCATGCGCCATTTCCGCCTTGTGACGTATGATGGAAATGAACGAGGTGATCATACTTAATACCGAGCACATGATGGCGACTAGGCCTGACATGCGTGCGATACCACTCAGACCAGGTAATGTCATGAGTGTCACAGAAGCACTGAGGATGACAGCGGCCTAGATCGTATTAAATACCTGACACGCAGATTGAGGAATAAGCTCACCACCAGGCATGCACAAGCACCAGCAAGGAATAAAGGACCACCAGAATTAGACACAATATTGCCCTCTAGGTCAAGATGGCCGCCATAGTCTGACCGATCAACGAGAAAGAAAGGAATACCCAGGCAGAGAATGCCAGTAAGGATATCGGCAATCATGCGACCTACAGGCACGCGTCGTTTGGGACGCTGCATGACAGGGACATCGCGGGGAAGAGGTTTGTGTGGTCGGAAGTTCGTTTGACGCCAGTGAGCTGTAAGTGTTACATAATCAAGGGGTATTCAACATCATTTGAGTACTACATACCGACGCGAAGCAAAATACGGGCAATCATCCGTGTATGCGTCGTAGTTGACCGCATGTTGGGGTCTGCACAATGGATTAATTGAGTCGTCACTTGAGAAAGTAGGCGATAACAAACCATTAAGATGACCTAACAACTTGTGACATTCTTCTTGGGTGAAGGGAGGGGGAATCGGCTGAGGATGTGCCAATAATGGGTCTGTGTAAGACCAATGAAGAGCATCCAAAGCTTCCTGCCGAGCGCTTGGCGGCAATGAAATATGCGCGGGGTGAGTCTCCACAAATGACCAGTATCTAAACTCGTCATCAAGTCCTGCGTATTCCAGATGAGTAAGTGAGCTCTATATGAAAATGCATCACTGACTGTCATCTTCCCCAGAGAAGATAATTCCGTCGACACTAGGTATTCCGCTCGAGACCCTGCGGATCCGATGGTCTACCCAACTGATAACTGGTCCTCCAGCCATCTTCTGTCTCCTCCAACCTCTCTTCACGACGGGACCTTCTCTGGCCCACATTTCACATCCTTCAGGGGCGCTACCGGCTGTTTCCACAACCGACATAACCGCATCCAGCTTGGACAAGTTGCGAAGGTCAACGTCGGTCGTAGCTTGAATACGCGGATTCACGAAGTATTTGCCACCGTGAGGTAACGCCTGCTCTATCCATCCACGGCTAGCATATGGTCTGGACACTGACCCATATGAATAAGTATGTGCGGAACCATTGCCTTCGAGGCGAGCGGGCTGGGCTCGCTGTGGAGTGGGATGGCTGACACCAAAGGTATGCGAATGATAAGATTCTGGTGATGGGCTGGGTTGTGAGAACGTGGTCACGATGGGAGGCGTAGACGGGCGACCTGGGCGAGTGATCAAGGGCCGACGCTCGCTGCAAGGTTAGGTTAGATGTAGGACCTCGTGGAAACACCGATCTGGACAAACTTCGTTTCTATGGGTATGTCTCTGCTCTGGAAGTACCCAGTACTGGCCCCGTCACTCGAAGTGTAGCCTGAAGAGACTTGCCGAACAGAACTGTCAAGAATTAAGATACGGCGAGGAACATTAACGCACAACTCACTGGGTAAGCATGACTTCATGCAGGGCAGGCAGTGGTACCGCCACTGGTTCAACAGGAGCTATCATGCTATCATCCCGTGGTGATCGAGGGTCAAAAACACTAACAAGACTATGACTTTAAAGGTAATGCAGAGAACACAGCACATACTCATGAACAATGGGCGACGAAATTTCAGCAGGCTGTTGAGGGGGATAGATATGGTGGCTTGGAGCGCGATCTGCGAACGGGTCCTCCGAAGGCATTCTGAAGTGTTCATCAGACCATTATCAAAGGAACAAGTAGGAAGAACGCACGTCAGGCTCGCCTTGCTTTGGTTGAATTCACTGCTCGGATTACTCCAGGTGTATGTGGTACCGACGATCTCCCGCTCGCGGGGCTGGAGGGTTGAGCTTGGCTTCCGGCTCGGTTGTCGCTGGGCCATCACCTGCGCAGATGATATGGATGAACCCCGAGGACGGGAAGTGGTTTTCGCTACTTTGGGTGCCGCTGGACGATTGGCAAGTGGGTCGAATTCGAGGGAAGGGGCTGGTGCTGGTGCTGGTGCTGGTGCTGGTTGAGGTGGAGGCGAGGTTGAGATATGGTCTGCCCAGACGTTTGCTCCTTCATCTACATGCTCATCCAGCGGAGACGATGTGCGGGGAACCGCAAGGTCAAAGTAACCTGTAGTTGTGGCAGGGCCAGGTGTCTGTGCAGGGGGAGTCCGTACAGGGGGTGTCTGTGCAGGGGGAGTCCGTGGTGCAGAGGATGGAACATGAGAAATCTCCGGTGGAGATGCTAGAGGCGTTGAAGCTCGTGTACGAGACGGTGCTGGTGCCGCAGTAGGCACAGGTGCTGATGAGGAAGCAGGTATCTGGGGTGCTGTTGAAGGATCATCTGCCACCTTTCCTGCTGGAGGAGGTGTAGCAGCTGAAACTGGAGGTGTGGGTTTACGAGCTGGGGCAGATGGAGGTGTAGGTTCACGGGCCGGAGCCGATGGAGGTGTGGGTTCACGGGCTGGTGGGGGTGGAGTAGAAGGGGGTGGAGTAGGCGTTGGGGCAGCATCAGAAGCCTTTGTTGAGGCCGGAGGAGCAGATACTTGAGTGCGCTCTGCGGGTGGGGCGGGAGACATCTCCTCTGGTTCAGCTGTGAACACGGGGGCAAGAGCTTCCTCTTTCGCGGGCTCGGGCGAATTGACCACGACGGAGGGAATTACGAAAGCGGGCTCAGCTTTGGGCGCTTTAGCAGCTTTACGTGACTCTTCAGGCGCCTGGAGAGAAGGATCCGAAGCAGGTTCAGCGGTAACAACGCCCCCTGAGAGTGGAGATGAAACCTGCTGAGGAGACATCTCACTAGCAAGGGCAGCTTCTTCACGGGCAGGTGACTCAGGAATAGTACTAGGGGGAGGAGGTGTCGACCGTGTGGTGTCTACCTGCGTAAGGGACGTGGTGGAGCCCTCGCGCTCGAGCTTTGGAGAGGTTGATCCTGCCATGGAGGCGGAATCAGGCTCTTGGAGAGGGGGAGTTGTTGAGCCTGAGCGATTTGGCAAACCTGGGAGATTCCAGCTCGTAGAGGAGCGACGCATTACTGTTCCGACACGAGAGCGGAAGGTCTTCTTGGGAGGGGGCGTCGTAGACATCACTCCAAGTTCGCCTTACAAGCGATGCGGGTGATCTTCAAGAAAAAAACTAAGGAAGGAAGATGCGGGAAAGAATTACAGATAACACACTAGAGCACACAGTACGAGTAGAATGTCAAGGGGGTGCGATGTGGACAAACGTCGGACTGTGCGGTCTAAATAGTAGCGATGCCTGGCGGTTTCGACGAGGTGAAAGACGTGGAAGTTACTTACTCATTAGCACCGGTTCTAAACAGCAGTGATATGATGAGATGTGCGCGACTAGTGGATGATAATCGCGTGATTGACCATCAGGCGAACACGTGTAGGTTCTGCGAGGTGTGAGACGCCTTGTGCGAACCCCTAAAGCCCGCTGCGGAGCCGAGCACTGACGATACTAGTGTCGCAGGCAAAGAGGAACTGATAACCCCATCAGAATTCGGGGACTCATCAGGAGGATATGCTGTAAAGTTGCAGACAAAAGTGTTGCGCCATGCCTCAGGTCACATTGATCAAAGGCCGAGCCCCTTCCTCGATGGACACAGCTTCTTGGTCTCGTGAATGCATGTAATATGGCAAGAAGGCGGATGTATGAGGCGATACGATCATACACGTTGTTGCCTACCCCAAAACTCATGTCTTCCATTTCCCGTTACTTTGAGACCCTGGCCACCTTCTTTTGTCACCATATCACTTAGACGCCAGCAGGTTTTCTGAGTCCTGATAGCTGAGCTGCCACAAGAGTGTCTAATGGAAGAGTTGGGTGGTTTTTAAAGTCAGTATAGATTCACGATACATGGCTCAGCTGATGCGATAAACAGTAGTTGTTTGTACATATTGAAAACAGAAGCCTTTGCCAAACAAAATCAGATTGTAAGTACCTCATCATCAAAGCTGACATTAACACGACATCTGATCTATCACTTATTAATTAGGAGCACCAAGTCAATGGTGAAATTTTGAGAAATACGTACGCAATAATTTGTACTGTGTACGTATGCGCTGTAGGTGAGGCACCGGAGACATACTATCCAGGTCGATTATTTCAACGACAGGAAGTTTAAAAAGCGCAGCAAACCCCAGAGTTTTGACCAGAATCTGCGCGCGCTGGTCTTATATCTCGTAAAGAAGGAATTCTTCCTTGTGCGGACTGATGTTTTAGAATCCAGTGACACCTTGTCAATGGAATATGAAGACCGTGAGGCCGAGTCGCGTGACACCACCATATGAATTGTTGAATTCGAGTCTATGCCAGGAATGTGATCGGAGGCATCCACTAATGTCTGCTTGTTCAGTGCAATAAGAAAATGCGCGATGTATAGATGGAAAACATGCTACGCTTACCACGTCTGTATCTGCATTTTCATGGATCAGGCGATCCAAAGTTGCATTCCATCTGAAGGAGCGCCAACGGTGTTTGTGGCGTTCGAGCTCACACATGAGTGACTTGCGCTCGAGTTCGTGGAATCGCTCATACTCCATGTACGAGCGTCTGACGTATTGTGAGGTATCATCAGCCCATGGAGCTGCGTCGTCAATGGGAAAGAGGGCGTCTTCTGCTTTGCGTTCTACCCATGACCAGTCCCAGTGGATAGTTATATCAACTGGTAATGCACCACTTCGCATCAGCCAGACCCGCACATGGTGGACATAGTCTTTTTCCCTGTTGGAAATTGACATTGCAGTCCAGAAAGACTGTGTTTGGAGGGTGAGGTATCGCCAGCGCTTGCAAACGTGCGACGCAATGACGATTCCGGGTAGTATGCGGGGACCACCGTGGGTCCCTGTGAGTTGGAAGATGTTCAGGAGTAGTTTCGCTGGAAGGCAGTTAATATTGTGCGGGTGAGTTGGCATGTCCTGCCAGTAGTCTTAGGCTAAATCAATTCTCAGAGGACAGTGCACTTACGACAACGAAAATCTGCAATATTTTGCTTGGGAAAGAGCCTATGTTCTGACGAGAAGAAAGAGTGCTTAACTAGAGTGCCTCGGCGCCCAGTTTAAAACCTCCTTGAAGGCCATGCCATAAAAGGTGTTTCACCTCATGGCGTAACTTACAGTAATGGGATGCGCGAGGCAGCGAGGTATCATTCCACCGCACAGGCCATCACAATGCATCTTCTACGATAGATCAAAGAAGACCTAGTTGTTAACGTTCAACGTTCATAAGCGACAAGATCGACTACAAGCCCCTAACAAGCCGCAGCGTGAGTTCTAGTACCTGATTATCGGGAATCCCAAAGGGAAAATAAGATACGAGTAAATGCCTTGATAATAAACTCAAGATCGTTTCAATATGTGGAGGTGTTAACGGTTGAAAATGTTAGAGGAGCAAATGTGAGGACAACACTTGCCTTAGTTGGGCGCTTGACAGGCAGAAGCCACGTTTCATGACCCTCTTTCGAGGGGTGGAAGAATATCCATAAGTGGTCACTGTACTGAACACTGTCCAGGTCGAGCTCGACGACGCCGACACCATGTTATTCGATGTCAATGTGAGTCCCAGAGCCGGTCTATCTTCATAATTCTAACCTAGACATCATAAGCGAAAATTATTCTCTCGATCCGACCGAGTCAAAGGCGCTGATTTCCACCCTACTGAGCCATGGCTGCTAACAGGTCTGTATAACGGTTCCGTCAACATCTACAACCACGAAACTGGCGCACTTGTCAAGACTTTCGAGGTCTCTTCTGTCCCTGTACGCTGTGTCAAGTTCATTCCCCGAAAAAACTGGTTTGTTGCTGGCTCGGACGACTTCCAGCTGCGCGTCTTTAATTACAATACACACGAAAAGGTTGTCGCATTCGAGGCCCACCCTGATTATATACGATGTCTCACCGTGCACCCAACCGCGAGCATCGTGCTCACTGGGAGTGATGACATGACCATCAAAGCTTGGGATTGGGACAAGCAATGGAAGTGTATTCAGGTGCGTTACTATGAGTTGGTCTACTCTCAAACTCAACTCGCGCCAGGTCTATGAAGGCCACACACACTACATCATGAACATTACTTTCAACCCCAAAGACTCGAATACCTTCGCATCTGCTTGTCTTGATCGGACTGTCAAGATGTGGTCTCTTGCCTCCCCTACAGCTAACTTTACCATGGACGCGCATGACAAGGGTGTCAACTACGTCGACTTCTACCCTGGCTCGGATAAGCCATACCTCGTCACGACAGGTGATGACCGGACTATCAAGATTTGGGACTACCTCAGCAAAAGCTGCGTGCAAACGATGGAAGGACACACGAACAACCCAAGCTTCGCTGTATTCCACCCCAACCTGCCCATCATCATCAGCGGCAGTGAAGATGGTACCGTAAAGATATGGAATAGCAATACCTACCGTCTGGAGAACACCCTCAGCTATGCACTTGAGCGTGCATGGTGTGTCTCGTTGCGCCGAGATGCGAATGAGGTGGCTGTCGGGTTTGATGAGGGTATCGTCGTGATCAAGGTCTGTTTGCATCGTTTGCATGCTCTGCATATCTGATGCCTCTCAAGCTTGGTCGGGATGAGCCTACATACAGCATGGACCCATCGGGCAAATTGATATACACAAAGAATCAAGTCGTGCTATCTGGCAATCTTGCCACACTTACTGACATCGCCACTGCAGATGGTAACCGCATCCCCCTGTCAATCAAGGAGATCGGTACCACAGAGATTTTTGCGACGGCGCTACTACACTCGCCGAATGGGCGCTTCGTGACTGTCGTTGGTGATGGAGAATACATTATCTACACTGCGCTCGCATGGCGGAACAAGGCGTTTGGGTCGGGTACGGGCTTCGCGTGGGCAGGTGACTCGAACACATACGCGGTACTGGAGAACAAGGTGAAGCTCCGGGTGTTCAAGAACTTCAAGGAGCGTGGTGGTGCGGGCATGAAGGGTGCAGGAAGCTGGGCAGTAGATGCCATCTATGGGGGTCCGGTGCTTGGCGCGCGTGGAAAGGGTTTTGTGATCTTTTGGGATTGGGAAAGCGGGGATATTGTGAGGCGGATTGATGTGGATGCGAAGAATGTAAGTTTGTGACACGGGTTAGACGTTTATGGTGCTAATACTTTGATAGATCTTTTGGTCGACGACAGGGACGCTCGTGGCAGTTGTATCGGACGACTCTTATTATATCCTCAAATTTGATCGAGATGCCTACAATTCCAAACTAGAGGAAGGTATAGAAATCACAGATGAGGGTATTGAGGAAGCATTTGATGTTGTTGCTGAGATTTCGGATAGGTGCGGTGTTATTAGCAGAAGTTTCATGTTCAACTTACTATATCTTTTATCAGCGTGAAGACGGCGAAATGGATAGGTGACTGCTTTATCTACACTACGGCTGGAAACCGCCTCAACTACTTCGTGGGCAATGAATCATACACGATCAGCCCATCTGATACGTGCGTGCATGATGTGCTTTGGTCATCATGTTTGAACTGACATTGCTGCAGCTCGATGTTTATACTGGGATACATTCCCGCACATAATCGGGTGTACCTTGCGGACAAGGACATGAATATCTTCGGGTATTCGTTGTCCTTGAGCGTCGTTGAATACCAGACGGCTGTCCTCCGTGGTGACATGGACTCAGCAGCCGAAATTTTGCCGACTTTGCCCAAAGAGCAGCTAAACAAAGTTGCTCGGTTCCTGGAGGGTCGAGGTATGCATAATTTTAATTACGTGTTAGGGCCCGAGATTCAGCCACTCTTTCTTTAGACCTCAAGGAGCTTGCTCTGCAAGTCACCACAGACCCTGATCACAAGTTCGACCTTTCACTGCAGCTCGATGATCTAGACACAGCGGTCGATATTGCGCGCTCTGCCTTAGAGTCAGAGTCAGAGACGAAGTGGAAAGCGATTGGCGATCGTGCCCTTACGGTGTGGCGGTTCGACCTGGCTCGGGAGGCGTTCGAAAAGGCGGGTGATTTGAGTGCGCTAATGCTACTTCTGCTTTCGACGGGTGATCGAGAGGGGCTGCAGAAGCTTGCAGCGACAGCTGAAAAGAAGGGTGCGAACAATTTGGCGTTTGTGACGCTGTTTCAGCTGGGCGATGCCAAATCGTGCGTGGATCTACTTGTGAAGACGGATCGTGCGCCAGAAGCTGCGCTCTTTGCACGAACATACGCACCAAGGTGTGTGGTTTAGCCATGAATGTAACATTTGATGCTGATTTCGGCACAGCGAAGTACCAAAAGTAGTCGACATATGGCGAGGCGAGCTGCGGACTAAAAATAAGGGCAAGATCGCAGGGAGCATCGTGCACCCATCTGAGCATGCAGAGCTATTTGAGGAAGGGTGGGAAGAGGCTCTTGCACGCGAGGTTGATGGGCCTGTAGATGTGAACGGAGATTCCAGTAAGTTATGTCTGAGCGCTTGTTTCAATGACTAATTGGGATTTAGACATTTCCCCGAATGAGAGTGAGGAAACATGATCATGGGATTGGGGGCAGTGGGAGGATGATCAGTCTACTTATAGCGTATAGCTTTACTGCGCATGTCTAAATACTTTTCTGTTCTTTACACCACGACGTCGAGCTCAGCGCTGTAGGGGATGATAATGAGCTACCCTTCAAAGAGAACGGAATTTATGGTTTGTTGGTTACCGGATTGGCTTCTGAACTCCACGAGAGGGTCTAGAACCCAATAACCCATTTGGGTGGATGACACAGTCGGGTTGGCTGGCACGGTCACTTTGGATTTTTACCTGCTCTTGCCAGACAAGGCCGCATTTTTTCCTTCTGGTATCTCTGAAGTGTCGTTGATCCTTCCTTCTTTCATTTTCAATCTTTTTGTCGTTCATTTGAGGGCCAGCAATGGCCTCTGCGTCCGGCTCACTTGCCAATCACGCCGTCAATTCTGGCGACCTTGTCGACCTCGTTTCTTCGTCATCCTCTGCAACGGTATACCCCAACGACGATGCCATCGTTACCGTTCTCAACACCCGTTTTCGTGCTGATTTACCGTACACAAGAATAGCCACTACCAACTTGCTCGTCGTCAACCCATTCAAAACACTCGCCAATGTCAACGACATCAGTGCCAAGGAGTATGAGGAGCGGTGCTACAAAGATACTAGCCTGCCACTTGCGAGCTCTCGGTTACTCCAACCGCACCTCTATGAGTTTGCAGCGCAAATGTACCTTCTCATGCGTCGGCAGAACCAGTCTCAGTCCGTTATCACTCGGTTCGTACGGTTCATTGTCTCTTATTGTCTACCTACTAACAATGTCAATAATAACAGAGGTATCACCGGCTCAGGCAAGTCGTACAGTACCCGCCTCTTAGTCGACCAGCTTCTTCGGCTCTCTGCTCGCTCAAAGAAGGAAAAGCGTATCGCAGGCCAAATTAAGGCGTTCTCCACGTTACTCGACTCATTTGGGAATGCCAAAACTCTTCTGAACCCAAGCGCCTCACGTCACACGCGCTACCTCGAGCTCCACTTCAATGACCGCGGACGCATTGAGTCGGCCAAAATCCTTGCGTTTGCGCTTGACAAATCCCGCCTTACGCGCCTCGCTCATGAGGAGCGCACGTTCCATATTTTTTACCAGTTTTTAGCCGGTGCTACACCCCAGGAACGGGACCACTTTGCGCTCGAGGACCCCTCGGATTATTCGTTGCTGGCGTCGTCAGGGTGCTATCGCTTGCCGAGTGGCCCCTTCAGTGATGATGCCATAGCGATGGAGGAAGTACTCGCGGCGATGCGTATCTTGGGCTTCAAGGCGAAGCATATCTCGTCAATATTCACCCTGCTCGTTGCAATTCTCCTGCTGAGCAACATCCAGTTCTCAGAAGCGGACGCACGCGATGTCTCTGCATATGTTGCTAATGCGCCTGTGCTGGCGCAGGTGGCGAAGCTCCTTGGTATCTCTTCTGAAGATCTTACACTGATTTTGACGACCAGGACGAGCTATGTCCGCAAGGAACTTTATACCGTCCTCCTGAACGTGGAGCAGAGCGCAGCGCAGCGTGACCAGTTCATGCGTGATCTATATGCAATCCTCTTTGCATACATCGTCGAAACCGCGAACCACAAGGTCGTTTCCACCAATCGGGAGGAGCTCCCAAACACGCAGATCGTGATCTTTGATCAACCTGGATTCCAGTCTCGTGGGCCGACTGGCAGTGGCTCGATGTCATTCACGGGGAACGCTCCCTTGATTTCAGCATATGGACAGAATGGGTTCGACGAATTCTGCATCAACTTTGCGGATGAAGTCATGCAGTCTTACATGCTTCGCAATATATTTGAGGACAGAAATGGGTACAACAGCCACGCCGTCGGCGACGGCGTTCCTCTTCCTTCGATATCTATCATGGATAACTCTGGTTGCATTGAACTGCTTCGGGGCGCTCATGTGTCGGAGCGCTCGACCAGGAAGCCGGGGGGCATACTTGGCGTCCTCAGCAAGTCATGCTCCTCATTCAAGTCTGGAAAGGCGGGTGAGAGGAAAGACGAAGATATGCTGCAGGACCTCATTTCCAAGTGTGGGCCTCACACGTCCTTTGTGGCGAGCCCATCTCAGATTGGTGCTAGCGAGAAGAACCTGTTTGGCATCAACCACTATGCCGGAAACTGCTCGTACGATGTCACGAACTTTATTGAGAAGGACTCCGACTTGCTTGATTCTGCGTTTGTAACCCTTCTGCGCAATTCCTCTGATGCATTCGTGTCGAAGCTTGTCTCCGGCCCTTCTCTTGCGGCGGAAAGACATTCCAAGGACGAGGCTATCATCGTACAAGCCCAAGTATCCTCTCGTCCACTTCGTTCACCCACTCCCATTGCTTCTCCCGACGGCTCAGTACCTCCAGCAAGCGAAGAACATGCACGTCTTGATACGTCCAAGATATATCCTGTTACTACCCAGCTCAACCATACCCTTTCCGAAATCATCGCCTCTCTCGACCATACCCACCTTTGGACTCTATCATGCATCCGCCCGAATGATTCCAATTCACCAAACTCGTTTGATAAGCGCCGTGTCAAGGCGCAAGTCCGATCGATGCTTATACCTGATATCGTTGCACGCCGGAGTATCGAGTTCGTCGCAGACTTTGAGCAGTCCGAATTCTGTGACCGCTATGTACCCACAATGCGTGGGTCGGAGATGGAGCGGATCCGCCAGTGCGCGGCGAGTAATGGATGGAAAGAGGGGACAGACTATGTTGTAGGTCATCGGAGCATTTGGCTGTCGTATGGCGCATGGAAGACCGTGGAAGATGTTGTACGGGCTGCTGAGAAAGAGCAACCGAGGCGTTCTGGAGAGGAGGAGGATGATGAGAGTGCCGTTGGAGATGATGTTACAGAGTTCACTCATGCAGATGGTGTCCATGGAGGGTATGCCAACGAGAGCAGGGATAATTTGTTGGTCGCTCGGGCAAGCAGCCTAGGGTCGCGATATCAGGATCCCAACCGTTTGGCGCCATACGGAAACGCTGGATTACCTTCCCCTGCCTTAGGAATTCCTGCCTATGACGACAACGATGCTGAATCGGCATCCGAGTGGGACAAGAAAGGCGGCAGTCCTGGTATGAACTCGCCTCCCTTCATATCTAAAGAGGGTGAGATGATCGTCCACAAGGCCCCAGCCGCAGTCGAAGAAGTTCCTTCGAGTACTTCACGCCGATGGTGGCTCTTCCTAGTCTGGGGCTTCACTGGCTGGATACCTTCATTCGTCCTTCGCTACGTAGGCCGCATGAAACGCCCAGATATCCGGCTCGCCTGGCGCGAAAAACTCACAATTTTCATTCTCATTTTCCTCATGAACGCGCTCGTCATCTTCTACATCGTCGAGTTCGGGCGGCTTTTGTGTCCTGACTTCGACAAGGCGTGGTCACCAACGGAGGTCTCGGAGCACACCGGCAACAGCGACTGGTGGGTTTCGGTGCAGGGGCAGGTTTATGACATGTCGAACTTCATCCACGGTGACCATAGCGATATATCCGGTGTTGCTAGTAACGCAGCGAGCGACCTCGAAGAGCTTGTAGGGCAGGACTTAACGAACTATTTCCCCCCACCGCTTACGCTGGCCTGTCCGGGCCTCGTCACCCAGACCTCAGTGGAACTTGTGTACAAGAACTTTACCCCTATTGTGCCGCTCGCCATGCACATGTCTGGTGCCGCGGAAAGTACTCAGGGAACCGCACTTGACAACGCGGGTTGGTACACTGCGACATTCCAGCCGAAGATGAAGAACTATCACAAGGGGCCTTTAGTCTGGACTACGAAGGAAATTGCTGCACAAGCTGCGGACCCGAATATTGAACGGTATGCTTACATGCTGATAACCCCGTTATTTACTTAAACGACTTCTAGTATCTGGGCTATCTGGGAAAGCGGCATATATGACTTGACTGACTACATCAACACTTTAACGATCAACCAAGGCGCAACGAGTGTCTACCAATTCCTGAGTACGGACGTGTCAGATGTCTTCAAACAGCAAGCTGGGCAGGACATTACGAAGCCGCTTAATACTGCTCTTGCGGGTCTTGATTCTACCACGGCGGCAGCCAACATCAACTGTCTCAAGAATATGTTCTATCTTGGTGAGACTGACTTCCGGGATACACCAAGATGTCTTGTTCAGAACTACTTGCTATTGGTGTTTACAAGTATCCTGTGCGCGTCTATCGTGCTCAAGTGTATGTCCCCTCTTTCAGCTGGTCGTTGTTCGATTAATAATGACCCTCCCAGTCCTTTCCGCACTTCAGCTGTCTCCCAAGCGGTCGCCCGAGATGCAGGACAAGTTCATTCTTTGTCAGATCCCTTGCTACACGGAGGGCGAGGATTCCCTGCGGCGGACAGTCGATTCCTTGGCATCGTTGAACTACGATGACAAGCGGAAACTGCTCTTCATCATCTGCGACGGCAACATCATCGGCAGTGGGAACGACCGCACGACTCCCCGTATTGTGTTAGATATCCTTGGCGTGGACCCTAAGCTTGATCCTGAGCCTCTGTTGTTTAAGTCGATCGGTGAGGGTTCGAAACAGCTCAACTATGGCAAGGTATACTCGGGCCTGTACGAATTTGAGGGTCATGTTGTTCCGTGAGTGTCTGTCCCTTATCTACCTCAGTGCGAGTCTGAGAGTTGTTCTACAGGTACATGGTGGTTGTGAAAGTCGGCAAGCCTACTGAGCGTTCGAAGCCTGGAAACAGGGGCAAGCGTGACAGTCAGATTCTCCTCATGCACTACTTGAATCGTGTCCACTTCGATGCGCCAATGTCGCCTCTTGAGCTCGAGATCTACCACCAGATGAGGAATGTTATTGGCATTGATCCTGCTTTCTACGAGTACATTTTCACTGTTGACGCTGACACAGTGAGTTCATCGTCTTGGTTCCTTCATTTATGCTGATGTCCGTTGCAGCAAGTAACGCCTGAGTCTCTTAATCGACTGGTTGCATCTGCTGCAGATGATTCAAGTATCATTGGTATCTGTGGCGAGACTAAGCTCACGAACGAGGAAGGTTCATGGTGGACGATGATTCAGGTATGTCAACACCTTTGACCTCTACTGTTGCCCAAGCTGACCATGGATATAGGTATACGAGTACTATATCTCTCACCATTTGTCAAAAGCCTTCGAGAGTCTGTTCGGCTCAGTGTCTTGTCTTCCTGGATGTTTCTCGCTCTACCGTATCCGTACCGCAGACAAAGGCCGTCCTATCATCATCTCGAACCGTATCATCGACGAGTACGCCGAAGGCAACATAGATACCCTTCACAAGAAGAACCTTTTCTCTCTTGGTGAAGATCGTTTCTTGACGACGCTCCTCCTAAAGCACTTCCCCACGTTCAAGACCAAGTTCATTCCGGATGCGGTCGCACATACTATGGCTCCTGAATCTTGGCGTGTTCTGTTCTCACAGCGGAGACGTTGGATCAATTCTACGATCCATAACTTGTGCGAGCTGGTGGTTTTGCCCGAACTTTGCGGTTTTTGCTGTTTCTCTATGAGGTTCTTCGTGTTCATCGATCTTTTGGGCACCATTGTGAGTGCTACGATCTTTGCATCCGCACCTCTTGACTTAGATTTTCTTGTAGATCCTGCCAGCCACGGTTGTCTATGTGAGTCTCGGATGTATCGAATCTAGCACACATTTCTCATTATATTATTCTAACAGTTGGCTTATCTCATCGTTGTCGTTGCTACTGGCAATGCGGCTCTGCCACTGATTTCCATCATCATGTTGGGTATCACCTATGGTTTACAGGCAAGTCGTGTATTGTGATACAGGACTTAACTTACTGTGCATTTCAGGCTTTGATCTTCATCATCAAACGTGAATTCATGTTGGTAGGATGGATGGTAGTCTACCTCCTCTCGTGAGTGGCTCGTGTGCAGTATTGCGATGCGTATTTACCTTTGTTGCAGATATCCGGTGTACAGTTTCTTCCTACCCATTTACTCGTTCTGGTGCATGGACGATTTCTCCTGGGGAAATACGCGTATTGTCATTGGTGACGGAGGTAACAAGAAGGTTGTCATGAACGAGGATGAGCACTTTGACGAGTCAATGATTCCGCTGAAGAAGTTCAGCGGTGAGTAATCTTGATATTTAATTACTACTCGCCAGCTCACAGTTGAATTCCCAGACTACGAGGCAGAAGCTTGGGAGGATGGATCTCATCGCTCTGATGAGACAGGTTTAACCAAGCCTCGTTCCAATCGTTTCCCTCCTTCTCGCCAGGGGTCTCCCCAGAGCTTCCATCCATCTCTCACCGGTGATTACTATCGCGATACGAATATGGCCAAGAAAAATTCAGATCCCAATATCCGCGGTCCCGCCTCCCATATCAGCCATGGTTCTCGACAAGGGTCTATGTATGATGGGCGGCAGCCATCTGTCCCTCAGCACAGCCTTCCGCAGATGCCATTTATGTCATTCAGCGGTGGAGCAGGTTCAGTGCATGGTTCGGACTATGGGCATATGCCTATGATTCCGCCTCTGGGGTACCAGCACTCTGGCAGTGTATACGGTGGAATGCCTCAAGATTCGCGAGGTGCAATGATGATGAACATGCCCATGATGACAGGAGGCTCTCAGACAGGCGGCTTTGGCATGTTACCCGCGATCGGAGGGGATGCACGGCCCCTGTCAATGTTCTCGATGGCGACGTCCGTGAATCCATTCTCTGGTCCAAGCTTCAACCCCAATCCTACCGACGATGACCTCTTCAATTCCCTACGGAACTATCTCAGCACACAAGACTTGATGACAGTCACGAAAAAGTATGTCGCGCATTGTTCTTTTACCATCCAGTATTGATCGTTTGCAGGACCGCTCGTGAGGCGATCATGGCTAAGTTCCCCAAAGCCGATCTTACATCCCGGAAAGACTTTTTGAACGAGTCGATTGACAAGATTCTGTCGCAGTCATAGAGGGAGCAACATTTCTATTACGTGATCTCCATAATATTTCTTAGTTCACGAACGGCGCCGACGTGCCTTGAACATTCCCTCGTCGCCGTATTTTTCATTCTATTTCAGACAATCGTTTGGTCGCATATATGGACACTGCCGCTCGTCCTGAGAATTATCACTACATCGTTGTATTACCCTCTTGGACTATGCACTCGTACGTACCATAGACTTTATCCTACATAATTAAGTCTCTGGACATGGGTTTCCAATACACTCTTTCTCTTAAATTGATGGATTGTTTGGTGTATTTTTGCTATCTTGCACAGTCATCATGATGAACGTGATTTCCATAAATCCCGCTCATCGTAAGCGGCTCTGTTCCATCACTGTCATGCCCAACTCATGCCAGCGCACGGTGTGGGATACATAATCAACTATAAATCGTGACAGCTCGCTTTCGAACATCAACACAGGACTGCCCCAGTTCCTCATTACCCAAGATGCCTGCAGACAAATCCGGATCCGCTCCTTGCCAGCCACGTATCCTTACATTTTCCAAGCCAACCGTCGAGCTATTCGAGGCTGCGCTTCCCACGTTGAAAGAGGAGTCTAGACAGTGTGTCTCTAATGTTTTGGCTATACAAGAATACCGGAGTTGTGCATGCTGATGGCACTTAGATGCATCGAGAATCTTTTGAGTTACCGTGCACGATGTACGCAGGTCAAGTTCCCTCGGAGTCAGAGCGCGGCGGTCCTGGTTCCATTGTTCATCGGTCGCGCAGGGGACCTGTATGTGTTACTGAGTCGGTGAGCTCCTGATCAGCTGCGTCCTGTTTATGACTGAATTGCCCTAAAAGGCGGTCAGCTAGCTTGAGGCAGTATGCGGGTGATACTGCACTTCCGGGAGGAAAGGTGGATCCCCAAGATATTACTGCTGAGGATACTGCGGTACCCACATGAAATTCCTTTTTGAATATCGGTCTGATTTGTCCGTTTGCAGAGACGCGAGGCCTTTGAGGAGGTACATTACTATGTAATCACGCGGGTTCTTATAGTACTGATGTTAGAGGTAAATTCTGCCATAGATTGGGCTTATCCCAGACCGGGAACGAGTACCCTTGCTGTGTGTGATGGAGCCCTTTCTTGCTGGTAACCAGATGGTAGTGACTCCGTAAGTGTGCCGCTGGTGTTTTGTGCGGCCTGACACAGTCACTTAGGGTTGTTGTCCTCATTCTTGACAAAACGATGCAGGTATGTTGAGCTCATGTGAGGGGTAGTCGTTGGATGTTATAACTTCATCGGGTCATAGCCCAGTCTCAACGAGTCGGAGGTGACCTCGATATTCTCACAACCCCTCGCTTCCTTCCTCGTGTCGTCCTTACCTTTCCACCCATACCGTGTTCCAGATCCATCAATGCCCTACCACACGACAATAGAGTGGGAATTAAGCGGAGGCGGTCGAATCCGCATGCATCGCTTCCTCACCGGACGCGAAGCAGACGGCGTGAAACCTGTGTTTGGGCTTACTGCGTGCGCTTATGACAACGACACCCCCACAAATATTTACACTGATCGTAGGAGCATATTGATCCATATCGCCGTCTGGGGGTACAGACGCGCTCCAGATTTTGAGTTTCAGCCACCAAACGCGCCTACGCAGGCTCAGCAAATCGCTCGCGCGCTCCTCACGCCTTCGAATCCACTGCGGTTGGCGTGCAAGTGCGAGGGTATCGATGCGAATATGATGGCTGCCTTCATTCTGCATACACTGCAGGAGCTGAACTCTGGGCCTGGTATGATCGAGTGGGACAAGAGCGGTCAGGACTGGAGGCCCCCGACGGAGGGACCAATCCCACAGCGCATTGGCAACATCATCAAACAGGATAAACATAACAACGCGCATGAACACCAGGATATGTATAAGGAGAGGCAGGAACTCCATTGGGAAGTGGGGGATGTACGTGGAACCGGGTGAAAGTGAGAACGCAGGGCAACGAAGAGGCCATAATAAGCGCAAGGATGGTGACGCCAAACTCTGATGTTCAACGGCGAACACACCCTCGTTGATGCTGATTATAACTCGTCATATTAGAACTGGTGTCATTGCCGGCCACATACGCAGGAGTAGACGATTTATTAGACACATTTGTACTTCTGCAATAAATTTACCCCCGTCTTGCTATCAGTGTGAGCAGTTTCTGATCGAATTACGTCGAAACCGCTTGATTGTATTATTGAATATCTCGCTGAGACACTGCAAGAATCAATGACGTTTCTACCAATTTATGAGCTAATCAAACAGCGACCGATTCAGAGGGAAGCTGTGCTTTCCCCGTTAATGCAGCTAGACTACGCACGAGCTGATCAATCTGCGTGACAAGTGCACTAAGGCGGAGATCCTGTTCCACGAAGCGAGATTCCACCATTGCAGTCAGCTTGTCGACTCGTAAGGAAAGTGACGCGGTCTCGTCCACATTATCCAAAGGTTCGTCCGATGTTCCGATGTCCATATCTCGAACCCGGTCTTTAATCTTGACCAGCCAGTGTTTGTAAGGGTGGTGCTTTGTGACCACGTTGAACACGTCGCGAAATGCACAATCACCGCATAGGGTAATTGCGAAATGGATTTCTGTAATAATCGTTAAGCTTTGTGCCCCGTTAGACGTACGGAAATCTAACCTGCGCAGGTGAGGCATACATAAAAAATGCCCTTCATCTTGACGCCGCATTCAGCACAAGCATAGGCATCCTCATTCACGACTGAGGTTCCAGCTATCTCCCCAAGTGTTACTTCCGGGTTCCCATTTAACTTCTCATCACCTTCCTGTAAATCGACAAAGGCGGAAGAATCATCTGCTCGAGTGGCATCTGCCGGATGCGGAAGTTCAGGTCCATCTGGCTGCGTTTTGGATTCGTCTTCTCGCGCAGACGATGGTGCGTCTGGCGGTGCTGCGGCAGGCAAGAGAGTGGAGAAGAATTCCCTGGCATACTGCCGAATCCGGTTGCAGCGATCGCGAGGTAGCGACATGCGGAAAACAAGCATGTTATGCGTTGACTTGTGCCCGGATGGGAATTTGTGATCTGAGACCGGCTGAGATTCACAATCTACACACACATCATAGTCGTCTGTAAGAAGATTAGCCATCTTGCACGGAAGGGTTATCTCCGTCGCACTCACTGGACTCGCAGTCTATACAACGGTGAAGGACATCACTGACAAGGTAATGACATGCATCACACTGACATCTGAACATCCAAAAAGCAGATGTTTAAAGAATGATAAATAAATAGAAGATGGACTCACTCGAACAATCGTCCGCGCATCTGCAGTTCAGCTAATAAATTCCAATGCTCGATATCTGTGGGTGGTAGCTCTTTGGACAGAGTATTAAACCTTTCTTTGTCGGTCGACGATAGGTAAGGCGGGATATCGTGAGGGTAGAAGTTCCACGTATTGTGCAGGTCATTCATGCATCGCAAACGGATATATTCTTCCATGGGGTCTTCAGGCTGCTGACCGGGATTAAATGCGATGAACTTCACGGGTCTTCCAACCGCTCCATTGTCCTCTGTCAGACTGAAAGGACCAAGCTTCAATGCTGTTGAATCGATCTCCAGCTCAGTGTCATCAAGCCCAAAATTGTGACTTTCCCAGTATTCGGCGTCGTCTGTGGTTAATTCTGGACTGTACCAAAAGTTGTACTATTACGAGGTATTAGACCGGGAATCGATATAAAGTTGCAGTCTCCACGTACTAAGCCATGCGCATACCACGCGAATCTCGCTTTTGGATAGTTACCCTGCTGACGAAATGACTCTGCAATGGTGGAAGGAGATAGCTTATCATGACAAAGCTTAGGAACTCACCTGCCAGTTGGTCCACGCGCAGAGACACCCCTTCCAAGATATTTCCCAACGTTTGAGTCGCAGACTCAAGTTCTCTCTCGACAAGAGTCACTGTGCTGGCAAGTTTCATGATCTGTAAATGCCTCTTGATTACAAGGTACAGTAAAGGCAGCAAGAACTGAACAAGCAGAGACTCATGTGAGCATTCAGCGCAAGCGCCGAGTCAACAACCCACATTTTCGATGCGACCAGATCCGAACAGTTTAATAGAATCTCTGGAGTCGATTTCGTACTTGACGGTTTTAAGCTTATCCGCCAATGTCTCCTCCTGAGCCTTGCGACGCTGAGCAGTCAGTTGCGCAAGATCCAAGTCCCAACACTCTGATCCAAGTTCTGCAAGAGAACGGACAAGCCTTTTGATACCTGTTTGCTGTGTAAATGCCTTCATCAAAAGGTGGGCAGAGCGACACACCATCGATGACATATGAGTTCAAGTATGTGGCGATACACCTCCTATTTTCTGGAAGTACATCTTCTTGCGCATACACCATGCTGTTCAAGACTTGTTCAATTCGTGCATGATAGTATTGGCTATCCACTCTCCAGCCTTCACCGACATAAGCGCTGGTTCGACTCGACGATAACAATCCTTACCTGCAGCCCAGTATGCAAGTGCTTTCGGCAGAGTCCAACTCAATGGGATTGCAGACGTAAAAGTATTCACCTCCCTCACACTGACCAAGCCATTCGCATCGCCATCGAAGCCTTCGGATAAACTTGGAACGTAGAAAACGGACAAATATTTCAAGCACCATTTATCTGCAGGGTCGACAGTAGGAAGTTTGTAGTATGCTGCTGGAAGCTCATGGTCTTCTCCTTCTGAATCGGACATGACAGAGACAGTGGGAGTTGGAGATAGGACTCGCGGTACCAAAGATGAAGCATCTGACACTGCTTCTGAGAACGGAGCATCATGACGGAGGCGGGAGAAACGATTCAGGTAATAATCATGCAGTTCTGCAATGAAGTATGGCGTCTTGACACTTGTTGTCCATTTCTTGGTGATGATAAGTATGCGCTTCGGTCACACCTACACAATGACATACCATCTCTTTCCAGATATATCGGAGGTGCTGGTGAAATTAACCAAGTTAGTGATACGGAAGGTCGAGTTTCATAATCCTTACCGGATCCTTGACCTGTCGAAATCTGCTGTTGAAGGCCCACATGATGCGCGTTTCAGAATCCTTGATGGCATCTTTGATGTCGGATGTCTGTGTATCAAGCTTGAACATGAATAGTGCACGATTCTCGTCAAGTAAGTTGCGTAACGGAGCACGCAGTTCGTAAAGCAGCGATGCATCAAGGCGGTTGGTCTTCGAAGTAGGCTTGTTGACATCTTTGGTAGGAGCATCAGAATGCGCTTTATTCTGTGGACGCCCTTCCCGTTGCTCAGCGATTTTCAGGAGTTCCATTAGTTTGTCTTCGCTTTCCAAACATTTCTCTCTTCCACCGCGCATCTGCACTTCTTTCTCGAATTTTTCTTCGCGATCGCTTTGTGTCTGGATAAGCTTGTCTAGCTTCTCCATGACAATATCAACTCTCAATGTCGTCCTGATATTTAAGGCGAGTTGGAGGTCCCGCGTACGCTGGCAAAAGCTGCTGCAAACTTTCAGGAACTCGCTCGCCCAATGAGAGGACCTGAAGAATTTCACTGCGAATGTGGTTCTCTATATGAAACACTCAAGAATATGAGGGAAACTAACCCATGAATTTTGACTTGTAGTATTTGTCAATGGCATTTCCACAATCCTCGATATCTTGCTTGATGCCGTCCAGGACACGATCCAATCGTCCCCGGATGTTGCCGTGAGGTCCCACAATGGCAGGATCTCTAGTGTCCTGAAGTCTACCGTCGAATAGAATCAGTAAAAGTCGTTCAAAACTGGCGTCGGATGACAAACTGGAGAAGCATGGTCATCATGTCAGATGCTTGAGCTAACATCAATCCAACTCTACGATCGTTTTCCCTTCTTGTTAGCTCAAGATTCACGACAGCCTTGAAAGCGAGTATAGCCACTGCATTTTATCTAAGTATTAGCTGGGGCGGAAACATCGACAGGCAGTAACACACCACCAACAAACGGGTGAACCTGTTGCAGAACATCCAGGGCCTCCATCACCTTCTTTGCCTCTCCCAGAAAGTCGCCCATATTCTTCTTTGAGAGATCCACGACCATTGCATCAGATGCTGTCTCGACAGGCTGTGGCATTCTGGGTATAGAGATCGCCTGCTGATCCAAATTTTTGAGCGGTCTGGACGATACGGTCCTCTAGAGGATGTCATAGTAATCTGAATACCACCCTTACTGACCGAGATGGATTGTCAATGACGAACCTGCCTGATCCCACTTGTCGAGCTTTCTAGTGAAGTTCGAGTTTAAATCTGATGTGGCATTGTCAAATACCTTCTGCGTTCGTTCAATTGTAATGTTGGATATGAATTGTTCTGTATGATTCATGGAGACTGCAGCAGGACACTGCCAGGACAAGTATTCGTGAAGAATTTATGCAAGGGAAGAGTACGGTGGTAATAGTTATGTAGAACCAGCTAATCGACAAAAGAGCTTACTTAGCAGTCAATTTATCCAGGGCTTGAGACCTTGTCAGTAGCAAGCTGGACCACCTAAGCCCTACAATTAAAGGTACCTGTGGGCCGGGTGTGTGCCTGTGGTTAGAGGGCCACCCATCAAGCTTGATCCCATAAACAAGTACAATTGACTTGTCGTAGTTACGACAGTTCATAGTGATGTCAATTTTTCTGGTTGCACGTCCTGCGATATTGTAAGCACCTAGTATTCTAGTATCCAAAAAACGCACAGAGTCCGCTCAGAATCAGAGTAGCAACCTGTCTCTGCAGGCTAGACAGATCTTCTCGCGCGAAAATACCTACTCGCACACATTATTGGATGACTTCCCATAGGCAAAAATAACACCCAGTGAATATCGGACATTGCGGGAGCGTGTGAGAGCGCGATAGTGTGAAAGTGAGGGATTTGGTTGACGCTAGGGCTTCTATGTAGACGCTAGGGCCAAAGTCTGGAGCCAGTCTGGGGTTTCGCGTGAAAAAATGACGGTCCAATGGGTGGCGGGTTTGCAGTCCAAAGAGATAGCGAAAAAATGTATTGGTTGGTTGAGTATCTTCCACAGGTAGAGCTCCCTAGAAGTGTCTGTTGTAGTCAGAATGAGCAAGAGTGGCTACCAGATTAGGTACGATGAGCGCCGTGGCTAGCACAGGTTCAAGTGCAACGTGCGTGTCACTGCCAACTACTGCCGCAGCACCGCGTGTCAGTAGTTTGTACATACTTGATCGACCGCGTCCCGGAGCCTCAGGAAGGCTTTTTTCGACGGGCTATCATGGTCAAAACCGCTGGATACCCGCTCGTCCTTCCGTTCTCTAGTATTTCCGGGAAGCCCGGGCCTGCTGCCTATGATGACTCTGGTCTAAAATATTATCGCATACCCTCTAGTTCTTTTCCAATCAGGAATGTACTTTCAATCTTGCTGGCACTCTTGGTAGTGCTGCTATTTGGACATCATTTCCAACTTTTTCCGCGACTTGCATCGGAAAGTAACAGTTGTACTGGTATTCTTTCCAGTGATTCACAACGATTTTGGGGGCCGTACTCTCCATACTATTCTGTTGAAGAGTACCAACCGCCTCCCAACGGGTGTAGCATAACACAGGCAAGTACACTTGCCACAGATCTAGTCTTTAATACTCACTAGTACTCGTATCGCTTCAGGTCAACATTGTAAGTAGACCCTGGCCGCCAGTGACCACGAGTTCTTCGCTTGAAACATCAACAGCTTCAGCGCCATGGAGCACGTTATCCGACCAGCGGCGCCTCTAAAGAAATTCAAGCAAGTTTGCAGAAATTGTTGAACGCTTCGAAGTATACCGACATGAAGCTGGAATTTCTTCGTTCATACCAATGGCACCTTGGTGAAGCTGATCTTGTGCCCTTTGGCGCCACACAGTAGGACTACCATTGCGAACTTCCTAGCCAATGTCGATGCTTAAGGATCGCATTTAGGTCGTTTCAATCTGGTGCCGAAATATACCATCGGTACGGGCATCTTGTCGACGACCACATGTTACCCTTTGTCAGAGCGTCTGGAGGAAATCGCGTAGTGAAATCTGCTGTTAATTGGACTGCAGGTAAGCGCACAGTTGAAGTATGAAACTTTTTCTGGACGATTGCAATTCCAGGCTTTGCCGATGCAAGTGGACAGCTCTATCATCCATCAGTCTCAGTCATAATACCAGAAACTGAGACGGTAGGATGGATACTACTGATCAAACTTCATTCACGGATTGCTCATCTACGATCCTTCTTCTAGTCGAACAATACCTTGGAGGACGACATGTGCCCCAACTCCCGAGCATCACAAGATGAAGCGAACATATGGCGAGATATGTTCTCAGCTTCAATTGTACACCGCCTTAATACAGCTGCTGTTGGAGCTGAGATTCTGAGCGAGGACATCCCCGAGCTAATGTCGTTATGTGCATTCGAGACTGTATTTGAGGAGAAAGAAAGCCAATTTTGTGATCTCTTCTCTCCAAAGGAATTCCAAGCCTATGAATATTATCAAGACCTGCTGAAATATTACAAGACAGGGTGAGTAACTCATCAACAAATCACTTTGATACTCACACTACAACTGTGACAAGGTACGGAAATCCTCTGGGTCGTGTCCAAGGTGTCGGCTACGTGAACGAGCTTCTTGCGCGTCTCAGGGGGAGACCTGTCGAAGATCGCACGCAAACCAACTCGACTCTTGACTCATCACCGATCACGTTCCCGCTTAACAGAACGGTCTACGCTGACTTCTCCCACGACAACCAGATGGTTGCCATCTACGGTGCACTTGGACTGTTCCCCCAGATGCGCCCTCCTAACCCCACAAGGGCTGACCCGCGATGGACATGGGTAGTTTCTCGTCTTGTGCCTTTCTCTGGGCGGATGATCACGGAAAAGGTGCAGTGTTTCGAGGCGGGGATACCAGGAGATTATATTCGGATTCTCATCAATGATGCCATCCAACCCTTGGCGTTTTGTGGTGCAGGTGATGGATTGTGTAGGCTGGAAGCATTCGTGGAGAGCCAAATCTACGCTAGACGCAACGGTGCTGGCGATTTTGAGAAATGTTTCCAGAATAGACTATGACCCCCCTGTGGGGGGTTGATGTAATAATATCGGTATCACGGCTGACGTAACCGCGTGCGCGTGCCTTGAATCGAGACAACCATCATTGTATCAACTCCGATTCTGTATCTTTCATTATGCCTCAGCTTTACAGGCGAGAATCACGGATTAGTGACATAGAATCTTCAGAACACTTGGAACCAACAGATGTGGACGATTCCATCGTCCTCTCGGATCTTGTTCGCAGTGGCGAAGCATCCAGATTGCGGAGAAGAGGCGCAATGCGACTTGATCATAATCTCGTCAACACCCAGCGTGCAGAAGCTGGACGTGTAACTCCGCCAGTGGTGAGGGTGGAAAGGTCACCCTCATGGATTGAATCCCCTAGCGATGACGAAGAGTCAAGTCAGAATTATTGGGAACAAAGCTACGATGCGCCGCTGTCGCCGCAGACGGATTCGATAGCTGCAGTGGGGCCAGACCCATACTGCCACATATTATTTTGTGGTGGGAACGACGAGCACCCGTGTCTAAACAGGCCCTCGACCTGTGCTCTGTCGCCACTTCCGTCATATCCGCCGCCACCGCCCTCAAGCGGCTATCAGTCACCCAGATGGCAAACCAATGGATGTGGAGCCGTCATTCATATGCGAGCTTCACGCCGGGGTAACTCTGGTGTGTGGATAGCTAGGAATGATGCATCATCTGCTGTCGTTCCGTTGGACACATCATACTTTGAGCGTGCTGCAGTTATACGAATGGTCCGCAGCGCATGTGGATGTCTTCGCGAAGGAGTAGGATGTGCTATTTGGTGGGCCCCACGATCTACAGATGACTTACAACAAATCTGACTGCATTCCAAGCGGAAATCCCTTAGGATCTAGGTATAAACCATGCCAGGCTGCAGCGGAGGGTCTCTTTGCTTCACGACATCACCCATCGGGCCCTCTGACTCCTGAAGGTCCTAGGTATTGGCATGCGCAGTTGTCAAATCTGCAGCATGCACAATCCTACGTGTATACCTTTTTTGCCGAGAATGTGACATCTACACCGACACACATGACAGCTCAGGACGACTGTTCGTCTCCCGCACTACAACAAGATTTCCTGTCGCCTATCGATAATCCATATTCCTACACATTTTTTGATCGCATTGTCACCGCTTCGCCTTCGCCCATGTCAAATCGTGGGCGTGATAGCCCTGACTCGGATGTTTCATCGCGCGCTGAGCCACGGTTTGATCCAGATGGTGTGTTCATAGTTGCTGATCCAGGATCACCAGACAAGATAGGCACCGGGTTGACTCTCGTCCCTGAGCGGTAATACCTTTCATGATGAACTCTCTGTTCAGTATTGATATTATTTGGCGGCATTGGACGCTCCTGCACAATTCCTGCAGCTCATTTTCGCATTTTAAATGTATCTTATTGGATCTGCTATCATCACCCAAAATCTATCCACACTGTAGGGTTATTATCATCATATCATGCACACTTCATTCTCTCTCCCATCGTGTTTTAGCATCTTGTACAATTCAAACACATCTACGTACCACCTAGTAGAGGCTGATTACAGTGAAATTGAAGGTTAGTACAGGTTTGCTTAAGCATTGCCAAAAGCGGAGGAGGCGATTCTGGGGCGGGACGCGAATGGAAAATCCTGGGGACCGGAGCGGTCGATGTGGCCTCGTTGAGCTGCCCGAAGCTTTTTGAGCTGTGCCAACGTGCTGCAGGGGGCTTCGGACGACCAGAGCGGGATTGCCAATTCCTCGAACCTCGTTCCTACGATTTTTTCACAAAAACGATGTCGACGCTCGAAAATCGCCACTACGACACGGCGAACTCACCCAAGGTGCGATATCAGATACGAATGGATACATGTGGTAGTCCAGCGCATCCCTTCCCCGACATTAATGCCGCATGCAACTCTTCCGAGTCGCAAGTTAGTACCATGAATTGGGGTCCTGTATTTCCCCTTCATGGACAAACTAAAACACGTACCTGTCACCCATGGCGGAGACCATCGAATGCCGCGGCTATGGGCACTACCAATCAGGCACTCTGATGTGAGTTTCTCCCTTTAGACTGGATTCCTTCCACAGATATAAAGCTTGACCACAACTCGGAGCACACGAAGTCAGTCATGCGGTCTGCGCGCTTCTGAATCGCCATACGCAAGGAAGAAACATGCTGGCTTGTGTAATCCATTTATCCCCCGTCTGTCACTGTTTCACTGGGACTTCGGACACTTTCATCCGTCGTAGGAATGTCCAAAGCCACAACGGGCATATAATGTTTTCCTGCACAATTTTATTCCAAGTCGGTGACCAGCACTGACCAAAATCCCGCAGGTGAGTGACAGCCTTAACTTCCGTGAAGGACGTTACACCTGCGAGAGGATTCATGAGACTGCTTAGTCGCCGTGCTTGACAAGACGGTACAGCGCTTACCTTGACCTTCGCTTGCATGGTCCCTTGACGTGATCTGACATGTTCCACCACACACATCGTGCTGAGAGCGTGCGCCAGACCGTCACAGCGGGTTGTTCGGTGGTCGTTCGGCTTTGAATGAGTAGTTCATCTACTGCCTCGCTGTGCCATGTTGCACGATTCGGCTATTGTTCTTGAACTGAGACACTCCACGAACAACAGTACTGGACATGAACACTCGTCATATACACGACAAGCAGGTTGTGAATGTGCAATCTAAATTTGAGTCTCATATGCTGCAGGGTTCAAGCTGGTATTCGTGAATTCATGTCGTTAAATACCATACATACCGCACGCAATTCCAAGAACAAGATCTAAGAGTCATTCGAAAGTTCGCGGAACAGGCTGCAGAGAAGAACAGAGTTAGATAACCGTTTGTAACTGACAAAGATCCTGCTCCACTAACATGGCCCATGGAGACATGCGCATGCATGTTATGTCTATGCAAATACAATAGAGCAAACGCTGTGATCATCCAGTGGGTTGAACTCTGGACTTCCGATTGGAGAATATTACCCTATGGGTTGGCCCAGTCAGACATCCAACAAAGAAAAGGTGACGGGCGTTTAACGCTGGCTGAAGTGGCTAGCTGTGTTGCGAGGTCCTTCACTGAAGCTACTAACCTCTCGGTAACACCAAATTTTCATCTGGGCTTCCAGCGCGGATGAACTAATGTTTGGCTTTGATATAGGGCCCATCTTCGAATACTAGCTGCCAACATCAGTTATATAGCACACTGGCGCTAGGAGACCTGACCTTTGCACCACCTTTGAACACATCCAAAGAACGCCTTTCCCGTATTTAGCTACAAAACGGCGGTTTCGCTTACGGAGACGCAGCCCATGACTTCGACATCGACAAAGGCGGCTGCCACGAAATTGATTCTGATGCCGGGCCATTCCATACATATCCTACTATCCAGAGTCAGAATCCGGACGGTCAGTGATTGATCAGTTGGTCTTGGAATAAGACCGATCGGCAATGGGATCTGAAGGCGGGTAAGGAGATCGAGGAAGCGCGGGATGTTTGCAACAGGTATATAGGCGGCTCTATCAAGGAATATTAATGGTCGATGGGTCGTCAGTGCTAGTGGGCGTCCGGACTCCGGAGCTGAAAGCCTGTGACATTGAGACGGGGATTGTGAGAATATTTGAAGACCACTCAGAGTTTCGGTCCTCGGATCGCATGCATTGATATATCTGCAGATAGCACGCTGCTTGCAATTGGCGGGGCAAAATATTTTATAACGCGGATGTGGAGTTTGGACGCTAGAAAGCTCGTTGCTGGTCCGTTCAAGATTCTTATTTTTGTGAGCACGGTTCGATCATCAACAGACTCAAAGAGACTTGCGGTGAAAGCGGGGGCATGCCTCGAGGTCTGAGACCCCATGTCCAATCACACGGGCGTGAACCTGAGGATAGGAAAATATCCAGGCGAATTCCTAGGCACAGCACCAGTATTCTGGAAAAATCAAAACCAAAACATCGTAGCCGTATTCACCTTCACAAGTAAAGAATACGCCGAGGTCATTTTTCTCATGAACACCACCGCACCAGGACGACCCTGTACCTTCAACATCCCTCCTATGTACAGCAATCCTACAGCATCTCATATGCAAGAAGGCCTATGAAGGGGCCGTTATAATCGTGGGTATACAGCATGGTGTGTCTGTATTCAAATTTTCAAGGAGGGTGGCGTGGCAGGCGCATGGAATTGAGCTCTGGATCGTGTGGTTGAAGCTGAAGCCGTACACCAAACAACTGCAAATACAGATCGTGATCGATTGATTGATGATACATTCAACCCCGTTATCCACCATGGTCATTAATTTCTCTGTGCGCACTAGCTGCCAGTGACTGATTCCAGGACTGACTCGAGATGAACACCCGTTGGTGTTTCGCGTCATCGATGTACTGGATCTCGAATCTTCTCCAACTTTCTTCCTCTTCGTCTTTTTCCAGATGAGCTTCAACATCTGTTATTGTTATTGTGCAGTTTCAGTTCTCAGTTCACTGTACAGTCGATATCTTGCCCACTCATGGAAAGCGTCCTTATTTGTGATTCTTCTCCCCCTCAAGAGCTACTTCTCTGCCCGCCGACACTGTTTTTCCAACAAGTACACACCCAGTGTTTGAAAGGTGCTTCTCAGTGATCGTGCACCCCATCAACATTCTAATCTGTTTTAACAAGTATGTACCGTATCTTATTCTATGTCGACTCACTAGGTTGTATCCAGGAAGTTATGCACCTCTCGAGCTGTCGTTCTGGCGCTGATGAGCTGAGGGCCAATATGCAGGAAAAGCAAACCAACTCGTCAGCGCCAGCGATACATGCGGACGCGCAGTCCCCCATCTTTACCTCATTAACAGATCTGCCAAAACCTTCTCCTTCCCGGGTTCCCCTTCTCTCCTTGCGTGCTAAAGTGCCTCTCATAACATTGAGTGGTTTTTAACTTGCGATTCCGCCTTTCGATGTTGATACGTATGCAGTTCACATGAAATGCATCTGAGTGGTCTTCCATACCTGTCATTCTGCCGCTGGCTGATTGAATTAATATGTTGTTAGTCGTAAACACAACATATATAATCCAACTTGCCAGCGTAAGCAAAGCATATGCTGCAAGATATAGACAGGTTCGAAAATAATCGTTGCTTGAGTCCAGGAACTATTGTTGTCGACCACGATGACTCACATGTCTTTGTTCAGTATTACTGCGCTCGTCCTTCTCTGTAGAGCGATTTAGCATTACAGGAAAAGTGAAGGTAATCGATATTGAACGACGAGGAGCTCAATTATAGACGATGAGGTATTTGAACCTCATGCAGATTTCCAGCGCAAATGATCCGAATCGGCTCCAGCAGGCAAAAGCACTCGAGTCAGGCGAGTCAAGTATCTACAAAAAATCACTATCATTATCAATGTGTAGGTTACTCACAGGTTGTGACACGCTGCCGATTGGGGATCGAACTAGAAAATCCTCTATCGTCATGTCGCTCCCAACATATTAAGGCCAACCATTAACATAAGGATCACACATGAGCATACCACCGATGGCAGATTCAACTCGTGCTCACATGAAATGTATCCAGATGGTAGCGCACACTTCAGGGTGTCGTCCTGGCGCGCTGGGGAGTTGGAGTAGGATTTCGGCATCACTCAGAAAACCCGATCCAACTCGTATGCCGCACCATTTATGACACGACACGCTCTCACGTAGTCAACCACCAACGACAAACTAATGGCTATCCTCGATGCTGACCCGGCTTATCCCTGTTCTCTTTCACACTTCCTCGCCTTGGATACACCCATTCCATGGGTGTCTAACTTGCTGTCCCATTCTCGACTGCCACTGTATGCTTTGTGTCTTGTAAGGGTGATGACGGGTGTCGAACTCAGGTACTTGCGTGCAGTGAGCTTTGTTATGATATTTTCCGTTAACAGGGTTTAGGTATTGCATTTATACTCTCTCAAATTTCCGGTGTTCGACACACAAATGTATGGTGATGTCAACCTTGAATTCTGTGAATGGATACTTGATCTTAACGTCAGACACCTTCAAATATTGAAGCTTTTTTGGATTCAAAGGGTGACTGGGGCATGACAAAAGAAGCTGCCAAAACATCGGCAATTCTGCAAAGTTGCGTGGGTTGGTAGGGGAGTGAGAAAGCCATGAATGACTGGGCGCATACTCGGAACAATTCGATACAGTAGGATGAGGAAAGATGGTATTACTGAGTCCAAAGAAAAACCGACAAACGAGTAACGATAAAGTTGGGTGGAAAAAGGAAAACAGATTTGACGCTCTAATAACACCGATAGTAGTCATAGCTGTGAGCCAAGAAGCGAGGAGAAGCAAATGTGATGAATGGAAGGATGAATTAATTCAGGGCGGTTGTACAGCACAGATGGGCCGTGCAGAAGGGCCGTGTCAGGGTATATATGCAAGGCAGCGTCCAAGGCCAATAGTTACACTCACATTCAAGAACCACATTCAAGGATTCACCGCTCCTCGACGTCTTCACTGTTAACTTCGGTAACACCAAATTCTCATCTGGACTTTCAGCATGGATGAACTGACAGAGTCAGCTTTACCAGGAGGCCTATCTTCAAATCACTATCAGTGTCGATCGTATAATACATCGGCACCAGCAGACCTCACCTTCGCAGCATTGAACACATCCAAAGAATACTTGCTCGTACTTGATTACTTCACGGTTTCACCTGTGGAGACGTAGCCATGGATTCTACATCGACGAAGGCAGCTGCCACAAAACGAATTCTGATGCCATCAATAACTTTGAAGGGTCACGGAGATGAGATTCAAACCATATCTTACTTTCCGGACGGCCAGCGAATGATCAGCGGATCTTGGGACAAAACCAATCGACAATGGGATCTGAATGCAGGCAAGGAGATCGAGGAAGCGCGGAACGTCTGTGAGAAGGATGTAGTATCGGCAGTGGCGGTATCAAGGGATGGTCGATGGGTTGTCACTGGTGGTGAAGATTGGTATGGTGGGAAGTTGCAAACCTGCGATGTTGGGACAGGGATTATGAAAAGATTTGAAGGCCACTCACGGAGGATCATCTGCATCGATATATCCGTGGACAGCAAGCTACTTGCGAGTGGGTCAGAAGGCAGTACATCGCGGGTATGGAACCTGGGCACTGGCAAAGTCGTCGCTGGTCCATTCAAGAGTATTCATTGCCCGGGCGTAGTTCGATTCTCAACAGATTCAAAAAAACTCGCAGTCAAGTCATTTATGGGGAAGTCACTTGAGGTCTAGGATGTCCAAACACAGAAATTGGACGTGAGCATAGGCAGATTTGGTGGAGGAGAACTCACATACGCGCCAATGTTCTGGACAAACAACAACAAAAGCATCATAGCCGCATTTAACTTCACAGATAGCTATAACGCCAAGACGATCTACGAGTTCAACGCATCAACGCTGAAGACTGTTGGAACTCCCTTCATAGGGCACACCAAACTTATAACCGGTCTGGCACTTTCATTTGATGGAGCTCTCCTGGTCAGTGCTGCTGAAGATGTCATCAAGCTCTGGAATTGCGAGTCCCGTCAGCTCCTCGCTTCTTTCAATGCTCATATCTATACTCTTATCCTCTCACCCGACTCGCGCCAACTAGCTTACATGACATCCGCCAACAAGGGTCACAAGATTTACATATGTGATATTCCATCCGACGTCCTCGCGAAGGTTGGCGTGCACACTCTCCGCAAACATTTGCTATTTGTGTGCTAACATTTTCTTACAGGCCAGTGCACGCAACAAGTCAGCCCGCATCAATCTATCACCTCCCCCCATCAGTTCTGCCCATGGTCACGCAAGGTCCGAATCTTGGACTGACACACATGCAACCTTCCGTATACAGCCTATTGATGGGCGATCGCTTACTGACATGTGGCAGTGGCCTGCTGACACGCAGTCGTCGCCTGATAAGATGTGGGGTGGAGGACCCACGGCAGATCTCCAAAGTGCAACCATATCGCCTGTCATAGTCCTTCCCCCTCCACCGCAGATACACACTTTTACAGTAGGTTCACGACCACTCCAGGCACGCCCCAACTCCCACGAGCTCCTTCCCTCCTATTCCAATGCGCATGCAGTCTTCTCCGCTCGTAATGTTGGACCTGACAATCTTCTCCCTGAAGCAACGCTCCAAGACCTCTCAGATTATATCATCAGGGATGGAGAGTACCCTGTTGCTCGTGGCGGGTTCGGGGAGATCTGGAAATGCACATATAACAAAGATCGTAGTTCAGTCAAAGTTCGTTTGCCTTTTTTTGTCTGCCCATCTGTCTAAAAATTAATAATCATGCAGGTCGCAGTGAAAGCATTGCAGGTGTACATTGATGATCAACTGGGGGCAGCGAAGACGAAAAAAACAAAGGCAAGTATCTGATAGAACAACTAAGTCTGTTACTTACACCATGGGGCGCCGCTTCATAGAGGATAAAGCGTGAACTCAGGATATGTGCCAACCTCAACCATCCAAACATTCTCCCCGTTTTTGGTTATACATATGGCTTTGGCCCATTTCTAGCAATAGTCAGTCCTTGGGCGGAGAATGGTAACTTCACGGTCTATTTAGAACGCGAGGGTGCAGCTCTTACTCTCGTTAGACGATTCCAGCTGGCAAGTCCCCTCTTCGTGTATTTTGGGTAGACCACAAAACTGATGGAAAACTTAGCTAAGGGATATCATAGCTGGTCTACGATATCAGATGTGATAGACTTCGCTGTTGCCGGATCAAGTCGTGATTAACTATTCCTCATAGTTCACGCCAACAGTGTCATTCATGGTGACTTCAATGGGGTGAGTTTGATCCTCTCGATGTGCCCAATTTCATTGAGACATGAGCTCCAGCCTAACGTGCTGATCCATGGTGATGGCACTGCATGTGTTGCTGACTTCGGCCTCTCCTTGATGTATTCAAAGTTTGTAAGCGCCTCTCAGGCTTCCTGGACATCCACGCTCAAAGGCAACATGCGATGGATGGCTCCTGAGCTTCTTGGAGAGCGGGAGGATGGGTCTCAAGCTCGGCCAAGCGCGCAGAGCGACATGTATTCATTTGGCGGTATCATGCTGCAGGTACGTCCGGGTTAATTTTGACCTCTCGTTGATATCACGAGCTTCACTCGTAGGTCCTCACCAACAAAGTACCCTATTATCACTTCACGAATGATGCCGCCATCATACTTTGCATAGCCAAGTCGCAAACGCCTTCCCGATATCGTTATCCTGAGCTCCCTGAACAATACTGGCAATTTATCGAGCAATGCTGGTCTACTCATCCTTGGAACCGTCCCTCGACGGAGGGAGCTGACACTGCGATCAGCAATGAATTTGACTCGTTGTCCAGACCTAGTTGATTCTTGCACTGTCTCGCATTCAGGAATCTTTTTACAGTACAGCCAGACAGATAAACCTAGGCACACCTGTATAGTAAACGTAGGCTCACCCCAAGATTTCTCTTGTAATATTGGAGCACACTTATGTCGCAAATGAGACACGTCAATTGGAGTCATTGGAGTCGACGAAACAATTATCCTGTTCGCAAATTCTGCGACAACCAAATTCAGCATGCAGGCGAGCACTGGTCTGACTGAGTCTCCCATTGTCGGTCCTTCAAGATAGAATAAAGATGGCTGGTTCACGTTCTCCCGGTACCAGTGCTGATGTCGAAACCCCCTCGTATGGTTCTATACCTATTTCAATTTCCATCACCATTCTGTTCCGCCCCCGTCATACGTCAGGTTTTGCACCACTGGCGTTCGAGAATGGGTTTCAGGTGTTGCACGGCGTCACCAGGCTTGGCCTTTCGAATTATGGGACAGGCACTTCAGTTTTTCAATCTCAAAGTTGGAGGGACATTTAAAGCTCGAACCATCATAAACTCACAGGTGATCGAAGCTCAATCGAGGCAAAAATGGTCGATGACGAAAGGTTGTGTGCTTCGGAAAAGTGAGTGAAGCCTTGGACGAGTATGTACTTGAGAAATTAGAATAGTTGAGACCATGGATGAAGAGAGGTGGTCTCCGTGTTGTCCCGTACAATGTTAATAGCAACTGTTCACGTATCTGGAGCAAAAGTGACCAACGAAGAAAGTTGAATGCTAAAAGCTGATGCCATAGCATATCAAAACTTTCAGGCCATGCTGATACGCCAATAACAAGCACACAGCAACACTGGTGGGTGGGAAATAGAAACAAGATTGGCGCCCTAGCACTGGAAATTTTCATGGCTGCGACAGCCTGTGAGCCTGTCAGTCAAAAGCAAGGAGAAGTAGAATCGAGTGATAGCACATTCTGCACGACAACTGTATCCACTGGCTTTGTGGAATTTTCCCCTCTAGATCATTGATAGCCTCTTGGTAATATCAATTCTCATTGGAACTTCCAATGCGGATGAACTGACGATCAGGTCTACTATATGCAAGGTGCTCGCTAAGGATCTTAAAACCACCGTCAACGTCGAGTCTACAGCACACAAGAGAGCTCACATTCGCACCGTCACACATCCAAAAAATACTTGCTCATACTCGATTACTTTACAATTTCACTGGCGGAGGCATAGCCATGGCTTCTGGTACATCGAGGAAGGCAGCTGCCACGAAACGGATTCTGACACCATCAATGACTTTGGAGGGTCACGAAAAACTAATTCAATCCATATCCTACTTTCCAGATGGCCAGCGAATGATCAGCGGATCTCACGACAAGACGACTCGGCAATGGGATATGAAGGCGGGCAAGGAGATCGAGGAAGCGCGGAATGTTTGTAAGGTTGAGGTATGGGCAGTGGCGGTGTCAAGGGATGGTCGATGGGTTGTTACTGGTGGCAGAGATTCCTCTGGCGATCATGCAGAACTGAAAGCCTGTAAGGTTGAAACGGGGATCGTGAGAACATTCAAAGGGTCATGGAAGATCACCTGCATTGATATCTCTGTAGACAACACGCTCCTGGCGAGCGGGGCAGATGATTATACAGCACGGATATGGAACTTGGGTACCGGCAAACTCGTGGCTGGTCCATTCAAGGGCATTGAATGGCCGGGCGCAGTTCGATTCTCAACGGACTCGAAGAAGCTCGCAGTCAAGTCGTGGTTAGGGACGTGCCTTGAGGTCTGGGATGTCCAATCACAGACATTGGATGTGAGGAGAGGGGTTCCTGGTACTGGACCACTTGCAAATACGCCGCTTTTCTGGACAAAGAACAACAAAAACATTATAGCCCCATTCAGCTTCCCCGTGCATCCTGATAAAATCAGCACGATCTACGAGTTTGACGCATCGACGCTGGAGACTGTTGGAACTCCCTTCGAAGGGCATACCCAGAATATCACTGGTCTAGCACTTTCGTCTGATGGAGCTCTTCTGGCCAGTGCTTCAAGAGACTACTCTATCAAACTCTGGGCTATGGAGTCACGCCAACTCCTCGCTTCCTTCGACGTCCAGAACCCCATTACTCTTGTCCTCTCACCCGATTCGTGCAAACTAGTTTACACGACACAGATGAAAGATAATTACAAGATCTACATATGCAATACTCCGCCCGCCGTCCTTGCTCAGGTCAGCGTATGCACCCCCGCAAACATTTACTGCTCGTGTGCTAACATTCTCTTACAGACAAGTGCACGCAAAAAATCAGTCCGCAGGGATCTACTCAATGTGCGTGTTTCATCTTTTGTTTATTACACCACTCATTGATCACTGTCATTGCAGTCCAGTGCAACTCGTCCTCCTACTGGGCGCCGCAGACCAGCAATATCTGCCATACCTATGCCATTGAGACCCCCACCTACGATAAACCCGAAGGAACGCGTTTTCCCGAGCCTCAGCAAACTTCTTCACTTCGCTCCTCGCACAAACGCACTACACTCTGTTCAAAACGATCAACATCCGAGTCGTGATCCCTTAGATGTCTGTTTTTTTCTTCTTGTTTCTTTCGCATTTGATTTGACACTCGTCCCACAGGTCCCTGCTACTTTACCCCTACAATCCCCTCTCTCTGGGCAGGCCGCAACTCAGATTGACCGTGTCAGTCTTGATTTTATTCTCACAGTGCACGACTGAGTATGTATCCAGTTTGAAATAAGTTCTCTGCCTCCCCCCTCAAACGGAGTCACACAATTCATACGACAACACCTTTCTTTCCTCGTGCCAAAACATAATCACGCACCAGTCGTCGAAGTCGCACCTGGGCGAAAGTTCACTGTAACTAACATTTTCTTACCTCTCTGTGCCCGTTTGCTGATTTGTGCCCTACAGCGGCTGGCTGCTGCCAAACTACCGGAATACAAAAAAGTAGATGATACCCGATATCCATCTGGCCAGCAAGCTGCCGTGCCACAGCAAAATGACTCATCCGACGTCGATTCACTCCCAGACGTGCATTGGTGCACAGCATTCCTGTGCTACTATTCCTGTTTATCTCATGGCGGACTGAGGATGCCTCCTCGATGGCGCTTGGAACGCGTTGACATAGCTCGCCAAAATGGTGCAACGAATAGCAGCCATAGTGGTGCTCCCGGGTACACTAAACCTATTTGTTCATGAAATCCATTCACTGATGTAGTCTTTTAGGGTCCAGCACGAGGAAATTGAATTGAAATCGATGACTCATCAGTCACAGCCAGAGGCAGGACCATCTCACCTTGCTGTAGCCACGAATATCTAGGGGCGCAGTCTTCATAAATGTTTCATTTGTTGAGCAGTTCATATGTTAGGTCTTGCATAATTTCGTGAACCAGCCGCCTTGTTTGAACCAACTTCATGCCCTTTCTTTCGTACGACTATGGCTTTTGAGTCAACACTGTTTTCGTAGCTGGTTAACTTGGAGTCAATCTGTTGTTCGTCATACACACCATCTTGCCAGCGTTAGCGAGGCACGTGATGCAAGATATCGACAGGCTCTTAAACAATCCTTGTTCGAGTCCAGGAACTCTTGCTGTCATCTGCAATGACCTGTATGTCTCACTGCGTTTGCCTACATCTTACTCGCCTTTTTCTGTAGAGTGATTTAGCATTATAGGAAATGTAAAGGTAATCAATATTGAACGTTGAGGAGCTTAATAATAGATGGTGTGTTTAAAACTTCTAGCGTGAATGAATAGATGATCTGAATCGGCTTCAGCACTCTTGGGTGAGTCAAGTATCGACAAAAAATCACTACCATTACCAATGTGAGGGCTACTCACAAGTTGTAACGCGCTGCTGATTGGGGATCGAACTTTATCGGATCGCTTCCAACAAATCAAGCCCAACAATTAACACAAGGATCACACAGGTGAGCCCATCATTGACTGCATATTACATTGTAAAGTCACTGCTTACATAAATGTATACAGCGCACGCTTCAGGCTGTCATTCTGGCACGCTGGTGAGCTAGAGTGGGATTTTGGCATCCGATCCAATTGCCAACATCAGCGACGTATATACTGCACCATTTATGACACAGACACGCTCTCACATAGTCAACCGCCAATGACAAACTCCAGGACGCCAGTGGCTGTCCTCGATGTTGAACCGGCACTGTATGCTTTGTGATTTGTAAGGTGATGATGGCCGTCAGCCTTGAGTGCTTGCAGGTGGTGAGTGTTGTTATGATATAAGCCGTTAACAGGGTCTAGATATTGCATTTCTATCCTCAAGTTTCCGGTGTTCGATACACAGATGTATGGTGATGTCGATCTTGAATTCCATGAGTGGGCCCTTGATCTCAGTGTCAAAGACGCCTTCAAATGTCGAAACTTTTGCGAGGTTAAAGATGGCTAGGGCGCGACAAAAGAAGCTGCCAAAACATCCGCACACCTGCAAGGTCATGTGGGTTGGTAGGGAAGTGAGAAAGCTTTTGGATGTGCATGTACTCAGAACAGTTTGATGCAGTAGGATGAGGAAACTGTGTCCAAAGTGAAATTGACATACGAGCAACAACAACGTTGGGTAGAAAAAGAAAAACAGATTTGACACTTCAGTAATCATAGTGGGCCATAGCTGTGTGCCGAAAAGTGAGAAGAAGCAAATGTGATGATTGGAAGGATTCAGGGCGCAGTACACAGCACAGATAGGCCATGCAGAAGGAGCATGTTAGGGTATATATGTGCAGGATGGCGCCCAACACCCAGAATTCACCCAACCCCAATGTCTTCACTGCTAAGTTCTCAGTAACACCAAATTCTCATCTAGACTTCCATTCAGTTTTAGCAGGAGGCCCATCTTCAAATCACTATCAGCGTTAGTCGCATAATACATTGACACCAAGAGACCTCACCTTCGGATCGTTGAACAAAGTCAAAGAATACCTTTCCCATATTTGACTACTTCATAGTTTCACTCACGGAGATGTAGACATGCCTTCTACATTGATGAAGGGAGTTCCCACAAAATGGATTCTGACTCCATCAATGACTTTGAAGGGTCACCAAAAATGGATTCAATCCATGTCCTAATATCCAGATGGCCAGCGAATGATCAGTGGATCTTTTGACAAGACTGCTCGACAATGGGATCTGAAGGCAGGCAAGGAGATTCAGGAAGCACAGTATGTTTATGAGAATAAGGTAATACCAGCAGTGGCAGTATCAAGGGATGGTCGATGGGTGGTTAATGTTGGTGGGGATCCCAAACATCTGGAGCTAAAAGCTTGTGAGATTAAAACAGGGATTGAGAAAACATTCGAAGGCTACCCACAGATGATCATCTGCTGCATTGATATCTCCATGGACAGCAAGTTACTTGCAAGCGGAGCAAGTAATTTTACAGTGCGGATGTGGAATTTGGACACTGGCAAACTTGTGGCTGGTCCATTCAAGAGCGTCGATTTGGTGAGCGCAGTTCAATTCTCAACAAATGCGAAGAAGCTTGCAATGATGTCGTGGAGGGGGAAGTTCCTCGAAGTCTGGGATGTCCAAACACATAATTTGGATGTGAGGATAGGAAAATTTAGCTATTAATCAAGGCACATACGTATCGATGTTCTGGACAAACAAAAACAAAACTATCATAGCCGCATTCAGCTTCACCGAGGATGACAATCTACGAGTTTGACACATCGACGCTGGAGACCGTCGGAACTCCTTTTGAAGGCCATACATCAACGTTAGCTATCACTAGCCTAGCACTTTCATTTCATGGTGCTCTCCTGCTCAGTGCTGCTGACATAGATGACACCATCAAGCTCTGTGCTTTTGAGTCCCGCCAGCTCCTCGCCTCCTTCGACGTTCAGAGTCCCATCACCCTTGCCCTCTCATCCGACTCGCGCCAATTCGCTTACGCGGTATATACCGATGAAGATGATGACAACATTATTTATATATGCAACACTCCACCAGACATCCTTGCTCAGGTCAGTGTACGCGCTTCTCACAAACATTTACTATTTATGTGCTGACATTCTCTTACAGACCAGTGCACGCAAAAAATCAGCCCGCAGGGATCTGCTAAATGTGCGTGCTTCATCTTGTCCTCATTACACCACTCATCGATCACCATCATTGCAGTCTGATGCAGCTCCTCGTCTTCCTGCCGGGCGACGCAGATCACCAACATCTGTCATATCCATGGTGCCAAGACCTCCACCTACCATAAACCCGCAGCAATCGGTATTCCTTCGCCTCAGCAAGCTTTTTCGCTTCTCTCCTCGCACAAGTGCAGTATACCCTAGTCAAAATAGTCATCTCCGTGATCCCTTAGATGTATGTTTATTTCGTGTTTCTTTTGCATCTGATTTGACACTCGTACCACAGGTCCCTGCTACTTTGCCCTTACCATCCCATCTCTCTGGGCAGGCCTCAACTCCGTTTGATCATGCCAGTCTTGATTTGATTAAACTCACAATGTACGACTGAGTGAATATCCAGTTTGAAATAAATTCTCCGCCTCCCCCCTCAAATGGAGTCACGCCATTCCTACGGCAGCATCTTTCTTTCGTCGTGCCAAGACATAGTCGCGCACCAATCGTTGAAGTCACTCCTGGGCGAAAGGTCACTGTAACTCACATCTTCTTATCTCTCTGTGCCTCTTTGCTTATTTATACCCTACAGCGGCTAGCTGCTGCCAAACTACCGGAATATAGAAAAGTAGACGATACTCGACATCCGTCTAGCCAACAGTCTCCCGTGCCACCTGAACACGACCCATCTGACGTTGATTCACTCCCAGACGTGCATTGGTGCACAGCATTCCTGTGCTACTATTCCTGTTTGTCTCATGGCAGACTGAGAATGCCTCCTCGATGGCGCTTGGAGTGTGTTGACACACCCCGCCAGGATAGTATGACGAATGACAACCGTAGTGGTGTTTGTGGTCGCAGTTAATTTTGTGTACATATGTTCGCTGTTGTATCCTCCACAACTGATGATTTCCCACTTATATACCGATTATACGCTATCTGGGATACTGGACTTATTTGCTAAATCACATCACAACATGAACTTGTATGACTCGGATTATCATCCTCATGTGAGCTCATCCTTGCTGACGTTATACCCCGCAGAATGTTGATCTGGTCAAGTTTGACCACAACTCAGGGACATTCGGATATGAATTCCGGCGAGAGCATGAGTTTTGGCTACATATTCGACTCACTCTTTTCAGTCTCGACTACTGCCAGCTACTTCACTGTTTGTCACCTCCCCACCTCCTCCAACATCTGGCCGCACAATATATCAACCTGGTGTGGCCTGTTCGTACAGGTCATGCACAACTGCCTATAGTCGATGTTCCTCTCGCTCAGAGTAAAGAGGTATGTTTGGTTGATCTTCATCATTGTATACTATGCCTCATAAATTATTTTGTGGCGCAACACTGCAGCGGGTGCTCGTAAAAAGGACGACAATATAGACCTGATGAATATTCCGATCCTCCGCCGAACCCTGATTCAGAACAACCAGCCACAGCAGTACAGCCTGCCACCAGAGAGCATGGAAGCGGCCGCTATTGTTTTTGTTTTTAGAGTTGTTTCGTTGACATTTCCCCGTTAAACTTTAGGGCAATCGTGTCGCTCCTCGTACTTTTTACTAAACATGCACACATTTGGATACATTCTCATCCTTGAGATTTGGTTAAGGAGTCGGGGATATCATTGAGATTTGTTCAACTCGCATCCAGTACATCCATAGTAAGTTATAGAGTCAACTCACCCAAGAATATCGACACTTTGAAACTCCTTTCTTGACACGCTTCCTCGCTCCTTCATGAGGAGCACTGGGTGAGAAAGCCTCGGATGTGGGCGTACTTAGAACAGTCTGATACAGCGGGATGAGGAAAGGTGATCTTGCCGAGTTCAAAGCGAAACCAACAAATGGGCAACGATAAAGTTGGGTGGGAAAAGGAAAACAGATTCAACGCCCCAATAACACCGATAGTAGCCATGGCTATGAGCCAAGAAGCGAAGCGAAGTAAATGTGATGAATGGAGGGATTTAGGGTGCAGTGCACAGCATAGATAGGCCATGCAGAAGGGGCGTGTTAGGGTATTTGTATATGCAAGGCGAAGTCCGAGGCCAATAATTGCACTCACATTCAAGAAGTCATCTTTCCCCAACGTCTTGACTGCTAAGTTCTCGGTAACACCAAATTCTCATTTGGACTTCCAGCGCGGATAAACTGACGTTCGGCCATACCAGGGGGCCTATTTTCAAATCACTGTCAGTGTTAGTCGTATAGTACACCCACACCAGGAGACTCACTTTCGCGCCGTTAACATATCCAAAGCTCATACTCGATTACTTCATGGTTTCACTGGCGGAGACGCAGCCATGGCTTCTACATCGACGAAGGCAGCTGCCACGAAATCGATTTTGATTCCATCAATGACTTTAACGGGTCACAGAAATGAGATTCAATCTGTATCCTACTTTCCGGACGGTCAGCGAATGATCAGCGGATCTCTGGACAAGACTGCTCGGCAATGGGATCTGAAGGAGGGCAGGGAGATCGAGGAAGTGCGAGATGTTTGGGAGAAGGTATCGGCAGTGGCAGTGGCGGTATCAAGGGATGGTCGATTGGTTGTCACTGGTGGTGGACATTTCAATTGTGCAGAGTTGAAAGCCTGTGAGGTTGAGACGGGGAGTGTGAAAACATTCAAAATTCCCTCACAGAAAATCAACTGCATTGATATCTCTGCAGATAGCACGCTGCTAGCGAGCGGGGCATTTGATCGGACAGCGCGGATATGGAACTTGGATACTGGAAAACTCGTGGCTGGTCCATTCACGAGCTCTTGTAGCATGGGTGCAGTTCGATTCTCCCCAGACTCCAAGAAACTTGCGGTCAAGTCAGGCGCGGGGACGCGCCTTGAAATTTGGGATGTCGAAACACAAAAATTGGATGTGACGAGAGGGATATCTTGTAATGGTATACTTGCATTTCCGCCACTTTTCTGGACAAACAACAAAAACATCCTAGCCACTTTCACATTCGACACAAATGACCAAACCAATTGCAAGACGATCCACGAGTTTGACGCATCGACGCTGGAGAGTGTCGGAACTCCCTTTGAAGGGCACACCCTCAATATCAGTGGTCTAGCACTCTCATTTGATGGCGCTCTCCTCGCTAGCACTTCCTGGGACCACACCATCAAGCTCTGGGCTTTTGAGTCCCACCAGCTCCTTGCTTCCATTCACAATATTATTTTTCCTTCGATCCTTGTCTTCTCACCTGACTCCCACCAGCTAGCTTATACAACAAGCCACAAAGATGATTGCAAGATCTGCATCTGCGATATTTCACCCGAAGCCCTTGCTCAGGCCAGCGTACGCATTCCTTTCAAACGTACATCGTTCGTGTGCTAATATTCCCTTATAGACTAGCACACGCAAAAAGTCAGCTCGCCGTGATCTACTAAATGTGAGTGTTTCACCTTTTACTCATTACACCACTCATCGATCATCGTCATTGCAGTCTGATGCAGCTCCTCGTCTTCCTGCTGGGCGCCGCAGATCACCAATATCTGTCGTACCCATGGCTCCGAGACCTCCACCTACAATAGACCTGCAGCAACCCATGTTCCTTCGCCTCAGCAAACTTCTTCGCTTCTCTCCTCGCACGAACACTGGTCGAAACAGTCAACCTCGTGATCCCTTAGATGTCTGTTTCTTTTCGTGTTTCATTCACAGTTTATTCAACACTCGCGCTGCAGTTCCCTGCTACATCGCCCTTACCTACCAATCGCCCTCGTGCAGAAAACGCTCTATCGACACCCTTGCCTGGTGGCAGGGCCTTTTTCAATCCTATTCAGTCATCATCGGACAAGGGAAAACAAAAGATGCGTGAACTGAAACGAAAAACTGTAAAAGTTGTCGATGTTCCACTCGGACAAGCCACCTATGTTTGTTTTCTGCAATTCTGTTGGGCTCGTGAGATCTGACTGCGTCATTCACTAGGGCGATGTTGTTGGTGTGGACGACGGAATACGACCGTATGTTCTCTTCTTTTGCCTCAGCTGGTTCCAGAAAAAGGAGAAGAAGCAGGAACCACGCCCAGTCTATGACGATGAACTCGAGGACGACGAAGAGCAAGAAAATGTTCTTGATCCAGTCGTTTTGCCTCTTCCCGGGTACACTTAACCTAACCATCCACAAACATTCATTTACTAATGTGGTCTTCTAGGGTCCAGCACGAAGAAATTGAATTGAAATCGATGGCTAGTCAGTCACAACCAGAACCTGGACCATCTCGCCTTGCAGTAGCTGATGAACACTCAGAGGCGCAGTCTTCCTAAATATTTTATCCGTTGAGCATTTCATCTGTTGAATCTCGCACTGTACCTCCAGCTTTACGACTTGTTTTGGAAGAATAAACATAGTTGCGTCCTCACTTGAGTACATTGACGAGTGGGCGATATAATTTAGATATTCAAGCTTGAGAGTTTGGAAAGGGAAGCCTGATATGTCTACGCCTGGCATCAATGTATATGAACTCGTTCTCTGCCCAGACTAGCATTTCAGATTCGCCGGATCACAGTGAGAGCTGGCTACAAATCCGGGCTTCTGCCAGTGACTATGCTATTCAACAGGAACTGTGGCAAGTTATCGAGAATGGAAAAAGAGGATGTCCGGCTTCCTTTCTATGGAGCGTGGGTATCAGTAAGCTAATCGTCCATCACAGGGCGCTGCTTCATAGAGGATAAAGCGTGAACTCAGGATATGTGCCAACCTCAACCATCCAAATATTCTCCGCATTTTTGGCTATACGTATGGGTTCGGCCCATTTATAGCAATAGTCAGTCCTTGGGCGGAGAATGGTAATTTGACGGTCTACTTGGAGCGTGAGGGTGCGGCTCTTACTCTCCTTAGACGATTTCAGCTGGCAAGTCCTCTCTTCGCGTATTTTAGTAGACCACAACTGATGTAAAACTTAGCTAAGAGATATCATAGCTGGTCTGCGATATCGTATGTGATAGACTTTACTGTTGCCGGACCGAGCCATAAACTACTCCTCATAGTCCACGCCAACCGTGTCATCCATGGTGACTTCACTGGGGTGAGTTCGATGTTCTCGATGGTTCCAATTTCATTGAGACGTGAGCTCCAGCCTAACGTGCTGATCTATGGTGATGGCACTGCGTGTGTTGCTGACTTTGGCCTTTCCTTGATGTATTCCGAGGTTATAAGCGCCTCTCAGGCTTCCTGGACGTCCACGCTCAAAGGCAACATGCGATGGATGGCTCCTGAGCTCCTTGTATCAGGGCGGGAAGATGGATTCCTAACTCGTCCGAGCGAGCAAAGCGACATCTTTTCGTTCGGCGGTATCATGTTGCAGGTACGTGTTTGGAGTACTCTCAACTTGTTGATGATATCATTAGTTCTGCCTGTAGGTCCTCACCAACAAAATTCCTTATTATTACCTCCCGAATGACGCCGCCATCGTCCTATGCATAGCTAGGTCGGAAAAGCCCTTCCGATCTCGTTACACTGAGCTCCCTGAAAAATACTGGACGTTTATCGAGCAATGTTGGTCTAAAGTATACGAGGTGAGTGATTTTGAGCTTTTTTGAGTCTTAACCTGTATGCTCCTTGCTGGCATGATGTGGTATCTCATACCTTTTAAATTAAACAGTCTCTGGCCTTGCTGGCATAGCGTATGTCATGCTTCTAAGATTTTATAAGGAACTACCAACTTCAGGACACGTCATCACGATCCGCGGTAATCAGTGAGTATCTCGCAAAAGGTAATCACAGTCTTCGCATTTCTTTTCGTGATGCTCCAACATTGTGGGCACATGAGCCCGACATATTCTCGGGCCCATCTCAATCTCACCATACCATACAGTCCCTCATACACTTATTCTTCAAGCGTGAAAGTGACTTAACCAGCAAGGTACTTTTCCTGCTCACAGGACTTCGGCTCTCGGTTTCTGAACACGGTATCAATGGCTGGGAGCTCTATTCGCAGAGTAAGATAAGTCATTGGGTCACTTTTCCTCCTCACGACTCCTGCTCCTATGGACATTTTGTTTGCATTGAGATGTTTGTGGATCACCACCCAGTTATGCAAATCACTGTTGGACACATGCTGAGTATGAGCGTTGTCAGGGTGTTCTTATTTCGTGGTTCTTGAGCGCAATACTTGTATGGTGGGAATTCGACATTATACAACGCCTTCAGGTGTCATTGCCATAACCTCAAGAAGTCCTTTTTTTTCCAGTGATGCTACTTTCCCAACCGACGGTTATCTATTGCCCATAAGCACATGCCACTTCATATTTCAAATCCATATTCACAGCCTATCCAGGTGATCTCGCACGTCTCAAGCTGTTGTCCTGGCATTGGTGAGTGGGTGGTTTATTGGTAGCACACAAGGAAACCAACCTAACTTACCAGCGCTAGCGATGCACATACCACATCATTTTTGACACTGACACGCAGTCCACCATCTCTACCTAGCAGTTCTGCCCCTATGCCCTTCTTAGGCGGTTCCCTTCCTCTATCTACCCACGCTCAAGCGTCACTCTCGTAACATTAACCAGTTGATGCGACTCTGCCCAGTGCTTTCTCATGCTGAAATATTGCTAGGTGCTCATATCATTCTGACACTGGGGACTTGAGGCGTGATGCCTGTGTAAACATACGGGAAACATGACCCAAGTCGCCAGTGTTGACGCGGATGGCCTCTCAAGTATCAGAGATTAGATCCACATACCCGGAGAAACTTCGCCGTCAAACAGACTTAGCTTGTTCGTCCGGTGTGCAAATATCTTGTTCCGTCTCACTGCCCTCCTCAATTAGTCTCCATGCAGAATGAATCAACGCCTACATGTATTCCTCTCCAGCAGACCAGAGGGACTGTGTCCGATATAACCGACTGAACTAACATATCCGCGTGTTGTGACAAAGAAGAAATTAGACGATAAAGGGTACCCATCACAACGTCACAGCAAACAGTCGAATCCGGTTCAGTCCCACCCATGCCAGCCGAAACCCCAGTTGATGGCAATCGTGACGGGGAGTGTTCTACAAGTGCCAGTGTTGTTGTCAAAATACTCTGTCTGAATGGACCTTCATCAGCGTGGTGTTACGCCCCAGTCGTACGTCAGGCTTCATGGCAGCAGCGTCCTTGGAGAACGGGTCTCGAGTGACGGTCATTGCACAATGACTCTCGTATCGCTCTCGGCCTGTTGAATTCTGGGTAAGGGCATCTCGTTTTTGGACTGTAGCGTCAGGAAGACATTCAAAACTGGGAACATTGTAGATTCAAAAGTGATCAGAGCGTGATCAAGACAAAAATAGTCGATGACAACAGGTTGTGTGGGTTGGTGAGGCACCAGCTTTGGATACTTAAGAACCTCTCAACTATGGGACGAGGAAAGGTCGTCTCCGTGTTGTCTCCGTACAATGTTAATAACAATTGTTTATATGTCTGCTAACGGTTAGAGCAGCACTGCAATAACGATACGCCAGAGCTAACAAGCACACAGCAACGTTGGCGGGTGGGAAATATAAACGAGATTGACGCCCTAGCACAGGAAGTGCTCATGGCTGTGAAAGGCTGTAAGTGGTTAAGCAAGGAGAAGTAGATTCGAGAGATAGCATATCTTGCACAATGGTTGTACTCACATCGTAGAATTTCTCCCTCTCAACTTCTTGGCAATGTCAATTCACATTCGAACTTCTAGCGCGGATTGACTGACGACTCTACTAGAGGCAAAATAATCGTTAAGGTTACAACACACGAGGGGAACTCACCACGGGTCCAGCAAACACATCCAAAGAATCACTTTCACGGTTTCGCTCGCGGAGACATGGCCATGGCTTCTACATCGAGGAAGGCAGCTGTCACAAACCGGATTCTGAGACCATCAATGACTTTGAAGGGTCACGGAGAATGGATTTATTCCATAGCTTACTTTCCAGACGGCCAGCGAATGATCAGCGGATCTGAGGACGAGACCGCTCGGCAATGGGATCTGAAGGCAGGCAGGGAGATTGAGGAAGCGCGGGATGTTTACGAGAAGGAGGTATGGGCAGTGGCGGTATCAAGGGATGGTCGATGGGTTGTCACTGGTGGTGGAGATCACAATCGTGGGGAGCTGAAAGCCTGTGAGGTTGAAACGGGGATCGTGAAAACATTTACAGGACATTCACAGACGATCGCCTGCATTGATATCTCCGCGGACAACACGTTACTGGCGAGTGGATCACAAGATAGAACAGCACGAATATGGAACTTGGACACTGGTAAACTTGTGGCTGGTCCGTTCGAGAGCGTTGGTGGCGTGGGCGCAGTTCGATTCTCCCTAGACTCGAAAACACTTAAGGTCGCAGTGAAGTCTTGGGTGGGGAAGTGGATTGAGGTCTGGGATGTCCAATCACAGACATTGGATGTGAGGAGAGGGAATTTAACGGAGGACACGTCACATACGCGCCAATGTTTTGGACCAAAAACATCATAGCCGCGTTCAGCTTCACCGGTACTATCGATGCCCTCGCCATGACTATCTACGAGTTCGATGCATCGACACTGCAGACTGTCGGAACTCCCTTCGAAGGTCACACCGACACTGTCACTGGTCTAGCACTTTCATTCGATGAAGCTCTTCTCGCTAGTGCTTCCTTCGATGACACTATCAGGCTGTGGGATTGCGAATCCCGCCAACTCCTCGCCTCCTTCGACGTTCAGAAGATCACTGCCCTTCTCCTCTCACCCGATTCGCGCCAACTAGCGTACAAGTCATACGCCAGTGATGATCACGAGATCTGCATCTGCGATACTCCACCGGATGTTCTTACTCAGGCCAGTATACGCCTTCCCCGCTATTCGTATGCTAATGTTCTCTTACAGACCAGTGCGCGCAACAAGTCAGCCGGTAGCGATCTACTGAATGTGCGTGTTTCATCTGTTATTTATTGTGCCACTCAGTCATTGATCACTGTCATTGCAGTCTGATGCAACTCGTCGTCATGCAGCTGGGCGCCGCAGACCACTAATTTCTACCGTACCTGTGTCGTCGAGACCTCTGCCTACAATAGACCCGCAGCAACCCGTTTTCGTTCGCCTTCGCAAATTTCTTTCTTTCTCGTCTCACACAAACGCAGTACATCCTATTCGGAACGATCAACCCCGTGATCCCTTAGATGTACGTCTCTTTTCTGGTTTACTTTGCATTTGATTGGACGCTCGTGTTGCAGTTCTCTGCTACGTTGCCCTTACCCCGCCCTCTCTTGGGGCACACCTCAACTCAGGGACGTCCAAATATAAATTCTGGCGAGAACGTGAGTTTCGGCTACTTGCCGTCACATATTCGACTCACTCTTTTTAGTCTCAACCAGAACGTCCTCAGTAAGCTATGTGCTAACGATTTTGTTTTTGCCATTTCATAAGGGCTCTGAGTTAAAGTCTATCCTTTGATGATTGTTTCTGTAGAAAACGAATCCGTTCCCTCCTCTCTGGGAGTCAACTGGGTAAAATGATATCTGCACATACGGGATAGCGTCGCTAAATCGAGATCGACATCCAGAAGTTCCGCGCGCCGGTCCATGTATCGCTTCTAGTTGGGTTAAATAGAATATATAAAATTCGCGATGCGAGAGGCTGACCCACCGACCCAAAGCGCAAATTATCGGGTGGGTCAGTGATTCCAATCGATATTCCGTCGTCTTGGTAAAGGGCAGTGTTGGTGGTCGTGGGTGAGGATGTCGAGAGAAGACATCTGGAAGTCTGACAGCTTTGCTGATGCTTGCGACGTCGATGAAGCACAGACGAATGAAGGTAGTCGTTCATTCTTTAGTAGGGCATTTCCAGAGTTTTGTGGTGCCTAATGCTTCACGCTGGGAGTCAACGCTGCAGTGAACAGCGCTTGGGGGCTGGTGGTCAAGAATATGTCCTTTTAGTTGATGTAGAGCTTACCCCTTCGCGCACCCTCACAACTACCTTGCAGTGCGAGAGACTCTACTTTCCCTTGTCGCACTTCAGGTACGCAGTTCTTGTCTGCAGAAAGGCTCGGTGTTGCACATTCGTAAGCAAGAAGCGCTGGAATGTCTGCATCGCGTGGGTCGTATCGAAAATGCCATCTATGGTGGGGAAAACGAGATGGAATTTAAATGGAAGTCTCTTCCATGGTTGGCTATAGAGTTTATCAGTCTTACAAAATCGCTGGAAAGTGAGTTTGGGAGTGGCCAGATAATTGCAAGTTTCGACCTCATGGTCACTGCTTACGCCGCACAAGATAAACGCTCTCATTGTCATGTGAATAGATGAGGTCGAGTACTTGTCGGAGTTTGAAGAAACAAAGTGTAGACGTCTCACGTCTGCAACTCACCCTCACTGCACAAGTCATCGCCGGCTCATCCGTCTCCACTATGAATCTCACATGAACTGTTCGAAAAATTTGTTGGTGATCCCAAGGTGTGACATCAGACGGTTCAACAACTATTCTATCCATATGTACATGGTAGTCCAGCACTCCCCTCCCCGATGCAACATCATGCAGCCCTTGTAAGTTAGTACCCTGAAGGAACACTGATTTTCGTCTTGGTCAACGAGGACGTTATGAGTCGCTAAAACCATGCATCTAATTCATGGCCAGCCACAGGCACTATCTCATTCACCTTGGTGAGTTTTTCCGTTTAGACGATACTCCTTCCACAGAGCTGACATTCGACCACAGAGAATAGTCATCTGAATAGACACCCACGCTGATATATAAATACAGTTCAGTCTACCCAGAGTAGATACATACACGGAATGCCCCTCGAACTTCTCAATATCGACCCTTCGTCCATCTCCAGACTTCGTTCTTGCGAAGTTTGACTGGTTCTCGCCTTCATCGAGTTGCGGAACGTGGACAAGGCTATATTTCGGAAGCAACACTTTTAGTATCTACGAGGTTGATTGGTGCGTTGGCTTTCGTATGGAGGGGCGCAGACGCTGACTCGGTGACGTACTAGGCATCTACAAGGTAGTCAAAGTGGCACTCGACTATGTCAATTGGCGCATTCACCTGAGCCTTGACGTCGACACACTCGATCCGAGTTTTGCGCCTAACGCGGGAGCACCAGTAAGCATTTTGAGTTGATTCTTGACAATCAGTGGTTTTAGTGGGATGGAGTCAGTCATATGGTTTGCACGCTTTTGATGACACAATGCGCACCGAAAATACCTTCTGATGGAAATGTGTTTTGAAGGTCACGAAAATGCGCACAATTCCCCACGTATCCCGAGTCAGATACCTGACGCTGCAGGCACTCACTATATGCGTGAAATAAGCACATTTGCTTGTGCAGATCCTTTATGCATCGTTTGTCCCGTTTCATTGAGACTTGCAGCTACAAACACTTCGATCCGTTGTAGGAATGGCCAAGTCTACGACAGGCAGATGATGTCTTCCTACATGAATTTATTCCAACTCGTCAGATATGAAGTCAATGACCAGCACTCCCCAAAATCCCGCAGGTGCGCGGTGGCCTTACAGGACACTACATCTTGGAGGTGATTCATAAGACTGGGTTTCTCGTCGCGCTTAACTTAATGGTACGTCTGTTACTTTCTCTCGTATAGGGTATTGACGTAACCTGATATGTTCCACTAGACGCAGATCGCTTGTGGAGGTGGAGATACTGTAATATGGGGTGCTCAGTCAAGAGCACAATAACTCGCTATTCTGTAAGAGTAGGGAAGGTTTGCATGGGTTGCTAAGGTGTGGAGTTCACATCCGAGATCCTTGTGGACTCTTGTGGACTGTTCCCGCCATATATCTATATCGTTAGTATCAACAACTATGTGATCTCATATATTTATATTAATGGATTTTGTCGATAGATCTTGAGTAAGCAATTTCGGATGGTAATATCAAGTCTGTCGGTAACGTCTGGAGTACATATACACGAAGAACATACCCAGCCGAGGGGGGACTGTTCTACAATCAATAAGATCCGACGCGTCGTGTTCAATGTTTGTGAATAAATGGTACTCCTCTCGACCTAATTGAACATCTCCACAGCCGTATCGGGGAATATCCGGGTGGCCTATGTGTTATACTATTGTCTGTGGACAGAATTAAAGTCAGTGGACGCATTCCTTTGTATTCGTGCTGTTTAACTTGGGTAACAATTTGTGGTCCACAACGCTTCATCCACTCATAGCGGGTTCTTTAACAGTTTAAATTCTGCTACTTGTGTCTCGTTCCTCCTCTTCACAGTCCATCGCATTTTGCCCTCCACGTCTATCATCTAACTTGTGTACTGTGAGTTACTCTTCTACACTTGCTTCACCTTCTGTCGCTCATCTTGTCCTGCCACAAGCTAGAGCGTACCGCCGTCTGCAGTCCGCCTTAACCATCTCAGATAATTGAAATGCAACAGCAGCAGCCAGCTCAAACAGGCCAATGGTCGATCCCAGGCCCGCCTCAACATGAGTTTCATCCTTACCCTCCCATGCCTCACCCTCCACCAGTCCCCTCACGTCTCGCACCTTATCCCCCGGAGGTCTACACATATGTATATCAACAATATATGCACGGGGTTCACCCATTCTACGGAGCGTCATACCAGGCCCCTCCCTACAATTTGGGTGGGTATCCCCTGCCGTCCAGAGTATGGGTGTACCGCCGGCGGCTGAGCAGCCTAGCTATCCTTCCGCACCCCCCTTGGCGCAACCCTCCTACAACCAACATTTGGAGCAAGTACCAGAGCAGCGAGTACCGGAGCAGCAAGCACCAGAGAAGCCAGCATCAGTAGCCGCCGCTGAGGAAAGCGTTGTCAAGCGCGGAAAGCGCAAGGCGGTGGACTTGGATGATGATGATGCTCCCCCACAAAAGAAGCAAATGGTCCACGCCCTCCTTTACCATCCAGATTTTGTGAGTCCATTTTTTTGTATAGTTCTCGCTATCATTCTGACGGTTGTTTCATCAGGAACTGGTAGAAAGTAACGGCGAGGCCCGTTACAAATGCTGCCTGCCGCAATGCGAAAACGTAGCTGCAGTGCGACAAGCTGGTATTCAAGGCCATATCAGATCGAAGAGGCACCAGAAAGCCGGGGTTCGGTTCCAATCCCCAGTATGTAACGAAGCGTGAGTACTGTAGTGCTTTCGGATGTGACTTAAAGGCTGATATATAAATTCTGACTAGTGTCAGTCGCATGGACCCTTCGAATATAAGCCGCTCTTGTTCCAAGAACCAACAAGAGGCCAACGAGGTCTCTCAAAGACCTTGCGAAGGTCCGACTTCAAGCCAGCCGTTCGAATATTTTTCCAACAATTTTGAAGAAACTACCGATTTCACTCCGGGCGAGCCGTTGCAAGAGCCTGTCAACAGTCTTGATAAAACTGTCGATTCGGCTTGGGACGAGCAGGTGAACGAGTTTTTCAGCATTATTAACAAGGCCGCCGAATCGACTTCGGGCGAGCAGTTGGAAGAGGCTGTCAACAATTTTGAAGGAACTGCTGATTCGGCTTCGGGCGAGCAGTTGGCGTTTGTCAACAGTCTTGACAAAACTGACGATTCGGTACCGGACGACTTGTTTGAATATTGTATGAACAATCTCGACAAAATGTACTATTCGGCTCCGGCTCCGGGCGAGTCGTTGGATGATTTGTTAAATCGTTTGCTTTCTTCGCAGGCATCTTGAATCGTCGCTACTTCATTCTGACAATATTGTAACATCATGTACACCTGGATACATACAAAGTACGATACGGCTGCAAGCTGGGACTTGCAAGACTCGTGCAAGGCACATGGGGCGAATTCGGAATGTACGGGGCTGTAGTCTACTACTCAAGTTGAAGTTTGAATTACATAATTATGTAACCACCAGTATATATGTAATATCTATGGTTTCCAGTCCCTATCACTGGAATCAAATCCTTGCTCAGGAACATATGCACATATCCCAGATCGGAAGTACTGGCTACGCTTGGGGCTACATTGATGACTGTGTTTGGCGTACGTCGTTGTCTCTGTGTCCCTTCTTGTGCACCAAGTCCAGAGTGGAGTGAACATGGCTCGCTTCCTCATTGCTGCTGCCATGCTATTCTACTGCAGCAGTGATGGGAATTCCGCCCTCTTTGTGCAATGACTTGCTTTTGTTTACCAAAGGTATGCTCTGCGGCTGATCTAGTAGGTGGACGTAAAGCAAATGCAGCCATACGAGATTGAATTCTACCGCAACAGCCTAGGGCCCTGACTAACCTAGGTACCCGCGCACTTGCGTCAAGCATTTGCGCTGGAGAAATCTCTAGTTACTATCGATCGAGGACGTCAAGCTGTCCGGCCTCACATCACCGCTAGCCTGAGCGTATGAACGGGCGGTGTATGTACAAGCTTCAGTAACCTCACTGCTTCAGTGGCAACTGGCGGCAACAAGTTACCGACGTGTGGGATTGAATGTCAACGGTATGTATTGGACTTGACATGATTAGGGGTGAATTTCCGAAATGCAGTGCTCCTTCACCCATCTCATGGCTGATCTGAAACATTGATATGGTCATGCTTCGTCACAATTATGGCTGTTTCCCAAAATATTCTGACCGTGGATCGACATTATGTAGGTACATTTCTTTAAATCCACCTATGTCAAAGTTATTGAAACCGTGCAATGATGATTTACATAATTCACGACGCAGTGCATGTATCATTTGAAACTCAATACCGCCGTAGACAATGCCACCTTGGGTATAAAGTTGCCCAACTTATTTGACATGCAAGCAAGACCTAGAAAGCGCCTTAACCCCCACACTCAACTTCCCGTTAACATGCTCTTCAAGTACATAGCTGTCTTTGCCGTAGGGATTTCTGCTACCTTGGCTCAGACAATCGAGCTAGGGTTCCCCCAGAATGGGGACAACTTCTGTCCCGGTCAAGAAGTAGTCGTTCAAGCCATTCAACCGGTTGGTAGTTCGTTTGTTTCTCAGTATCATGCGTCACTCTGACAGGTGCCTATAGGAATCCTTGGCATCTTGCATTCAGGTTGGCATTGCCTTAGCAATCGATGACTGCGTGAACGGCTCGTGCCCCGATCCTGCAGAGGCGTTAGGATCTGTTCTCTATGCAGGTTCCTGGACACCTGAGAACCACCCTCCTGGCGGTTTCTACCAGAACGTTACCGTCACTATCCCGTCTTTACCTTGCAGAGGGGTCCTGCTATCTTTACACTTACGCACTTGTGTCTCCTTGGGGTACGAGATCTTCCGTTTTTATCTTCATTCGCCAGTCTAAGGCTGATTTTATAGGCGGCTCCATATCCGTTCCTTGAATATCGCAACGCGACGGTGAACATTGGTGTAACGGTGGACACCGGAAAAGGTTTTCATCATATGAATTCACATGGACGTACTGGATCTGGACTCTTATTTCGTGTCTTCTATGAAACTCGAGAACTTAAGTAATTGTTGATGTAGGATCGGAGGAATTGACTATCTGTCGTACTTTACTTCGCTAGCACTCGTATACGGACGTAACCTGTGATAAGGGTGAGTACTAGAGACGAAACAAGAAAATCCATGCGACTCTGGTAAAAAGTTTGGAATCACTTGTTCTGCTCACAGCGTGCCACCAAGGAAGACTGAGCATACATGTGTCAAGACATATTGTTCGATACTCCATCCCGCGTTGCCTGTTCTATGTTCTTACCCTTCTCTCTACGCTGCCCACTTTGCACGTCTTCAAAGACTTGATCAAGTTTTTCACTGCCATCTCCACTTTTGACAGCCCCTTGGGTGGGTCAACATTTAATCTGGTATCCATGTTGAAATCTTCCTCGATTTATTTTGCCGGGGACTTCGCCAGATATGCCAGAAAAGAGCAGTGTGACGGAAGCAAAGAATCCAAGAAGACTCAATAGAGTCACAAGTATGATTTTACTGCGTATGTTGGTGCCTTGGATGCAGAAGGCGGCGATGGCGATGGTAAAGCAGAGGACAGACCACAGAAGTGACACTACTGGAAATGAGAGAAAACAAGCAGTAATGGTCAAGTCAACGTGTCCACCCAGGCGTCGGACATGGTACAGGTACGACTCCTGAGATCGAATCAATAATCCATCAATAATATTGAATTGGATATGACACTTGCTGCATCCTGGTAGAGCGCATCCACCTTGCCGCGGTGTCGCCACACATGGTGCACCCCGACAGTGATGCTCATCATAGCGAACAATGATGATGCAAGTGAAGCAGTTTTTTGTAGCGCATCGATCCCCTAGACGAATAAATTTATCAGTTGATGGTACACATATTGGTTGTATTGCTTACAGGAACGGCCAGGAATGCTACGTTGGCACTGACAAAAACAGTCGCCTGTGGTTGAATGTATGCAAGTTAGACATGTCTACTGCCGCTCGATGGCAAGCCTTACAAGCAAATTGGAGTCTGTCGTCATGTTGAGCGAAGAGAATGTTGCAAGATGGACGGCGCTTACCTGCCCATTCATCAAGGAACTGTTGCATCAACCTCCGAAAATCGGGGAGGTAAACGGCCCCTTTGACTCTTGTCCCTTGTAGCCGCGTCCGATACATGGAATGAGCCCCAAATAGTGGCAAGGTCGGATAATCTCCGGAACGAGGACTCCGGAATAGCTACATTCCGATATATTCGGTCTTCAGGTATGCCCCAGTGATACCGCATGCGAGATTTCTCAACTTCTGTCATTACTCTGGCGATATGCCATACGATGGCCGGAATGACAGCGTTTTCTGTCGATTCCTGTCTATCTATATCACGGCATTAATAATTAATTCTGATGCATCACCAACCAGAAGACGATAGAGCTTACCTTTCAAATCCTGGTATATTCGAAGAAAGCGTTCACATGACGATCAACAAATGGGAATGGCGTGTTTCTGAAATCGCGGATCCTTTCTGAGTGGGAAAAATCAGCGCATGTGCCGCAGGAAATGACAAGAACGAACCATTGGCGCCGAACGTGATGGCATTCAAAAATTCGACTTCATAATCCCATGGCAAGAAGGGATTATGCATGGGGGTACGATTCAAGATGCTTCCAGAAAAGCTCCTTGGCTTGTTCCACTACTACAAGAAGATGAGATCGAATTCACGTGGTTCTCATTGATTACATACCATCGTCCCCATCCATGCGCAGAATACGTCTTGAATTGATGGCAACATGGTAGATATCTGCGGCGTCGGACGAATCAAGCCGCGGAAGCGTCACTATATGTTCACAAGATGGGAGGTCCTTTGGATCAACAACTTTGATAAACTTGCTTATCTCCTCCTTCCGGATGCGCTCGATGTTTGAAGTATCAAAGGCTCCCGTATGTCATTCGGTGTGACCAAATTGAAGCGACGGTGATGACAGTAAACTTTGCCACTGAAGTGAACGTATTTGGTCCAGAATTTGGGCAGCGTACTGTGCCCCTAATCAGTCACAGATACGTAGAGTTTGTGGTAGTCTTACCGTGTCTCAGAGAAATAGAAGGAACTGTCCTTGGAGTAGAAAAACTCGGGGGGACCGATGACTGTTCTTGTTACCATATCGGGATGTATGGTCCATTCCTCGTTCGGTTTTGCTCTTCGGGTCATAGTATTTGTGGTTGAGGTAGCCTCCCTTACGATACCTCTTTGAGGGCTGGTTTTGACAGAGGAGCGTTCTGGTCCTTTACCAACTCCTGTACCAGTTCGACTAAAGGTCGATGCAAATGGAGCCACGGAGGCACCACCTGATGGCGCCAAGTGTTCGTCCTTGTCAGAAGATCTTTCCTCAAGAGCAGGAATGTTATTCGCAAGTCTATTCCACTCAGCTCGAGCGGCGGACATGTCAGTCGGAACAAACCTGAACGGAAGTGAGGAGGTGGTGTCATTTTGTGTGTCGAGAGTAGTCATTGTCTGAAGGCGTTTGTTTGTCTGGGGTCAGTGAGCTCGCCATGAAATAGATCTGGTGCTTATATTGATAGCACACTACAAGTGATGCTGTTATTTGCAGAAGGTCCAGGGAACATTTCATGATAGTGTTTGTGGCCAGGACAACGATCTGACAGCACGGACAAGTACATGCTGCCATTGTAGGTCCATATATATAGGTCTTTACGTTGCCTGCACTTCAGAATCAGATAGGTAAGGTCCCAGGTTTAATCAAGGGCTGCGATTATGAACGCTCGACTACTGGCACTAATTCGGGACAAGGCATTTTGGACAACAAGCAGAAAGAACAAGGACAAACTTTCCTATCTAGGATTCACAAGAAACTAGCCGGTCACCCCCCGATTTTGGTAAGCTGTGTCGTATTCTTCATTACAATCCGAAAAAAAAATCAAGCAGCTGCTACATACATAATACCCACGCAACGATTACACTATGACCGGCGACTGGTGCTACTAGTAATAAACAGTAAGATACAATACTCTCAGCATTGCCAAGATGGCAACAATCTTGCTACGACGGTCGACTCTCCCCTCTCCCAGATAAGAACGACGAAAAAGCAAGTTCACTGCTCAACGGAGCAAGTCCCAGCTTCGGATTTGGAGGAGGTTCAGCCGGAACAGGTGATCCTGGTGTCTCTCCTAAACGTGAGCCAGATGGGAAACTACCGGTTTGGAAGGCAGACAGGTCTGGTTTACTGTCAAAGACCCCTAAAGTTGGGTAAGCTTTGAGAGCAAATAATGAATATTCTACAACGTACCTAGCTTGCGAAGCCATCGCTGCCGAACTTGGTGATATCCCCTTGATGGTAACGCTTTCTGGACCAAGTCCCACTTCTGTCCGTATTTGGCGACAGCCTGTTAAAGTGTGTCAAGAATCTGGCTGCTGTATAATCACAAAATACCGACCTGAGCAAGTAGATCATCCTCCTCCTTGCTCCACTTGACGTAAGGACTTCGCTGCCTCTTTGGGACATCTTGGCCTACAACCCTGGTGACCTCCTTGTTCTTCGTGATCGCCACAGATTCTATTCCGGTTCCGGGACTAGAACTCGGTTCGGTATTATCAACGATCGAATCAGCACTTCCTGCGTCAGTCTTTCCAGGAGCTGTCTCGTGTCGCAGATGTGCTTGCAAATCCGACGGGGCATCTCCCCAACTACTACTGATCGGGGTTGTGACTGCCCGTTGGTGTAGTACAGATGTTGGGGCCACAGTTTCTGTAATTGTGGAACTTTCATGCCGAGGAGAAAGAGGCACAAGGAATGGATCAACGAGTGCGGACTGACTGGGGGGCGCATTCACACTAGGATCGGGAGTGGGCTCGGCGGGAGGTATTGGTGGTGGTGTAGCCCCGTTGCCAGGAGGATCATGCCTCACCTGATCAGCCGACTCGGGTCGCGGAGGAGGGGTAGGGGATATTGTCATAGGCTGAGTGGGGGAAGGCGTTGAGGCGGTCGCGATTTCACGAGCAGAACCGGGGTCCCCGGACGAAACTTGTGTAGGTCCATCGGACCATTGGACTGGGTGTAGATTTGGCGGCCCAGAACCCCAGTCAACTGCATTTGCTCGGGGTAAAGGCGAGGGACGACGGGACCGAGGAGGCTGGGGCGCAACGTCAGGTACGGATTGCTTCTTTTTTGACCTGCTTTTCTCTCTCAGTTGATTGTCGAGGGATTTATCAGGAATGCTGGGAGCCTTCTCCTTCCCTTTGCCCTTGGGCAGTGAGCGAAATTCCAAATGACTCTGCTGATCTTGCGAAGAGAATACGGCGGCTTGGTCAGCTAGTACGTCTAGCCCTGATCTAACCCTGCCAACAGCAGTCGAATTGGAGCCAGCTGAGCTACTACTTGGTTGTCTTGCACCTTGATCTCTTGCTTGATCTCTGAGCGCACTAACCTTGTCTCGGGCAGCGATTTTCCTGCGTTTCGGTACAGGACTATCAGGGATGTCGCTTGATCGCGAACGCCTTGTGCCAGTGACGGTCTCTTCCTCATCTTCATCATTATCCATCATTGACCTTGCTGCACTCAAAAGAGAGTCCAAAGGCGTTGGTGGGTTCTGGTTACGCGCACCTTGCTGCTTCTTCTGTTGGTGGGTAGAGGAAGACGCTGAAGCTGCTGTCTTAGAAGAGCTCGGAGTTTGTAGCAGGTGGTGTGAATATGCTGGAACAAGCACGGGGACAGCACCTGGGCGCATAGGACTATTAAGATAGACGTACCCTGGCCCAGGGGGAACAGCTGCCATGCGCTTTGGTGTCTTGGGGGTAGCAACGACGGTTGATGTTGATTCCTCTCGCTGCTTATCCAGGGTCTGTGTGAGGCCAGCCATTATACCAGCACGCTGTTTTCCGATTCTCTTTGCCGCTAGGAGCAAGTGTTCTGTTCTTGCATCCGCAGTTAGAACTCGGGGAGCTTGTCTTTGAGAGTGCCGGCGCTTGGAAGGATGCGGATGGAGACTTGCTGCCGCTGTACGAGATTTCTGCTTTGGCGTGGTCGTAGGTGTATCCTCAGGGTCTCCTGGATGGTCATCATCAGAAGGATCAGGGCCAGGATCCTCGTCCTCCGTAGTTAGTGGATGATCTTTCCTTCTCCGCCGGTGTGGACGAGTCTTTGGTACTTGATTCAAGGTGGCAGTCCCATTTAATGCGAGAGGTTGCATGAGAAGCAAGGGGCGGAGGCGGGATAGTTCGCCTTCGAGGATGGAGAGACGTGATTGAGTTTCATGAAGCTGGTGGGGAATCAGCAATAGGGGTGCGTGATGGAAAGAGGGGCTCACTCGTTGGCGGAGACTTCGGTTGTCTGCTTCAGTTATAGCATGTTGTCGCTCAAGCTCCTGGATCAAAGTTAGTTACTGGTAATCCGAAGAAAAGGGGGCAACGAAGATGACAAAAAGCTATAATGAATTTTCACATGTCTATTAGACTGGCTTACTGCCAGCAGCGTCGCAGTCAAGTAATCGGTGTGAAAAGTGATTTATCAAGACGACCATGCAGTCTTGCTAAACCAACATCGCTAAAAAGAGATAAGAATGACTTACTTCATCTTTGTCGGACGGACTCCTGTGCTTGGCCTGCTGTGTAATAAGTGCTTCGGCCATTCGTGCCCAACTATCCTTCTCTGAGTTCCACCGCAATCTCTGCTCCTCTGCCTGTCGCACGAGTATATCACGCTGGTCAATTAGGCAGGATATAATTTCGGCCTGTCTAATGATTTGCTCTGGATCAGAATGCACGACATCATTTTCCTTCGCCATCTATCAGTATAGATATGGAGCTTAAGTCTAACCGTCCTGTGATAGTATTGAACGGGACATAACGCACTATATCGGGTAGCTCTTTCTCCCCTCCACCGAGATCATGCATGTCCATGATATTCATACGCACTTCTTGTATGTCAGTGTCATTTTGGGGCCTAGGAGATGCGATTTTGGGCCGGAGGGGTAGTTGAGAGTCATCCAGTGTTGCAAGTGGTGGCGCCGGGGAGAGGGATATGATATGAACAAGGTCATCAAGAGCTAGAGGTGGATATTCATTGCTCATCACAACCGACAGCGAGAGGCCTTGTCAGTACGGGTCTTGGTCGTCGTGGGTGACGATGAGCAGGAGTCGTCGACCGCAAGAAATCAAAAAGCCAAATAACGCCAACCCAACGCGCGGTGCACGTCACATGATCTGTCGGAGTTGCATAAGCTATAGTCATGTGACATTGTGCTGTTGCAGTTGGACCGGCTCCTGTTTTGGAGAACGTAAGGTCTTTCGTGCGTTTCATGATTTTTATGCGATTCGTGTTTAATTACTGCTAGTGATACCCCCCGTCTTGTGCATATCTTGATTATCATCAGCGACGATGGGTTCAACCCCATTTCATCGTCTAGCCCTGGTTCTTCCCCCGCTGCTTCTCACTGTTTATCTCTTAGCCAGCTTCCCGCGACCACCTACTGTACCCATCATCCACACATCCCTAGCGCACCTTCCGAGCTCATCGCCATCGTGGAATGTATACCCAGAGGACTTGTATAGTGGAGGTTCATACGCTAACCTACCTCTAGGACGGGTACGTACTTTGCTGATGTGTACCCATGTTCTAGTGCTGACGAGTATACTACCCAGGTGCGATATTGGCTCATAGGACCGGAGGACGGACAGCGTGTGCGTATTTTCGTGCGCGTGAGTATCATTTACTTATCAAGACTACTAGATTGTTTTGATACATGGCCTTTCCATCCCGGCCATCGTCTGGAAAGACGTAGCACCTGTACTCGCCTCACGAGGATACCGTGTACTTCTGTATGGTGTGTTTTTGTCTTGCAATGCATGTTACGGTCCGAACCCACTCATGTTGTAGATTTATATGGTCGCGGTTACTCGGATGCCCCCCAAGTAACTTATGATACCACTCTTCACACCACCCAACTCGCGCTCCTTATGCAACATGTCAAATGGGATAATGCATTTATTGTTGGATTGTCGATGGTAAATTCATTTTATTTTGTTGATCTACCGCTTAATTCCCTCTCCAGGGAGGTGGCATTGCTACTGCATTCTCAGCCCACTTTCCTCATCTGGTGAATGGAAAGGTCGCTCTTATTGCTTCAGCAGGTATTATGGAGGTAATTGACAACCAGAAAAGCAAAGTTTTAATCTGACGTATCTCACATAGTCAAGCGATATCTCTCGTACCTCAAAATTTATGTCAACTCCCCTCGTGCAAACGGTGTCCGCCCTCCCACCTTTCCAAGTAAGCTTGAGGAACTGCTCCATTTTCTCTGCCATCTGACTTTGACGTAGCATTACATGCGTCTCCTTGCGAATACCTCTAAATCCTCGGAACTTTGTGAAACCAATCCGATACAAGAAGTCTGTGTTTCCTGACCACCCGTTTCACGGCCACTAAATACTACTCTCTCAGATTGTCCGTCTCCAAACCGCGCATCTCCCTTACTACAACGCTGCTGTGGCATCTTCCCTTCGCGACGGCCCTATTCGTGGCTTACACTTTGCATTCCAATCACTCGCACGCTCTAGCAACCAAGTGTTGCTCATTCATGTAAGAATTCGCTCCATCAATCTGCCACTATGATGCTGACGTTTGCGATGAAGGGCACGTCGGATAAGACTGTCCCCTATAAATACGCTTCTAAGATACACAGTCTCGTACCGCAAGCCGACCTTGTCACCATCAGCGATGGTGGCCACGATCTCACTGTAACTCACGCACCCGAGGTGAACGCTTTGCTACTTCACTTTCTCGCCGACGATTACTCGTACAAGCCTTGTGGATGAGTACTTTTTACTTGATATACAGGGACTAATACTTTCTTTGACGATATGTATCTGCACCCGCGCACACATGCTATTCGCTACTCATCGTCGAACGCTATTTTTTTTCCAACGTATGATCTCTCTTGCATCATTCTGGACACCATGCCCATCACACTTTATCCTCGTCTCATGTTGTCCTCGCTATTCATCCGCGTTACGCTTTGGCTCTTTTCCTGTTTGCATTACTATACAAAGTCATATCTTGTATTAATCACATTTTCCGGAATAAATGAAGCGCTTCCAAGTTATATGCAACAATCATCCATCTATCAGTCATTGTGCGTCGATATTTCCGCCTTATCTGCATGCGCGCTAACGACTGCTACTGGCTGGTAAGTTGAGCCACAGCGCGTATGTAGCGTGTCTAAGGTGATTGTTTTTTGTCGCCTCTGTCCATCGTTCGGTCATGTCCTGATAAGTATTTACATCTGGGAATCATTGTCTGCTGCCGCTAAACTCTTTGTCGCATCTCTTTCTCTAGCTTCTTGCAGAACGCTCTAACTTATGAGGTCCGGCGGCCCCATAAACGGCTTGCGGCCCTCACTAAGCTACAGTATGATCAGTTCATCCGCTGACAGTGAAAGAATGAAAGTTCCTTCGCCGACCCTGCACCATGCAGTAAATGTAATGTGTTTGAAGAAGTTCCCTTGCGACCATATTCCTGACGCGCGCGGCTCTCGAATACAAGGTGAGAGCCACTTTACCTAGCAATTGAAGTGCATTAGTCTGTGAGGGAGCCGGGGATATGTTTCCGACACCTCCAGAAAGACCGTGAGCTTCTCTTCCAGTTTAATCACAAAGTGGTCCAACCTGGTCATATCGGCGCAGTCTCGGTCTTCCGTGGCAGAGCAACTTCAAACTAGTGCAACACCTCGGTGTATGATGTTCTGTCAGTAGTTTTGGCTAAAATGAATCATTGGAACGGTGGCCCTGTGTTTGTCCCGACAACATCATCACGACGTTACTCCCAGTTTGAGGAAGCTCATCCCTTTCCGCAAGGACGCGGAATTTCCCTTAACCAGGCAACTCTCCCCCGGAGGACCTCACTTCACCGACCAGCGGGTAATATCCAGTCAGACTTAACTTTTACTCATAGTCAAGCAGTCCCCTTACTCGTCCAGATGACAATGCCCACATCTCTGCTTCAAAAAGGAAGGTAGTTGTTCCTGTGGATAGGTTCGTCGGAAGCATCAAAAAGAAGTTGTAGACTCGCAGCCTTCGAGACACTCCCGACCGTGAGTTACCTCGTGTTATTATATCTCTTTTGCCATTGTGAACGCCTCGGCGGTGTTCCTGCGAAATATTGATTGGGAAATACAGACGTGATCTATTGCTGGCACAAGCTAGGTTTGTTGCCAAATTACCCATAGTGATCAGAGAATCTGAAATCCCAGTCTAGGCAGAGAACAAGCGTATGTCAATTGATGGGAGGCGTAGATATTTCGAGCTTCCCTTTGCGAATTTCCTATCTCAAGCTTGAATAGTATCACCCGCCCGTCAATAGGATGCGACGATGATTATTCTTCCAAAACAAGTCATGCAACACATGATGGTCATAAAGCTCAAGTAAAATACGAAAATTGACAGATGAAAACTGAATGAATGATGTATTTACGAACAGTGGGCTTCCGAGTGGTCACTTACCGCAAGGCGGGATGGTCCTGCTTCGGACTGTGCTTGACTCGCTATTGTTTTCAATTCAATTTCTTCGTGCTGAACCCTATAGTGCGTTAGTGAATCATTTTTATGAACAAATATGTTGTATATACCTGGGAGGAGGCACGGCGACTGGACAGAGAACATTTTCTTCCTCTTCATCGTCTTCGAGTTCGTCATCATAGACTGGCCGTGGTTCCGGCTTCTTCTCCTTTTTCTGGAACCAGCTGAGGCAAAAGAAGAGAACATATGGTCGTATTCCGTCGTCCACACCAATGACGTCACCCTAGTGAATACAGTCAGATCTCGCGAACGTAACAGAATGGTAGAACACAAACGTAGGTAGCTTGTCCGAGTGGAACATCGACAACTTTTACAGCTTTTCGTTTCGGTTCACGCCCGTTTTGTTTTCCTTTGTCTGATGACGACCGAATGGGATTGAAAAAGGCCCTGCCACCGGGCAAGGGAGTCGATGCAGTGCTTTCTTCATGAAGGCGATTGGGAGGTAAGGGCAATGTAGCAGGGAACTGCAGTGCGAGTGTTGAATGAACCATGAAAGAAACAAGAGAAAGAGACTTACATCTAAGGGATCACAAGATTGCTCCTTCCAACCAGAGCGTACTGCATTCGCGCGAGAGAAGCGAGAGAGTTTGCTGAGACCAAGGAAAGTGGGTTGCTGCGGGTCTCCTGTAGGCGGAGGTCTCAGCGTAATAGGTATGGCGGATATCGGTGGTCTGCGATGCCCGGCAGGAGGACGACGAGTTGCATCAGACTGCAATGATAGCGATGGGTGAGTGGTATAGCGAGTAGGGGACTGAGATGCGCACATGCAGTAGATGATTGAGGGTTGATTTTTTGCGTGCAATGAGCTGTAAAGGAATGTTAGCGCATGGATAGTAGGTGATCGCAGGGGATGCATACACGGGCTTGAGTAAGGATGTCGGGTGGAGTATCGCAGATGCAGATCTTGGTGTCGTCTTTCAAGTTGGTGTGTGTCGTGTAAACTAGTTGGCGTGAGTCGGGTGAGAAGATAAGGGGAAAGGCAGCATTCGGAACGTCAAAGGAGGCGAGGAGCTGTCGTGACTCGAATGCCCAGAGCTTGATGGTGTCATCATTGGAAGTACTGGCAAGGAGAGTACCATCAAATGAAAGTGCTAGACCACCAATGGTCTTGGTGTGCCCTTCAAAGGGAGCTCCGACAGTCTCCAGTGTAACCGCATCAAACTCATAGATTGTCTTGGCGTCGTTATCCTCATCGAAATCTGCAGTGAAATTGAATTCGAATGCAGCTATGATAGTTTTGTTTTTGTTTGTCCAGAAAACTGGCGAAAAGAAGACTCCTAATTTAATGGGCTTCCCTATCCTCACATCCAAGTTTTGTGTTTCGACATCCCAGACTTCAAGGCACGTCCCCAAATCTGACTTGACTGCAAGCTTCTTCGAGTCTGGAGAGAATCGAACCGCGCCCACTCCACCGATGCTTTTGAATGGACCAGCCACGAGTTTGCCAGTCTCCAAGTTCCATATCCGCGCTGTTTTATCGAATGACCCGCTCGCCAGCAAAGTGTTGCCCACAGATATATCAATGGAGTAGATTTGTTGTGAGTACAGGCAATCTACCTTTTTCGGTTGCCACACCACTTGTCCTTGAAGTCTGGAGTCTTTTGCCTCATCCCGTGTAAAAATTACATCTACAGCCTGAGCACATTCGCCACACTCGCCGCTTTCGTTGTCACACCTCCTTCTGTGACCCTTCAAACGCAGACATGTCACCGCATCTGCACAATGACGACAGTACTCTCGTCGAGACACTGCGTGGCTCTGGAGGACGAGGGATGTGGGTCCTCCTGACGGATAGTGCTACGCGCGAACACACAGTGAGTGTGAGTGTTTCCCTTGTACTTACAATTCAAAGCTGAGTTCACAAGATCCATGTCAATCGTGTGTGCTTCTGCACAGTTGCAACCATCCGTGGCGATCAGTTTACCAATACTCATGCTCTGTAGAAAGGAAGCCGGACATCCTCTTTTCCCGTTCTCGACAACTTGGCACAGTTCCTGCTAATGGTGCAGTTACTGGCAGAAGCTCGAATTTGTGACCAAAGCTTAGTCTGGGCGGAGAATGAATGCATATACATTAATGACAGGCGTGGACATATCAACCTTCGTGTTTCAAACTCTCGAGCTTGAATATCTAAATTATATCACCCAGCCGTCAATGCACTCAAGTGAGGATGCGAGTACATTTATTCATCAAACAAGTGGTAAAGCTTGGAGGTACAGTGCGAGATAACATACTCAGTAGATGAAATATCTACGGAAACTCTGCCTCTAGGTGTTCGTCAGCTCCTGCAAGGCGAGATGGTCCTGCTTCAGGCTGTGACTGACTAGCCAGAGTTTTCAATTTGATTTCTTCGTGCTGAACCCTGAAATACTGAGTCAGTGAATGAATTGTGTGAACAAATAGGTTTTATGTACCCGGCAGGAGGCACAGCGATTGGACCAGGAGCATTTTCCTCTTCATCGTCGTCCTCAAGTTCGACATCGTAGACTACGCGTGGTTCCGGCTTCTTCTCCTTTTTCTGGAACCAGCTGAGGCAAAAGAAGAGAACAAATGGTCGTACTCCATCGTCCACACCGACAACATCACCCTAGTGAATGACGCAGTCAGATCCCACAAATGCAACAGAATTGTAGAAAACAAACATAGGTAGCTTGTCCGAGAGGAACGTCGACAACTTTTACAGTCTTTCGTTTGGGTACACGTGCCTTTTGTTTCCCCTTGTCTGGTGACGACCGAATGGGATTGAAAAAGGCCCTGCCACCGGGCAAGGGAGTCGATGCAGTGCTTTCTCGATGAAGGCGATTGGGAGGTAAGGGCAATGTGGCAGGGAACTGCAGTGCGAGTGTTGGATGAACCGTGAAAGAAACAAGAGAAAGAGACTCACATCTAAGGGATCACGAGATTGCTCCTTCCGACCAGAGCGTACTGCATTCGTGCGAGAAAAGTGAAAGAGTTTGCTAAGGCCAAGGAAAGTGGGCTGCTGCAGATCTCTTTTAGGCGGAGGGCTCGGCGCAATAGGTGTGGCAGATATCGGTGGTCTGCGGTGTCCGGCAGGAGGACGAGTTGCGTCAGACTGCAATGATGGAGGTGGGTGAGTGGTGTCACGAGTAAAAGAATGAGATGCGCACATGCAGTAGATGATTGAGAGCTGACTTTTTGCGTGCAATAATCTGTAAGGGGATGTTAGTACACGAACAGTAGATGTTTGCAGGGGATGCATACACGAGCCTGAGCAAGAATGTCGGATGGAGTATCACATACGCAAATCTTGTAGCCATCTTCGATGTATGACGTGTAAACCAGTTGTCGTGAGTCGGGTGAGAGAATAAGTCTATGAGGACCACGAATGTCGAAGGAGGCAAGGAGTTGTCGTGATTCGAAAGCCCAGAGCTTGATGGTGTTGTCCAGGTGGGAAGCGCTAGTGAGGAGAGCACCATCAAATGATAGTGCTAGACTACCAATGCGTGCGGTGTGCCCTTCAAAGGGAGCTCCGACAGTCTCCAGCGTCGATGCATCAAACTCATAGATTGTCTTGGCATCATCATACAAATCTGGCTCAGATTTGGTACTGGTGGTGGTACTGAATTCCAATGCGGCTATGATCGTTTTGTTGTTGTTTGTCCAGAAAACTGGCGATATTACCGCGGGTCCTATTCCAGCTGAGGGTTTCCCTATCCTCGCATCCAATTTCTGTGATTGGACATCCCAGACCTCGAGGGATGTCCCCAAAAACAACTTGACTGCGAGCTTCTTTGAGTCTGGGGAGAATCGAACCACAGCCACATGACCGATGCTCTTGAACGGACCAGCCACGAGTTTGCCGGTCTCCAGGTTCCATATCCGCGCTGTTTCATCGCATGACCCGTTTGCCAGCAGTGTGCTGTCCGCAGCGATATCAATGCAGCTGATCTGATGTGAGTGTCCTTCGAATGTTTTCACAACCCCCGTCTCAACCTCACAGGCTTTCATCTCCCCACTTTGTGTGCACTGATCTCCACCACCAGTGACAACCCATCGACCGTCCCTTGATACTGCCACCGCATATACCTCCTTCTCGCAAACACCCTGCGCTCCCTCAATCTCCTTGCCCGCCTTCAGATCCCATTGCCGAGTGGTCTTGTCCTCAGATCCGCTCATCATTCGCTGGCTGTCTGGAAAGTAGGATATGGATCGAATGTCTCCTCCATGACCCTTCAAAATCGTTACCGGTTTCAGAATCGATTTCGTGGTGACCGCCTTCGTTGACGTAGAAGCCATGGCTGCGTCTTCGTGAGCGAAACAGTGAAGTAGTTGAGTGCGGGCAAGGGATGTATTCAAAGTGCAAAGGTGAGGCCCGGCGTCAGTGTATTATATGATTGATGATTGCAGCGATTCGATGATGGGCCTCCTGTCCAAACCAAACGTCAGTCCATCCTCGCTGGAAATGTAGATGATATTTTAGTGCTACCGAGAAGCTAGCAGGAATGAACTTGAGGAGCGATAAGCGATAAATTCCTGAATGTGAGTGCAGCTATTGGCCTTGGGCGCTGCCTTGCATATATATATATATATACCCTACCACGCCCCCTCTGCATGGCAGCTGTGCGTTCTACCTTGGATCCTTCCATTCCTATCATTTAATTTGTTTCTATTCGGTTCCCAGTTCACAGCCACGGCCGGTACTATAGCGTCAACCTGTTTTCCATTTCCCACCCACCCGACACGACAAAACATTTCAACTCCGACTGCATACCGTTACTCGCTCGTCGGTTTCGATGAACGTTTAGGGAGACCATCAATCCTCATTTCATCATAGCAAAATGTTACGAGTATACGCACACGCAACACTGGTGGATGTTTCAGCGCCCTTTTTGTTCGTCCCTGACCACGCACCAACCACCTTTTGAATTCACAATGTCAATTTCCAGTCTTTGCATGTTTCTCTGACGCTGATGTGAATTGCCCACCCCAGAAATTCAACATTGACATTACCGTACATACTAGTATGCGTGTTGAACACTGGAAGCTTGTGCTGTAAAACTGCAGCATCTGAACCTGTCGACAACGTATATCTCATCACTTGTAAGTGCCAGGACCTAACACCTATCACACCTATAATTCACAAGGTATCTAGTGCGCAGTCATGGAGGAGACGGTAAGTTATATACCAGGGAATATACCCAAGATGAGTAGGTGTCGAAGAAAGCGGCGAAATGAGCCAGTCTAGGCATCGATGACAGTAACTGGCACCTTGGAGGTTGTCATTGGTGCTTAGGAATGCAACTTTGAGAGCGGAGGTTTGACACTGACCATTGGCACCACAGGTCTACAATACAAATGAAGTGCTTAAAACCCGGACCTGAGTGTCCTATGAAGAGGGACAATATCGTATACGAGTCCGGGTCTCGAGTCAACTTACTTAAATCAGTGTATGAGATGGTTTGAGAGATAAAAGAGGTTGACATGAAGCTCGCAAGTTTGGAGCACATGAAAAGACGATGATTTCGTATGGTCCGAAGTTGCCGCGGATCATTGTGATATGCGGTGAGGTGGTGTATTATTTCATGGACGTGAGGAAACAAGTTTTGAGTCATCAGTTCGGAGCGAGCGAGCAGACACGACACCTTGGAAAACTCATGGTGGATTGATGAACACGGTTGCTCTAGGATGTGTATGTCCGTGAAGAAGGATTTGATTGCAGTGATGGCCGGGATCAAAGATTGTAGATAAGCGACTCGTGAGTGTGTAGCGTGTAAAGGGAATTTCTGTGTCTGGAGAATGCCAAGTCAGAACGCCTGGTGCCACTCATGGTAAGCAGAGGCTCGCTAAACCCCAAACCTAACTGACTGAGCGAGATAAATCACATGGGACAGTAGTAGCAGCATTTCGACGTGAGAAATCAACAAGTATGCATTGGTGTGTTCCAGGTCCAGCGACGATTTGAGCTATCGCTATGGCCCGAAAACACCCCAATGCAAACGATATGCTCATCGAAGTAGGAGCTGCGAGAGGAAAATTAACGCGATGGATCATGCTTTGCAGGTGAGGCCGGTATGTATGATATGGAATACAAGTCTTGTAGCTCAAATTGTCAGCGTCAGAATGAGCAGGGAATGTGATCGCCTAGGTATACGGACAGCTTTTTGAAAATGGGCGTGATTTATTTAGCGAAAAATAGCATCGGCAGGCAGGGAAGTAGCTCTTGAGGACGCAGATGAGATCACTGGATAAGGATGACTGGGATGAGTGGACGAGATATCAACGGCACAATCTCAAGAGGGATAACGTACTGGAACTAACAATACCTGCAGCGACAATGATTTGGCTATCTAACCATGAACGTTAATGCTCATCTGAGGAAGAGCGAAGAGTTGACATTAGCTCATTTACGGGCTAGTAGAGTGATTTGAATTCAGCTTATTGACATCACACAGAACAATGGGAGCTAGGTGTCCTATGAACAAGGAAAATGGTCTACCGGTCTTGAATCAGTATACTGAGATGACGTGGTGCTTGCAACTTTGAAGTGCATGCGTAAGGCATCCACAGACGACCTCGTACCGATTAATTCGAGCTACTGCGGATTGAGAGGGTGAGTTAGTTGACACTGGGAAGAAAACATGTTTCAACGGTTGAAATGAACATTGAGAGCAGAGAACGATGAGGATGTATACAGGCATATTATGGTGTATCGATGAGCGCTTGCAAAACACTTTGATCTGTATTTGTTGTTGTTTGGTATACAGATTGACTTCGTGTAACTTGGTCAGACTGCCGCCCGCATAACTGTTACACCAAAAGGTGAAATACTGAAAGCTTAGCTTTCAGCATCAGTGACAGTATATGTACTGATTATGGGAACTCAGGTAAGCCGGCGTGCTTACACTTTGAAAGTTATGCATCGCGTCCTAACATCGATTCCAAGATCAACAATTAATCGCCCGACGCACACCCTTTTCCCACACCGACTTCAATTCACCTCCCAGCTCTATATATTCCATCGATTCTGGAGTCCAACCCCAATGCAACAGATTCAGCTCTGATGTCGTACGTTTATTCCCACCGCTGCATACACCAAATTCTCACCCAGCTTCTTTCTGCCACCATCGCCATCATCCCCGCACATACTCACTATGTCACGCCTCCTTTAAATTTCAACAACAGCATCCTCATTGATCGCGCTATGTAGGAGACGCTGTGGGCTCCGAGAGGATGTAGGATATGGGTCCTCCTGATGGTATTGCAACGAGGGAAGACAGTGAGTATTTATCTGACACTTTCAAATACTGACATGCGGATGTCAAATGTCGCCTACTATTATTGCCCGCAAGCACTCTTCATAGTGATCCGCGTCCAAATCCAAACCCCTTTGATGTCTCGTCCCCGGATCAGCTATGCCCACGCAACGAACCCCAGCCCAAATCCAACCTCCAACAGTTTCATGTCGCCTCTCCAATATAAATGGCATTTCCAGCACATTCGCACGACGCAGACATTGCCATGTACTGCTCAAGGACGCGCAACACCAAGTCATACTACAGACAAGAAAGTATGTGAAATGTGACATGGAAGAGCGGTGTCTCTGGCGCACGAGTTGTTTGAGGCTATGTGATGTTGAGAATGGGTAGGTCCCGCATCTATTAACATCATGGCTCTTAATTAAAAGCCCCAAACAATCTTTTGTTTGACAGTGTCGACTTCCGGCGCTACACATTCAGCAGGCACAACGACATTCAAAATGCCATCTAACTTCACGCATCCATGGTCTGTCCAGGGAACACCCAGGATCAGTACTCGAGCCTACACTCGACGCCGGGGAAATCTTGACATGCTCTGCTTCATAAACGACATGAGGGTTAGCAAGGCTGTCGGGACTTCTGAATGTCTCCTTTCGACATCGCCATTCACAACGACCAACATCAGAAGTTTATTATCCTTAACAACTTCCAATAGATTGACATCCCCCTGAAACATGCCAGTCTATTGCAATGAATACCATCTCACATACTGTACCCCTCGCAAGTCCATAACACCTGCAGCATCCCGTTAGACCTAATGTTCGCTTCGACGATACCAATGCCCACGCCTCTACATCAAACACGAAGGTGGTAGTTGTTCCTGTGGGCAAGTTCGCCGGAAGCATCGTGCCCAAAAGGAAGTTGTGGAACTGCAGTCTTCGAGACTCCAGGCTGTAAGTTTACCCAGCTAACGCGTCCTCTTTCTGAGCAACTCACAGCACAGTTCCTACTGAGTATGATCTGAGAGGTACTGTCACTGGCAGAAGCTCGGTTTTGTGGGCAAATTTTCAGATCGGAGAATCTGATGACAGGCGTAGATATTTCAGGCTTCCCTTTCAAGTCCGACCATCTAAACTGTATCACCTACTTGTCAAGGTATAGTGAGGATTCGACAATTTTTACTCTTCCAAAACAAATCGGTATTCACAAAAAGACGAGTGACATGGTGATGGTCATAAACTGCAAATAAGATGCTCGACTCGACAGACGAAAGCTCAACGGATGGCATTTACGAAGACTGGGCTTTTAAGTGGTCAGTTAGCGCAAGGCGAGATGGTCCTGCTTCTAGCTGTGACTGACTAGCTACCGGTTTCAATTCAATTTCTTCGTGTTGGACCCTAAAAGGCTGTATTAGTGAATGGATTTGTGAAAGAATATGTTTATATACCTGGGAGGAGTCAGCGAAACTGGACCAAGAGCGTTTTCTTCCTCATCGTCATCCTCGAGTTCGTCATCATAGACTGGTCGTGGTTCCTGCTTCTTCTCCTTTTTCTGGAACCAGCTGAGACAAAAGAAGAGAACATATGGTCGTATTCCGTCGTCCACACCAACGACATCGCCCTAGTGAATGACGCAGTCAGGTTTCATGAACCTAACAGAATTGTAGAAAACAAACATAGGTAGCTTGTCCAAGTGGAACATCGACAACTTTTACAGCTTTTCGTTTCGGTTCACGCGCCTTTTGTTTTCCTTTGTCTGATGGCGACCGAATGGGATTGAAAGAGGCTCTGCCACCGGGCAAGGAAGTCAATGGACTGCTGTCTGCATGAAGACGATTGGGAGGTAAGGGCAATGTGGCAGGGAACTGCAGCGCGAGTGTTAAGTGAACTGTAAAAAAAAAACAAGAAAAAGAGATATACATCTAAGGGATCACGAGATTGATCTTTCCGACCAGGGCGCAATGCGTTCATTGGAGGAGAGAAACGAAGGAATTTGCCGAGGCGAAGGAGAGTGGGTTGCTGCGCGTCTCTTGTAGGCGAAGGTCTCGGTACGATAGGTATGGCGGATATCCGTGGTCTGCGGTGGCCGGCAGGAGGACGACGAGTTGCATCAGACTGCAATGGCGGTGATTGATGAGTGGCGTAACGGGCAAAAGATGAAACGCGTACATCTAGTATATCCCTGCGGCCTAACTTTTTGCGTGCAATTATCTGCAAGGGGAATGTCAGTATACGAATAGCAGATTGGTGCGGGGAATGCTTACACGGGCCTGAGCAAGGATGCCGGGTGGAGTATCACAAATGCAGATCTTGTAGTCGTTATTGTTGTTTATGATATAAGCCAGTTGTCGTGAGTCGGGTGACAGAATAAGTCTAACAATATTATGAACTTGAATGTTGAAGGAGGCGAGGAGCTGTCGTGACGCGAAAGCCCAGAGCTTGATGGTATTGTCGTAGGAAGCGCTAGCGAGGAGAGCACCATCAAATGAAAGTGCTAGACCACCAATAGACTTGGTGTGCCCTTCAAAGGGAGCTCCGACAGTCTCCAGTGTAACCGCGTCAAACTCATAGATTGTCTTGGCGTTGTCATACTGATCCGAATCTGCGGTGAAATCGAATTTGAATGCGGCTATGATTGTCTTGTTTTTGTTTGACCAGAAAATTGGTGAAAACGCGATTCCTCTCCCACTGGGTTTCCCTATCCTGACATCCAATTTCTGTGATTGGACATCCCAGACCTCCAGGCACGTCCCCAAATCTGACTTGACTGCAAGCTTCTTCGAGTCTGGGGAGAATCGAACCGCGCCCACGAAACCAATGCTCTTGAATGGACCAGCCACGAATTCGCCAGTCTCCAAGTTCCATATCCGCGCTGTTTCATCTTCTGACCCGCTCGCCAGCAGGGTGTTGCCCGCAGATACATCAATGCAGTAGATTTGCAGTGAGTGGCCTTCGAATGTCTTGACAATTCCTGTCTTAACCTCACAGGCTTTCAGCTCTCCACGTGCGTAATCTCCACCACCAGTGACAACCCATCGATCATCCCTTGATACTGCCACCGCATATAGTACCCCCTCCTCGCAAACACCCCGCGCTCCCTCAATCTCCGCTCCTGTCTTCAGATCCCATTGCCGGGCGGTCTTGTCCAAAGATCCGCTGATCATTCGCTGACCGTCTGGAAAGTAGGATAAGGAATAAATCCAGTTCCCGTGACCCTTCAAAGTCATTGATGGAGTCAGATCCGATTTCGTGGTGGCTGCTTTCGTTGACGCAGAAGCCATAGTTGTGTCTCCGTGACGAAACTGTGAAGTAGTTAAGTGCGGGCAAGGTATTCTTCAGACGTATTCAAAGGTGCAAAGGTGAAGTCTCCCGTTGTCAGTGTGTGCTATATGACTGACGGCGTCGGCAATTCGAAGGGGGGCCCCCTGGTCAAATTAAACATCAGTCAATTCCCGCTGGAAATACAGATGGGAATTTGGTGTTACCGAGAGATTCACGCTTTGGCAGCGAAGAACTTGAGTCCTGAGGAGCGATGAATTGTTCAATGTGAGTGCAGCTGTTGGTTCTCTTTAGGCGCCACCTTACATATATATACCCTAACATGCCCCCTCTGCATGGCAGCTGTGCACTAGCTGTGTATTGGACCCTGAATCCTTCCATGCATCTCATTTCTTTCTCTTCGCTTCTCGCCTCACAGCCATGCCTAAAGTAACTGCCATGACCAAAGCGTCAATCTATTCTCTACTTCCCACTCAATGATGGGCGTCAAAATACTCGAGCTTTATCATTGCTTATTTGTCAGTTTCGCTTTGGATGCGCGAACGTTTACGGAGACTGATGTGTTTCATTCCGTCGTATCAAACCAGCCTCAGTCCATGCAAACACGGTGTTACAGGCACGTGGATGTTTCCGTTCTTTCACCATGCTGTTATTTCCAATCTCTGAACGTTTCTCTGAAACTGAGATCAAGTGCTCATCCAGTGCTCAAATTGTCATTTTCATACATCTGCTCGTAGGAAACCAGAAGGTTGTGAGTAGAAATGCGGCATCTCAGAACCTGCACCCGAACCAATGTCCATCGACATCACCCAGAACCGACCGCAAGGCACTCAGTGTGCGGCCGAGAGCTAGAGAATCGTATCCGATATGAGGAAGATACAACAGATCTGTGAATGCGAACAGCGATATCTGTCAGTCCAGGCATCAACTCGGATGACAACAATTGGCACCCCGGAGGTTGTCATTGATTATGAATACGCGTGAGAGCGTGTCTGCATTACAAAGGCATCTGCATCACTGACGCAGACGAATTGGTCCGAATTTCTTGTTCAATGATGTGTTCGACTGAGGAGTGTCAGAATGACAGCCTGAGGCATGCGAGCTATCGTGCTACCACCTGTTATGTGAGTATGATATAGTGTGTGGTCGACGATATCAATGAAATCGACCACTCACCTTCGGGATTCTTCTATTCCGTGTTCCAGGCTTGAATGGTTAGAGGCAATCTAAAGATCGAAAATATTTGAGTTCGATGCCCAAATCAGCAGCCTGAGTGCGCTGATAGTAAGCAGCACATGTCATTATTTCGCATCCTGAAGAACAATGGTCTACTCACCAGAGAAGATTTGTCCCCCGCCAATAACTTTGGACATGTACAAGGCAAGGACACCCACTATGAGCGAAAGCGATGTCGACGGCACAATAACCAGAGGGAAAGCGCCTTCTGGAATGTGTGCAGTGACAATAATTCGCCCATCTGACATTGGAAGTCGCTTGAGCTGATCTAGGGAAAGATGAGGGAAAGTATTTTACTGGTCTCGAGTCTTTCATGATGCGACTGTATCAGGGATAATGGATCGAGAGATAAAAAGGACGCCGTGGCACTTGCAGCTTTGAAGTGTACGATGCAGAAGGCCATCATTTGGCGTGATTCCAATTACTGCGAAACATCATGATGCAGCGAGCTAGAGAGGAGTACGGTGTGAGACGAGTCGCACGCAGAGAGTCGGATAGTCGGACAATCGATACTTCGTCTTTAACGCTTTATTTGTTATTGTTTGCAAGCCGCTCTGAGTCTCCCTCCCTAAATTGACTCCCCATCTGTGCAGTTGCCACTGCAGCACAACTCCCGAGTCCCGATAGGTTCTGATAATGAGTCTGAGGTAACAGACACAATTGCCTTGCATGACCTCGTGCGCTCCATCCCACCTCGGATGCTATATGGATCATGCTCGACTACATCCATTCCACCACAATCATGCCACAAAGGCATTCCAATTAACAAAGTTCACGGAACATGTACCGTAGCTATGTGATGATATTCATTGTCCCTTTGATGTACTTAATGATAGCCTGTGGCTCAGGGATCTTGAAAGCACTATATATTGCGTGTTGGCAGTATTCTCTTCTTTCCAGTTCTTTCCGTCTTTCCATTTATTCGCACCTACTTTCTACTCTAAACTATCACGTCGAACAACATCCATACGCTCGATTCTCGAGCAGCCGTTATAGATCTGTCTGATCGTCTGAGCTCTCTAGACCATTTTCTTGCCACTATCAATGACATTATGAAATTCAGTCACTTGGATGGCCGCGAACTACAGCACTACGGGCGAAAGGTCTTGTCTTTGTTATTAATCATCTCTTGTAGTCGACTGATGATTTCCGTACAGATAATCGCTCTGACAGGCGTAATTATGATTTCAATTCTTGTCAACTCTTTTAATAATTTTCTTGGTAAGCTTGAAGGTCGCGTGCATGCCTCTGAGATATCAGAGAGTGAACTTGTCCCTGTTCACTCTTTGTTCTAAGAGGTTTCTGCCGTACAAGTCGGCGTATTTCAAATTGCTTGTTTGGATCAGACGGCGCAGGGCTGCTGACCTGAATGGTAAACATCGGTCGTTATTTTGTTTGATTTTCTTTTCACCATTTGCGTAGATCGAATCAACGTGCTCTTGTTTCCTATCGACTATAATTTTGTCGTATGATGCAAGGGAGTTGACCCTCGTGCCCAACTAGGCACTTCCTCTCTTTCAAAGGCCGTTTGTTCGCGAATTTAGAACAAGAGCCCGACGTTTTGAGGTTGGCACCGGGAAGCAATCGTCATCAAGTTGACGTTCTTTTCAAGCCTTCTTGCCTGGATTGATGACTACCGCGTCGTACTTCAAATCACAACCCTCGTCTGCATCTTGTCATTGCGAACACCGAATCTATCTACGTACTCCATGTTATATGAACAAAACGCCATCCCCTTTCGTTACATGGCTGTTCTTCAAAGTTTCATATCTGTAATTATACATCTATTGCCCATGTCACTATCGACAAGCCTTCGGCTGCCACACCACCTACCTTGAAGTCTGGAGTCCTTTGCCTCATCTCGCACAACATCTACATCTCCAGGCACATTCACCACACTCTCACCCTTTCATTGTCACACCTCTTTCTGTAACCCTTCAAACACACATGTCTTGCCGCATCCGCACAATGACGACAGCACTCTCGTCGAGATACTCTGAAAGGACGAGGGATATGGGTCCTCCTGATGGGTAGGGCTATGAGCGAAGACACACGGTGAGTGTCTCCTTCCTGCTTACAGTCCAAAGCTGATTTTTACAAGACGCATGTTAAACGTGTGCTTCCGCAGTGTCAACCATCCATGACAGTTATCTTACCAATACCCACGCTCTGTAGAAAGGAAGTCGGACATCCTCTTTTCCCGTTCTCGACAACTCAGCACAGTTCCTGCTGGATAGCACAGTCACTGGCAGAAGCTCGGGTTTGTGGCCAAAGCTCTCGTAATGATCGGATGAATCTGAAATGTTTAGTCTCGGCGGAGAACCAGTGGATATACATTGATGACAGGCGTAGATATATCACGCTTCGTGTTTCAAACCATCAAGCTTGAATATCTAAATTATATCACCCATATTAAGATATGTTTTCTGACGTCACCTACATACGAATTGATCCTTTCCTCTTACATACACAATCACTTTCCTTGCACGCGTCGTACATGTTCCCCTTTGATTCTCCGTCTCAATCAGCGTATTAATTCTTCTTCTCGTCGAATGACCTCCCTCAGTCTTTGATCCAAGACTGAGGTGAGCTCTATTGCTTACAATTCTATGTGCTCTTTACTAACTATTACTCTACCTAGCTTCCTACTTGTCTCTAGTCCGAGTCTCGTCGCCTTCTATTAACTCACCCGTCAATGTACTTTAGTAAGGATGCAACTATATTTATTCTTCCAAGACATGCTGTAAAGCTGGAAGTACAGTGCGAGATTCGACAAATAAAATGCTCAACGGATGACATATTTACGAAGACTGCGCACCTAGGTGGTCGTCAGCTATCATGATGCAAGATGGTCCTGCCTCTGACTGTGACTGACTAACTACCGGTTTCAATTCAATTTCCTCGTGCTGGATCCTAGAAGACCATATTAGTTAATTAATTTGTGAATGAATATGTTCGTTGTACCTGGGAGGAGACACAGGGACTGGATCAAGAACATTTTCTTCCTCTTCATCGTCCTCGAGCTCGTCATGGTAGACTGGCCGCGGTTCTGGTTTCTTCGCTTTTTCTGGAACCAGCTGAGGCAAAAGAAGAGTACAAATGGTCGCATTCCGTCGTCTGCACCGGCAACATCGCCCTAGTGAATGATGCAGTCAGATTTCATGAACCCAACAGAATTGAAGCAAACAGACGCCCTGCCACCGGGCAAGGGAGTCGATGGAGTGCTTTCTCCATGAAGGCGATTGGGAGGTGAGGGCAATGTAGCAGGGAACTGCAGTGTGGGTGTTGAATGAACTGTGAAAGAAACAAGAGAAAGAAACTCACATCCAAGGGATCACGACACTGATCCTTCCGACTAGAGCGTACTGCGTTCGTGCGAGGAGAGAAGCGAAAGAACTTGTCAAGGCCAAGGAAAGTGGGTTTTTGCGGGTCTCTTGTAGGCGGAGGTCTCGGTGCCACGAGTATAGCGGATACTGGTGGTCTGCGGTGCCCGGCAGGAGGACGACGAGTTGCATCACACTGTAATGATAGCGATGAGTGAGTGGTACAACGAGTAAAAGAATGAGATGCGCACATGCAGTGGATGATCGAAGGTTGACTTTTTGCGTGCAATGAGCTGTGAAGGAATGTTAGCACATGAATAGTAAATGGCTGCAGGGGATGCATACACGGGCCTGAGCAAGGATGTCGGGTGGAGTATCACAGATGCAGATCTTGTTGTCGTCCTCGGTGGATATCGTGTAAACTATTTGGGGTGAAACGGATGAGAAGATAAGGAGAAAGGCGATATTTTGAACGTCAAAGGAGGCGAGGAGCTGTCGCGACTCGAAAGCCCAGAGCTTGATGGTGTGATTATTGGAAGCACTGACAAGGGAGCACCATCAAATAAAAATGCTAGACCACCAATGGTCTTGGTGTGGCCTTCAAAGGGGGCTCCGACAGTCCAATGTCACCGTGTCAAACCCATAGATTGTCGTGGCGTCGTCATCCCGCTCGAAATCTGCGGTGAAATCGAAATCGAATGCAGCTATGATGGTTTGTTTTTGTCAGTCTGTGATGATGTACAATGATGTCATGTCAGTCTTGACCAGATCAATATTCTGTGGGGGATAGCGTCAGTGAGGATGAAGATACGATGAAGTCCATCTTCTGATGGAATGTGGCACACGCAGCGAGTATTGCAGATAGCACATAACTAATACACGAGTGTTAAAACATTAACTGAGGAACATATATCATGAAGCAAATGTGGATGAATTCATACGAAGTTAACTGGGACTATGAGCACCACCACAGCTGCTATTTGCTGCACCATCCTGGCGAGGTATGTCAACGCGCTCCAAGTGCCATCGAGGAGGCATCCTCAGCCTGCCATGAGACCAACATGAATAATAGCAGAGGAACGCTTTGACCCAATGCACATCTGGGAGTGAATCAATATCAGCTGTGTCGTTTTCCTGTGGCACAGCAGCCTGTTGGCTAGACGGATGTCGAGTATCGTCTACTTTCTTGTATTCCGGTAGTTTGGCAGCAAGAAGCCGCTGTAGGGTAAATATCAATGAAAAGGCACTGAGAAGTAAGAAAATTACATTACAGTAACTTTCCGTCCTGGTGCAACTTCAACAACTGGTGGCCCGAGGCTGTGTCTTGGCGTGAGGAAAGGGAGATGCTGCCGCAGGAATTGTGTGACTCCGTTTGAGGGGGGAGGCGGAGAACTTATTTCGAACTGGATACGCACTCAGTACTCAGTCGTGATGCGAATTGACTTAAAAATGAAAACTGACATGATTGAAGCGAGTTGCGGCCTGCCCAGAGAGAGAGGATGATAGAGGCAGTGTAGCAGGGACCTGTGATGCTATCATCGAGTCAATTGTAGGAGAACCATGATATACGACCTACATCAAGGGGATCACGAGGTTGGACAGGTGGTACTGCATTTGTGCGAGGAGAGAAGTGAAGGAGTTTGCGAATGCGAACAAAAACGGGTTGCTGTGGGTTGATTGTAGGCAAAGGTCTTTCTGGCCTAGGTATAGCAGGTACTGGTCGTATGCGGCGCCCGGCAGGAGGACGACGAGTTGCGTCAGACTGCAATTACAGCAATGGATGAGTGGTGTAATGAATAAAGGAATGAGATGCCCACATTTAGTAGGTCGTTGAGGGTTGACTTTTTACGTGCACTGATCTGTGAGAGAGGGGCCTGTTAGAACACGAACAATGGACGTTTGCGGGAATGCGTACACCAGCCTGAGCAAGGACATCGGGTGGAGTGTTGCATATGTAGATCTTGCAATCATCTCTGTTGTATGTCGTGTACACTAGTTGGCGCGAGTTGGGTGAGAGGACAAGGTTATGGATGTTATAAGCATCGAATGAAGCGAGGAGCTGGCGAGACTCGAAATCCCAGAGCTTGATGGTGTCGTCAAAGGAAGTACTGGCAAGGAGAACACAGTCAAATGAAAGTGCTAGACCACAGATGGCCCTGGTGTGCCCTTCAAAGGAAGCTCCTACAGTCTCCAATGTCGATGCGTCAAATTCATAGATCGTCCAGGCGGCGTCAACCGTAAATGTGAAAGCGGTCAAGATGTTTTTGTTTTTGTTTGTCCAAAACACTGGCACAAGTGTGACTCCGGGTCCACCGAATGTCCCTATCCTCACATCCAACTTTTGTTTTTGAACATCCCAGACTTCAAGGCATGTTCCTATGTCTAACCTCACTGCGAGCTTCTTTGAGTCTTGCGAGAACCGAACTGCGCCCATCCAAGTGCCGCTCTCGAACGGACCAGCCACGAGTTTCCCAGTGTCCAAGTTCCATATCCGCGCTGTGGCATCCTTTGCCCCGCTCGCCAGCAGTGTGCTGTCCGAAGAGATATCAATGCTGATGATCTGAGCCAAGTGTCCTTCAAATGTTCTGACAATCCCAGTCCCGACCTCACAGACTTTCAGCATTGCACTATTCACATCTCCACCAGCAGTGGCAACCCATCGACCATCCCTTGATACTGCCACTACCCACACATCTTCCTCGTAAACACTTCGCATTCTCTCAATTTCTTCACCCGCCTTCAGATCCCATCGTCGAGCGGTCTTATCCTCGGATACGCTGATCATTCGCTCGCCATCCGGAAAGTAGGTTATGGATCGAACGTTCTCTCCATGACCCTCCAAAGTGATTGATGGTGTCAGAATCGATTTCATGGAAGCCGCCTTCGTTGATGTAGAAGCCATAGCTACTACTCTCCGCAAGCAAAATTGTTTTGTCGCCAGGCACAGAAAAGGTATTCGTTTGAAGGACCGGTGGTGAGTTCTGCTCGTGTTGTATGCCCGACGCTGATTTGAAGACTCCCAACTTGCTCGAGAGCACTTTGCCTCCTAGAGCTGGTCGTCAGTTCATCCGCGCTGGAACTTCAGATGAGAGTCGATGTTATGAAGAGGCTAGCAATGATTAAGAGAAGAATTCTACAACGTAAGCACAGCTGTTGTCCTTGCAAGATGTACTATTTATTCCTCGATTTGATATTCAATTCCTGTGCTAGAGCGTCAATCCCTTGTTTATTTCTCACCTGTCAGTGTTGCTGTATGCTTCTTCTAAATCTCAAGATGGCATATATGGAAAGCCCAAAACGTCGGATGTGCTATGGCACTCAGCGCTAGCATTCAACTTTTTTTGCTTGCTCTGCCCTGCAGTTTCGCGATGGACCCCAGCAGACGCGTAAACAGTTGTTATTAACACTGTAGGATAACACGGAGACCACCTTTCCTCATCCCATAGTATCAAACGCTTTGAGTACACACACATGCACGGTTTCCTCGCTTCCGCAATGTTCCACCCACCCCAACCTTTCGGCATCGACCATTTTAGTTTCATTGCACGCCCTGATCACCTTTGAAGGTCCCGATCTCTGAATATCTCTCTGACGCTGAGATCAACATGTGAGTGACTATACCCAGAATTTAGAAGGAAGAGAACAATACAAGACTTATCTTGTAATGACCGGCACCTGAGACACACTCTCCAGGGCCACTGCTGTGCAGCCTGACATAAGATGAGGGCAGGTTGTAGAGCATCGCACATATCAACTAAATCGAAATACATGTCTTCTGCGGTCGCCAATGTCGGCAGCTCTTCAAGTCTCCCGGAGAGAACATGGCTGCTGGTTCATTTTTCAGAGAGATAAGTCAGAGATGGGCTAATGCAGTGAGATGGATAGAACAAAGGAATTTACTCATCGTACAAGTTAATTCCATGGTTGACGGTGAAGATTCACCGAGAATTTGGATCAGAGATCGGACCTAAGCTGACCCTGGAGTCGACCGAGGGTGACTTGAGAGGGAGTCCGCGTCAGGCTGCAAAGGGAATTTCTGTATCTGAAGCACAGCGCGCTCTAGAGATGCCGCATAAGAGTGCCCCGACAACATCCATAGTCAGGATAGCAAAAATTTCAATCCATCTCTTAGATGCAAACATACAACTAGCGCTGGTAATAGCGAAGCGCTGAGAAGGTAAAATGAGGTCCAACGATGATCTAGACCTCACAGCAGGGTGTGTCCACCGGACCAAATCGAGGTCGATGCAAAGTATGGTGACGACCAAGATAAGGCGAGAAAATACATAGGATGAGTTGAGCAGCAGCAGTAGTAAGATGAAAGTAGCCCGGGGTCCGATTTGGAACGTCGAAGATGTTGTTCGAGTTTCAGACTTTCAGTTCATCACGAAGTTGACGCAATCGGGTAATTCAGACGAGCCGAGGACATCTGTCAGGAGCATCACAATGAAGAGCGTGGAGTGTAAATGTTTTCTTGTTGGGCCAGTTATCATCGTACCATCGAACGAGCAAGGTTCATCAAAATAGGAGATGCGAAAAGTTTGCCTTCAGGCAATACATTGGCCAACTCTGTTGAGTGCGCCCCCAAAGCAGACTTGGGATGGGAGGGAGTCAATAGGAACTTGAAGGGGCCGCACAAAAATGAAGGGCAAACAAGATTGTCAAAACAAAGACACAAGAGGCAGGGATCGACTTGGAGACCGACGCAGAATGGCCCTGGTAGACAGGAGAATCCAAGGGCTGTGCCGAACTAACGAGGGAAAAAGAATTGTTAGAATAAAGATGCTCCTCTTGGTCAAACAAAGCCTGTACTGGATCGTGCCAAGTTTGCAGCATTGAGCCGTGACATCGAATATCACAAAGAAAATGGTGAAGTTCGAGGACCAGACGAGATGATAAAATTGATAGAAATGACCACACATAACAGTCTTCAGTTGGGTGAATGGAGGTGGTCATCAGAGGAGGAAATTGGAGTACTCGACCACATCGAAGTGCAACGTTCGGTCGGATCAACTCAAATGACACTCGGAAAACAGGTAGATCCCAAGGACCAAACATACGAGGTGACGGGGCTGATATAGTCGACTCAAGCATAAGTATTTTGGCGGATGATCGAAATTAGCGTGAGGTTCGTCGACAAATATAAACTCGTAAATGGTCGACGATCGGGTTGGCCAAGCGAGTATCCAAAGGCGGAGGACAATCGTAACTCAAAAGTACTGCAGGAACATTTAGAGGTGGATTCAAACAAAAACCACGAGGTCATCCTTGAAAAGAGGGTCTGGAGAAGCGGAGATCGATATCAATTGGAAGAAATCATCGATTAGGTGGTTCAGTCAATTCCAAGAGGTGCTATCGGAGAAAAGAGAATTCTAAAGCCAGCTATTGTGAAGGCTGACCTGAGAGTAAGCGGTCTCCTCGCTCGAATCTAGGCAACCGTGTAGTCTAAGTCAGGTGTTCGAGACCTGTTAGATCGCAAAACGTTCATGTTGTGTGGTGTGCTCCAATTGAATACCACACAGTTATATGAAGTTAGGGGTCTAAACCAGTAGAAGTAGAAAGGTTAATTCGGACGACAACCTTATATATGTGAGAGAGCAATCGTGAGACATCCGAATACTGATGGAAACAAATGTCTTCCTACAGTCCGTGATGATACAGAGTGATGTCATTTCTATCTTGACCAGATCAACATCCTGCTCAGCGAGCATGAACGGATGTATAGGAATCCGAGTCACTCAAGTTCATAATGTGATGGGATTGGAAGACGCACCGAGTATCGTAGAACGTGTAGAATGAATATATAAGTGTGAAGTCATCAGTTATGGAAGATACAGCACTGGGTGAGTGTACACAAATTTAACTGCAACTATAAGCACCGCCACAGCTGCTATTTGCTGCGCCATCCTGGCAAGGTATGTCAACTCGCACAGTCCGTGATGATGTGCAATGAGGTCATTTCAGTCTTGAATGGATCAACATTGAGGATGAGGATATGATGAAGTTCATCTTCTGATGGAGTTTGGCAAACGCAGGAAGTATTGCAGATAGCATATGATTGATACACGAGTATTAAAATATCGGTCACGGAGGATATATCATACAACAAAGTGGATGAATGCATACGAAGCATCCTAGGGAGGTATGTCAACGCGCTCCAAGCGCCATCGAGGAGGCATCCTCAGTCTTCCATGAGACCAACACGAATAATAGCAGATGAATGCCTTGCACCAATGCACGTCTGGGAGCGAATCGATGTCAGATGTGTCGTTTTCCTGCGATACAGTAGCCTGATGGCTAGACAGATGTCGGGTATCGTCTACTTTCCTGTATTCCGGTAGTTTGGCAGCAAGAAGCCGCTGTAGTGCACAAATCAGCAAAAGGGACCGAGAAGCAAGAACATGTATGTTACAGTGACTTTACGGTCTGGTGCGACTTCAACTACTGGTGGCCCATGACTGTGTTTTGGTACGAGTAAAGAAAGATGCTGCCGTAGGGATTGCACGACTCTGTTCGAGCGGGGGGTGGAGAACTTATTTCAAACTGGATGCGCACTCAGTCATGCATTGCGAGTTTAGCATAGAAATTGAAGACTGACCTGATCAAATTGAATTGTTGCCCGAGAGGATGGTAAGGGCAACATAGCAGGGACCTGTTGCACCGTCATGGAGTCAACTGTCAAAGAACCAAGATAGGAGAGTCACGACCTACATCTAGAGGATCACGAGGTTGGATGCGACGAAGAGGGACTGGGTTCATGCTAGGAGAGAAGCGAAGGAATTTTCCGAGACGAAGGAAAGCGGGTTGCTGCGGGTCTATTGCGGGCGGAGGTCTCTGCGACGTAGTTATGGTAGGTATTGGTGGCCGGCGGGAGGACGACGAGTTGCATCAGACTGTAATGATGGAGGTGGGTGAGTGGTGTCATGAGTAAAAGAATGAGATGCGCACATGCAGTAGATGATTGAGGGCTGACTTTTTGCGTGCAATAATCTGTAAGGGGATGCTAGTACACGAACAGTAGATGTTTGCAGGGAATTCATACACGAGCCTGAGCAAGAATGTCGGATGGAGTATCACAGATGCAAATCTTGTTGCCATCTCCGGTGGCCATCGTATAAGCTAGTTGTCGTGAGTCAGGTGAGAGAATAAGTCTAATAGAATCATGAACTTGAATGTCGAAGGAGGCGAGGACCTGTCGTGACTCGAAAGCCCAGAACTTGATGGTGTTGTCCGGGCGGGAAGCGCTAGCGAGGAAAACATCATCGAATGAAAGTGCTAGACCGGTGATGTTGCAGGTGTGCCCTTGATCCAGAATCTGCGGTGATGAATTGGAATGCGGCTATGGTTTTGTTGTTGTTTGTCCAGAAAACTGGCGAAAACGCGACTCCTCCAGTGGGTTTCCCTATTCTGACATCCAATTTCTGTGATGAGTTTGCCAGTCTCCAAGTTCCATATCCGCGCTGTTTCATCTTCTGACCCGCTCGCCAGCAGGGTGTTGCCTGCAGATATATCGACGCAGTAGATTTGCCGTGAGTGGCCTTCGAATGTTTTCACAATCCCCGACTTAACCTCACAGGCTTTCAGCTCCCCATGTGCGTAATCTCCACCACCAATGACAACCCATCGTCCATCCCTTGATACTGCCACCGCATATACCTCCTTCTCGAAAACATCCCGCGCTCCCTCAATCTCCTTTCCCGCCTTCAGATCCCATTGCCGGATCCGCTGATCATTCGCTGGCCGTCTGGACAGTAGGATAAGGAATACATCCGGTTCCCGTGACCCTTCAAAGTCATTGATGGAGTCAGATTCGATTTCGTGATGGCTACTTTCGTTGATGCTGAAGCCATAGATGCGTCTTTGTGACGAAACCGTGAAGTAGTTGGGTGTGGGCAAGGTATTCTTTAGATGTGTTCAAAGGTGCAAAGGTGAGGTCTTCCATTGCCAGTCTGTGCTATATGACTGACGGTGTCAGCGATTTGAAGGTGGGCCCCCTGATCAAAACAAACATCAGTCCATTCCTGCTGGAAATCCAGATGGGAATTTGGTATTACCGAGGGGTTAACGTTCTAGCAGCGAAGAACTTGAGGAGCGATGAATTGTTGAATGTGAGTGCAGCCATTGGATTTATGCACCACCTTGCATATACATACTCTGACATTCCCTCTCTGCATGGCAGCTGTGCACTGGCCGTGCATTGCACTCAGAATCCTTCCACCACATTTGTTTCTCGTTACTTCTCGGCTCACAGCCATAGTTAATAATAAAGCGCCAATCTGTTTTCCACTTCCCACCCCACGATGGGCGACAAGACATTGAACTTTTATCGTTATTCGCTCGTCGGTTTCTCTTTGGCTTGCAATTCACGACCTCACTTCCACGGAGTACACAGACCAGTCACGAGTTGTCCAGTGTCCAAGTTCTATATCCACACTGTGCAGGCCAATGAGAGTTAACCGCTATGTATGCCGATGCACTAGGAGATAACGCAGTCGAGCAATATGCGATGTTCTTGACTTTGCTCGAACTGACTGCGGACATCAACGAACGTCGATTAGCATTGACCCGTACATGAGAACATGGTCTAAATGTTTACAGGGTGGCAGTCGAACAATCGATAGAGCATTCGAGATTGGCGAGAATCTCACAAAATTTATGCGCTGAACACTACTTGCAGCCTCTACCCCAAATGAAGGGTTCGCTTCCTTCTGTCCTTGCATCGCAGGCCGCTCCTTCCGATATCGAACTTCTGCTGCTTCGTTCCATTGAGTGAACAATATTCGAGGATGGAACGCATGATGCTGCACTGGAACATGCCACCGTTATATTGCGGTACTTCCTAGGTAAGCTTTTTGTCGAAGTTCTACTATGATTGCTTAATCCATGGCTTCAGGTGCTGGGAGGGTTTCACTTACCAAGAACCTCTTGGATATGCTTCCGCGTGACCTCGCCTCCATCGACCAGCCTGAGGAACGAGTATCTTTACTACAGACAGTTCTTCACGATCTGAGACAGTCTTGACCGGGTCGTTGAGTACCAGAGTCTAGAGGTGTTGATAATGAACCGGGACGCTAGGGCCGCTTGGTTAAGCGACTACAGGGGACTTATCGACCAGGCTTACGATGCCGTCGTAAAACCACTCACCTCGGATTGGATGATGCCGAACGAGACAGGAGACCGTCGTCCTGCAAGCCTGAAGCGCGCATTGGAGCTTGCCAGCATTGTTGAAGATTCGGGGTATAAGTTGTATAATGATTTCTTGCATCTCGATGGCCGAAGGCTTGGGGAGTACCTTGTCGCTGTTCGCTGGGCGACGATAGCTGGGTTGGAAGGGGGTGGATCGGATCCTCTCAAGATTATTCTATCGTAATCAAACATTTTCTACATATTTGTTCCCTATCTTCATGTGACGCCCTTGCGGTAATTATAACTTTGTTGATGGGCTACGAGGTTGTGGCTTATCTCCCCTTCCATTCACGGAGAAAGGAGGATGACTACCAGACAAAGGCACAGCTTTGTCGTTGCTCATGAGACAACATTTGTACAAAGCCACGTATAAGACAAATGCAAATGCAACAAGTTGTATCGTATTACAGGCGTGATTGACGCACAACAATGCATGGGAAAGAAAAAATAAAAGTATCGTGCAGATGGTGATTCGAATGACTGAGAATTAGGTAGGACAGCGGGATGAAACGGATCAGGATCACAGAAAATAGCGTACGAAATTCAAACTAGACACCTATGTGAATAAATACGATCTGCTGTTCCAGCGGAATCTTATTGCGCAATTTCTTCACAGCCTTGTGCAACGCCATCGCAGTGCGCGTGCAGTCCAATCTCCCAGAACCATTCACCAGGTCCCCATAAAAAGCAGACACAACCTCCTGCGCAACCTCGTCGTCGACAGACCACATAGAACCAATCACGCTGCGAAATCCGGAGAATTGCATAGCAGCAGCGAGATGGATAGACTCGTCGGGACTCTTTTCATCGCCCACGGTCGTGTGGCAAGCCGATAAGAATGCAAACTGCGGGTCCTGCCAGTTGGATCGGATGATGTCCTTGACCATCAACGGCCCATCACGCATTGCGAAGGAAGATTCGAATGGTTGTTGTCGATTCGGCATTCCGTGGCAGGCCAGGTGGAGCCACTGATTATGGTTCAATGCATCAAATGCACCCTCGACTGTTGCGTCGCTGTCCTCGAGTGACGTGAAGGACGACACGACGGGCGTGAGACGCTGGGCGACAACGGCTAGCTCGGGACCGACACACTCGAGTGGCTTCCCTTCGTCTGGGTTTCCTTGACCAATGGCAACAAAATGTTGCGGTGACGCATCTCCAGAAACCTGCCGTCTCGCACGAACAAGTGTTGCCAAAGTGGGGGTGTACGAGGAGATGTAGATGTGAGACAGACTGTCTCTCTTCTTCTCGTAGAGTCCTGCTGCATGCAGAGGAAGCAGCGTAAACTCGGCGGTGGGACACCACCAGATACGCGAGCCAGGGTGAACATTTGACACTCTAAGGGCTTGTACTACGGGGCCAACGATGTCATGCCAAAGTTTCCGAAGGATGCTGACAAGCTGATGTTGAGTATCAAAAGAACCGAATTCTTTTGAAAGGGACTGAAACTCGAAGGATAAATCAAAAACTACGGTCTGCGTGATACCAATTGGAACGTGGACAGGATCTCGGTCACTTAGGACAATCAAGGCGTCACAACTGTACTGACTAGCATTGACGATGATGACAGGACCTTCTTCAGCTGCCTTCTGTAAGTCTGAGAAAAGGGGAGGCAGGAGAAACCGAGAAAAGTCGGGAAGCATGCGGATGCGTGAAACCATGTCATCCCATTTCATAGTCAGCTGGCGGATTTGGGGAGATTGGTCTTCAGTAGACTGATCGAACGCACTACGGAGGCGAAAGCTCAGCTGCTTGAACTCTTCCGCCAAGGCTGCACCGGTGTTACGAACCGTGGAAAGCTCATCAACGGTTGTGCGGAAGCGTGCCAACTGAGTCCAGAATACTGCACGACCTTGCTCCACCAGTTCCACAGCAGTTATTAGCGCGCCATGACGAACGCTGCAAGAGAAAGCGTCCACAGCAAGCGAAGCCGTGGCAGTCCTCACGGCATCGAAATGACGCGACGAAGACGACAAAAGGGTGACATGCTGATCTAGAAATTTCAATGCAATTTGATATGCAAGCAATGCAGAATCATGGTTTGTCTCCTCGGCAGCGGCGGCCCATGACTTAGCAGCGGTAAGATCTGTACGAGAGGGCAAATGGGATATGTGGGGGAGTTGCGAGAATAGGTTAAATGTTTCATCCAGGTCAGATGGGATCCCCCGCTGAGTAAATCTCTCCCGAAAGCTGTTGGCAAGACTGCTGAGAGACGACGATCGAAAGGAGTGACCTGGGGGACGAAGGAGTAGTGCAACCCGATGGAGTTCGATGCACTCATCAAGATCAGATGGGACGCCTCGCTGCGTGAATCTGTCTCGAAGGCTGAGGGCGAGATTGTTGAGAGAGTATGATCGATCAGAATGACCAGGGGGACGAAGGAGTAGTGCAGCCCGATGGAGCTCGATGGACTCATCAAGGTCACACGGGACGCCCCGCTGCGTGAATCTGTGTCGAAGGCTGCTGGCAAGATTGCTGAGAGAGTATGATCGATCAGAATGACCAGGAGGATGAAGGAGTAGTGCAGCCCGATGGAACTCGATGGACTCATCAAGGTCAGATGGGACGCCCCGCTGCGTGAATCTCTCTCCAAGGTTAAGGGCGAGATTGTTGAGAGAGTATGATCGATCAGAATGACCAGGGGGACGAAGGAGTAGTGCAGCCCGATGGAGTTCGATGGACTCATCAAGGTCGGACGGGATGCCCCGCTGCGTAAATCTATATCGGAGGCTGTTGGCAAGACTGCTGAGAGAGTATGATCGATCAGAATGACCGGCAGGACGAAGGAGTAGGGCAGTTCGATGAAGCTCGATGGACTCGTCAAGGTCAGACGGGATGCCCCGTTGCGTGAATCTGTGTCGAAGGCCATTGGCAAGACTGCTGAGAGAGTATGATTGACCAGAATGACCAGGAGGACGAAGGAGTAGTGCAGCCCGATGGAGTTCGATGGACTCATCAAGGTCGGACGGGACGCTCCGCTGCGTGAATCTATGTCGAAGGCTGTTTGCAAGACTGCTGAGAGAGTATGATCGGTCAGAATGACCAGGGGGACGAAGGAGTAGTGCAGCCCGATGGAGCTCGATGGATTCATCAAGGTCAGATGGGACGCTCCGTTGCATGAATCTGTGTCGCAAATTGTTGGCAAGACTGCTGAGAGAGTATGATCGATCAGAATGACCAGGAGGACGAAGGAGTAGTGCAGCCCGATGGAGCTCGATGGACTCATCAAGGTCAGATGGGACTCCCCGCTGCCTGAACCTGTCTAGAAGACTGTTGGCGAGATTGTTGAAAGAGTGTGACCGTTCAGAATGACCAGAGGGACGAAGGAGCAGTCCAGCCCGATGGAGCTCGATGGACTCATCAAGGTCAGACGGGACGCCCCGCTGCTTGAACCTGTCTACAAGGCTGAGGGCGAGATTGTTGAGAGACTCTGATCGATCAGAATGACCAGGGGAACGAAGGAGTAGTGCAGCCCGATGGAGCTCGATGGACTCATCGAGGTCAGACGGGATGCCTTGCTGCGTGAATCTGTCTCGAAGGCTGACAGCAAGATCGTTGAGAGACTCTGATCGATCAGAATGACTAGGGGGACGAAGGAGTAGTGCAGCCCGATGGAGCTCAATGGACTCATCAAGGTCAGATAGGACACCCAATTGCGTGAATCTGTTTCGAAGGCTGTTGGCGAGACTGTTGAGAGAGTATGATCGATCAGAATGACCAGGGGGACATCTCTTCAAAGCCGCTCGACACTGTTCCACATCGTATATCATGCTATGATACCACAATCAAGTTACGCAATGACTGTCAGGAACACAGGGAGGATGAAGCCGAAGAATGCAAGTGGGCGAAGAGAACAAGTACTGTCAGGTTGTCCGCCTTTCAAATCAGCACAAAACGTAGATAAGTTTGAATCGCAATGCGCACGCACATTAATGGACACCCGCGCAATGAAGTAGTCCCGGAGTAGTTCAAGTTGATGTCCAAGGTTGAAAACAATTCTGCCTGCAGGCTACACTGTGCAGCACCTATATGACACTATGGTTAGTAACGAACATGTGATGTGATGTCTCTTACTATAAACTAGGGGGTGGACGCTCCATAACTTTTCTCTTCAAACTCCGACATATGTACAACGTCTAGACTGTCCAGTGTCCAATGACGGTTCTCCCTTTGTTTCTCGATTTCCATTATTCTATCAGGGTCTTGTAACGGGAAACTACCTTTGTTATGACTTCTCCCTTTGTTTCTTTAGTACCTCCAGAAAATCCTATATAAGCCCAATGAGAATCAGCTTCAAATTGCTCAGCTGGAATTGCCAGTCTCTTACAACTCGTTAACGCTTTGACACTGATACTTCATATTCACCACCAGATGATATCACGTATAAGTACAGAGTGCGTCAGCCACGACGAACCATGTACGGCAGATGTCAGTATCATCTCTGAAATTTTATCACCGGCTCAATTGATTAATATTGGTGCGGTACTTATTCTTCTTTCTGACCATTGCTGAACATGTTATATAGCATGAATTAGACTGTGGAATGCAAGTTGCACCTGAGTCCAACGACAAATGAGCGAGCAGGCGTCATTATTGATTTCAGTTGGCGAGGTATAACAAATACACAACTTGTGAGTGATACGCATTATTACAGGATATATGATGACTGAGGGTAAAGTAATATTTGTAGATCAAACTCGCAGTACCAATCGTCAACGATTTAACTGCAATGTTTTCGTTTTGCAACTCTTCCTTTGGTGGTAAACTGCAGCGAAGGTAGGCGATTGGCACTTTGATCGGGCTGCTCGACGTCTGCAGGAGGGGCAACTGCCACGTTCCTCTGCTTACGAGCTTCCTGTCGTGGCTGCAGCTGACGGCGTCTCAACTCTCTATGCGAGTTTCTGATAGTCGTCGTTAGCTGAGTTTGACAAACGAAATGCGAAAACTCACAGCGCATCCCTTCCGTCAAAAGGTAAGGTGGGTGGGCCTATCGGGCCTGTTGACGGTAGTCTGTCAACGAAGTGGTTAACATGAGTAAGTCAAGGACAGGGGAGTACATACGGTGGTGTCATAGTCTTTAGCACTCTTTCTGTCCGCATCTGATCCTCCTCGCCTTCTTCGTAGATCCAATCTTTTGGCCAATTGGGCGCAATCTCCCTCCAGTACGTGAAGTAGGCCTCTAATCTCTCACGACGCCCCCGCTCGGCGCGCACGACATCCCGCACATTCCTCGCCTGCTCCTTCAGCCCCGCCGCTCTCTGGCGGAGAGCGGCGGCCTGGATGAGAATGCGTTGATCATCGGCCGTGATCTGCTTCATTATGTTGACAGCCCGGTTGAGCAGCTGTGGTTCTTCGGGTGGAGGCGTTCCTGCACGCGAGCTGACAGGAGATTTATAGTATTGCTGCTGATTGGGACTTCCGTAGGACAAGTAGGAACCACCCGAATCACTGCAGTCATCCTCCGAAGCAGGGTGCCTATTGGGACTTGCTACTAAGGGCGAAAGGCTTGGCGACTTTCCCACTAGATTGTCAGGCGCTACGTCACCAGCATGTCCAGCTACTTTTGTGGGAGTTGTGTGTTCTGCTAGAATCAGGACGGGTGTAGGGGCATCTTCCTGGATGATGGGAGGATCGACTGGCGAAGTGTTAGGTTTCTTATACTGCGACACGAGATATGACACTCACAACTTGTATCCATAGGTAAGTCTATGGTTCGCGTTGAAGGGCCGGCAGCTGGAAGTCCCTCCTCCGTCGTTCTTGACTTCTTTCTTGGTGGCTCCTCACTCTCTTCTCGACTGAACGACCGTCAGAACCATTTATAGCATCGAAGACAAAGCAGGGCACGTACAGTACAGGATCAACCTTGCTGAGTTTCACCAACTCTCTAATGATTACTGCACTCTTCATGTTCGCTTTTACTCCATGAGCCTGTTTTCATGTCAGTGACTGGCATTCAAGGAAAGAAACGCAACACGCACCTTGGCTACCTTTTGCAGCTGTGCACGGGATAGCTCGCCAAGTGTAGCTTCATCCATGAAGAGTTTTCCTTGACTTGGAGCTGGGATTGGGTTGTTGGATGAGTGGGCATCATGAGGAAAGAGTGCTTCATTCATTTTGCGCGGCGTAGTCTTTAAAGCACGGATACTTTGATGAAAAGATGATGTGATACTGAGTCAGGTTGGGGATCTGCTTAAGGAGGTTGGAAACAAATGACGAGGAACTCTGAAGGTGCTTTAAATTTGCTCTTGTAATGTGGTTTGTGTGGATACATCCACAACATTTTAAATACACGATGCATGCTTGTACCCGGAGAACAATAGATTAAGAATAACTCCGAGAGGCGGGGGTCCGGGAGCAGTTTGGCTGCCATATTGGTGAGATCAATCATGTCAATAAGTGTTTCTACACTGAACGCCAATATGTCTGGTCGCATTCGAATTTCTACATGATGATGGGACACTGTGGGGCTGTTGCCGAGGGGCGTCGAAGATACAATGATATGATGAGGGAAGTAAGTACTAGTGTTTTTTTTTGACTTGAGCCGGATATCAAAGGCGCACGCTTCCGCAACCACCCGGAAGACTTTCAAGGCTCTTTTACCCAAATTCCACGTCGCTTTCCTCCTCAGGCGACATATTTACGACACAAGAACCACGTAACCGGAGTGCGGCAGGGGAGGATCGAGCTCCCATGCGCTCGAAGGCTATATGAGGAGATGTGCAAAAAAGGAGTTGTGACGGACACCGTAGTTTTGAGAAGTGGTAGGTTCTGCATGTCGATTAACGGGAAATATCCTTGACCGCAAGCCTCTGGGCAATATTTGCTGCAGCGTTGACTCTTCACTCGTCTATGGCCTGTCTGTGGGATTTGTACTCGTGCATGGGGTGACGATCACTCCTGCATGTACATATGTACATTCGACGTGGGCAAAGTTAGGCTTCACTATCAACGTCAGGCCAATACACACGAGGAGACCTTACTGGTGGTCCTGAACTCAGCCCCATAACCACCCTAGTATTTGTCACCGTCGCCATTGAAGAGATCAGCTATGGCTTCTAGCTCGACAAAGCCCGTCGGAGCAACAAACGAATCGATCCCGAAACCGGTCACGACGCTGCAGGGTCATACACCTTCGAAAGACAAGCAATACATTAACAGTATTACATACCATGTTTAATCCACTTCCTACTTTCCGGACGGCCAGATAATGATCAATGGATCTTGGGGCGGGACTCGGCAATGGGATCTGCAGATGGGGAAAGAGATTGGGGGGGTGCGGGATGTTATGTAGATGCGGTGGATGTATCAAGGGATGGTCGACGGGTCGCCACTGCTGGTGGAGAAAGCAATAATAAGCATGATTACGAGGAGCTCCGAACCTGCGAGATTGAGACACGCTTTCCTTCAGCCCAGGCCACGACTAAGGTGCGTTCATATATATACCCCTGCGAGAACGTGAATATTAACTGTCGGAATCACATTTCCAGTCACAACCACCGCCCGCCATCCAGTCCTCTACTGCTTCTTCCACTACCTCCAAATCCCACAAACACCACTCATCAGCCTGGTGGCCCCGTGCAAGTCGTGCATTGCTGCCTACCGTTGATGTTCCTCTCGCGCCGGGTAAACTAGTGTGCTCAGTTAATTTTTCTCACTGTATAACGGATCTCATGTGTCCATTTACAGCGCGTCGCTGCAGCGGGTGCTTCTGCCAAGGATGATGATGATTTGATCCGTGATGAAGACTATGTCTCTGCTCCTTCACTAACCCCCGGTTCACAGCCACAATCCACAGCAGAGCAGATTACTGTTGTCTCTAGAAAGCATAGAAGCGGCTGCTCGTGTTTCTGCTTTTAGCGTTGTTTCGAGGACATTCCCAGGTATTTCGTTTTTACTTGTTGTAGCTCGTCACATACGTTCTCTATTACCACTCAACGCAAATGGTCAATACACTTTTTGGAGTACGTCTTATCCTTCTATCGATAGCACGCATTCCGACTACAGATTCCATCTCTTCCTTCAGGTATTTACTTGGGTTCTGCCAGATTTATACAAGGCTATATATAATTTCCAACATCGCTTGAGCGGATTATATGTTTCAAAACACCAATAACCATTTCCAGCTTCAAATCCTGCTCCACACACAAGTATTGAGGAAAGACAAAGTCCTCGCAAGGAATGCCACGGCGTAAACGCGTGTACGCATTGACATGAAATAGAATGGTGCCGGTGATGGATGACCTCCCTCATTCACTCGATTCAACCATATCGCGATCCCAACATCATATTCTAGGCAACACTTGGTCTTGCCACAACCCATTGGCTCATAGTTGGTATCGAGTCTCTGCACTGATGGGATTTTGTGAGTATTTTTGGCCTGTTCCAATTAGTAGCTTTGTGTGATCGTTACATACAGCCATGTGCCACCCCAGGAATGGTTGTTGACCAGCGTCAAGTCGAGATCCGAGTTGATTTTTGCGAGACTGAAGTCGAAGAGGTTTGTGAGCTTGTCTCGCAAGAGGATGTCAGTCCGTCTTTTGGACGATCATTGTATCGAATCACTCGAACGCCCTCAGAAATTGGGTCATTTCAAGCTTCCCTTGTCTAACTCTCCGTCTCAAGCTTGAGCATCTAAACTGTATCTCCTACTTACCAATGCACTTTCCTGATAATTCGAAGTGGTTTAAAGGTGTTGGGGTAGATACCAAGCAATTAGTCCCGTCCATTCACAGCCGCGGCCCGGCCTGACTTAGCAACACGAGGTAAAAGTTTATTGATAGCCATCATTTTAGTGACTCCACAGACATGCCCTTCCATCGTGGCGTAAAAACAGTGGGCGTAAGGATGATCGGAAGGACCAAAGAAGTTCTGTGACTCAGGTCTGGTACATGAAATATTCTGTGCCATACAAAGCTGCACATGCAGCTGTGCCTGCCGTCATTGCAAGTGTTATTGGATAAAATGGTGGTTTTAGGGACTGCCGCAGGTGCAAGAAGAGGTATGTCAATGACCAAGCTACCGCGGCGCATGTACATCATATGTGAATCACGAAGTGATGCTAGAACTCACCAGTAGCTATTCCGCTGCCGTTCCTTGCGTCACCAGCCCCTAGGACATACGCGGCGCCACCAAAAACCAGGGAGAAGCCGACCCGGTGGAGATATGGAGGAAAGTAAACATTTGGATGAACGACAGTGGATGGAATGATGGCTGAGACTGCAACTATTCGTGCCAAAAAATATCAGATGGTGGTGCATATGAAGCGAAAACTTGTGACACGTACATAATGTCCCCAGACCAAGAATAGGTCCCCTTCAAAATTCAATCAATAGGTTAATGTGCCAGGACAACGTGGACTGAACTTGGAGCGTGCGTATGGTTGAAAATGAGTGAATGCTCCGGACGCCGTTTGTGACGTAGAAGGACTCGACGAATTTGCGCGTTCAGGAGACTCCTTTCCTTCCATTGTACCAATTGGGTTGTGTTTAAATGTAAAACTTGAGCGTTCTGAACATGAAGTCACGCAAGTAGGCCTTAGGGTTAGAGAATTCGGGTATTTATTTGAACCCCGAATGGGGAAACTTGCAGCCTTCATGGCACCTGTCAGTCTCGGACCATGCTTGTGGAGCAGTATTTGTGTCGCCAGCACGGAATACACGAGGATTCTTCATAATTTATAGGCGGGTAAGGGAATATTTATGCTTTGTCCTCTTGAACAACGTTAACAGCAGTGACTCGGTTCAACTGAACGATGCCTTCGACTATCATCCAGGCGGGACAAACATGGCATGGTTTTAGCAAGATCCAGTATTTGATCATATTGTACGCCCTCATTCTGCCTATCAACTAAGCGAGCGTTATGAGATTAACTTGCTCAACTTGATCCATTTAGTGGTGATTCTTATAGCAGCATTCGTTGGGACTACCAATCTTCTCCCCATCCGACAATCAAGAGCCCGCTGGGAGTGACCTATCCCGGAGTGACATACGCAGAGCCAGGCAAGCCGAACTGGGTCGGACATCTAGTGAAATCGCGTCCATCTAAACTGGTGTACGACTATGCCAGGGGAAACGATTTTGTGTCTTCTCTAGAGAGACAGATCATATACCAGTTCCTTCCAAATGTCGCAAGGAAGCCATCGTCGGCCCAATGGGAACCAGAGGACACACTCTTTAGTGAGTACTTTCGAGTCGCATACTTGATCTCTCTGACGGGATCTGCGTTGATCTACGACAGTGACGTGGATTGGGATTAATGATCTCGCGTAGGTCGTCGTTCTGCTGTCTTGATTATAAACTGATCGAGAACTCCTCAGTCTCATCGAAGATATTGATGGCGTGTTTAACACGCTGAAGGGTCTTTTCCGATACCAAGAGAAGCTATATGCCTCTGGGGCTCGAAACTTTCTGTTATTTGACCTCCCTCCGATCCACAGATCGCCCTCAGGTATGATCGCATCTTCCACCGTGGTTCATATACTCATTTCAAAACATAGTACGGGACGATACCGCTACCGTAATGGAACAGTATCAGACGTGGAACGTGACATTAGAGAAAGAACTTCAGAGCTGGACTAAAAGCCATCCAGATGTCACCACCTTTCTCTTTTCCTCATGGGATTCATTTTCGCGCGTGTTGGATGATCCAAACGCATTCGGATTTGATCCCAACGACATCAGTGAACCTGGGGGTGCAATATGGGTAGATCGGCTCCGTCCCACGAGTGCGATGCATCGAATCATTGCGGACGATCTGATTTCGTTCCTGGACGCCCATTCACCACATGTCTCTGATCAACCAGAATTCTCGCACAATCGGGCGTACTTCTCAGCAAGCAATGCTGTATGAGTGAAGACGAGTTTGCGAAAAAGGCATAGGACGGGGCGGGTGCTTTATTGTTGCCTCTGGAAGGAACTGGTAGCATTTTTCAGTTCATGACTACTGCCAGGTTATATATTCATGTGAACGCATCTAGTATGTATAATCCTACGACATTACGTGACTTACAGAACAACACATCTACGTGAACATGTACGCAACTTTACGTTGACGAGGTTCACTTTACCTGCGCTTCGCAATTGAAGTACTCAAAAAGTTAAATTTTTCAATTTATTTGGCACGATCTCCCCAGTTTAGTTATCGTCAATGCGATCTTGATGTGTCGTTCTCATCAAACAATAAAGTTATGATCGTCGCGAGCTCAAAGGAGTATGGCAACAATTAATGCTGTCCGTGCCGCTGTCAGGGCTGGTGCGTATCCACACTGTACACGTTATTACAACGAGGACTATCGAGTGATGGGATAACAGTCCACAAAAAAATGAGCAATTTCTGCCAAGAGGATATGCGATCTTGCCGCCCTCGCTCAGTTAGGGCCGATAAACTGATATAATATCCGCCTGACAAGTCCAGACAGATGCTGCGGGTCGTTCTGCAAAGAATATGAACTGTTCAGGACATTTCTTACCATAGACAGGATCAAAGTCACCTGATAAATACTCTGGGCGTCATAAAAATAAGATCAGGACGGCGTTAGAATATATAGCAACCTTCCACTCACCATAACCATACTCATTCCGATCGCAGTGAGCTAGCGCATGTCAGCACGTCCATTGAACACGAAATTGAACACTTACGATCATTTCCCCAAATTGACCAGTGTGGAATACCCAGCCCTTGCCTCTTGCCGTCAACCAGGCACTTTCCATGCCCTTCGGCAGAACATACATCGCGAGCTCCCCTCGCCTCCGCTTTTCCTCAACAAAGAGTGAAAGCGCACCAAACAATCCACCGAGTCCATAGGAATACTTTGACACAAAGAAGTCGATAAATTTCTGTGGGAGCTTGACTAAAGTTTGGGAGGATAACATCCTGTAGAGGTAATGTTTGAAACAGACCCACGCTGCGAAGAGATGTCAAATGTCATGCAGGCACAAAGGGACGGCGGAAATACATACTCTGGAACGAAGCAATGAACGTTGCTAAAAATGCAGAACTCCGTATCGTAGCCCACCCTGCACGTCCAAGCTTGTGCAATGGGTTCTCGAAGAATGCATGCCGCTTGAACAATATCATCGGGACAAAATGCAGAGCACCATAGATTGGGAAGGCCCATTTGAATACTGTAACAAAGCGCGGTAGCGGCACGTGTGTGCACGATTCTACCCAGGGGTGCACAGCGCCACAGGGAGGATAGGGGCCAAAGTCAGGAGGCGAATTAACAGCCAGTGCTCTACTGGCGAGAAGGGTGGCCTGATTTGCAGGGATAAGGTCCTGACAAGCAAGTGAGAATATGGCGAGGATAGTCAGCACAAAAAACCCACCTCGCGGCTAAGGATCTTGTTAAGGTCCTGTACGTCAAACGCCCCGGTCTTGTTCATGTCTTGGACTATCTTGATCGCGTTTGATGGAGCGCCCGACGCAGTTGTAAGCCTAAGGAATTATTTTCAAAATACACTACAACACATTTTAATCGACTGACCATGCGGTATATGATCGCGGGAGTGTTTCTGGTCGTGCAAATAATGCGTACACAATTTGTGTAGAGCTGTCCACATGTCAGAACTAAGACCTCTACCATAATGCACAGACTATACCAAAGACAAAACATGAGCACTTCTCCATTGGGTAGATGGAAACCGTGCTTCGAAGTAAAAGCGTTATATGAACCTTGTAGGCCTCTAGACACCGCTTTGAATGAATCGTTGCATTATCATGAAGATAGAGTAAATTACCGAACGAAGAGTTGTTGTGCGATGACCACTCTTCTTGATCGTTTTTCAAACATAACAGCGAGGCCACCGGCTAAAGCGCCAGCAAACATAGAGTGCCATCGTCGTGTCTTCTTACGCGCCCACACTTGATGTGCTTGAGCACTTAAGGAAAGGCGCGACTGTCTGGCTGAGAGGGGAACCTCAAAAGGCGTTGGTGGGGCTTCGATATCTTCATCTTCGTCCTCAAACGGTGAGGGTAGGCTTGCACGTTCATTGACAGGAAGGAGGATGGGGAGGGCATTGAGTGTTGCCTTGTAAACAGTCACGAAGGAGCCTGTGCAAACTATGACAAAAAGCTTGCAAAAGATACTATGACATCTATTTGCTCACCAAGCATAGCTGCGAATCTAAATGAGTCCTTTCCAAAGATCGCATGTTGAATGAGTGAGAGCCTCATGTTTCTGTACAACTCATCAACCAGGGGTCTGAGCAAAGGTCTAGTCCTGACTTACTTTGGCACACTTCCCATTCTTATTGTGGCCAACACAAGATTCACGCTTGCACGTAGAGCAAAAGCGATAGCTGCAGCTCCTACATGTCAAATATAAACAATGCATACTACCGTGAGCACGTCCAGACTGATAACTCACGTAATCCTCCACGCCCCGCGTGCTCCATACACTCCCAAAGGTCTTCAAGCTCAACAGCAGGCTCACCGCGCTCCCTCCAGACAATCCTGCGAGCTTCCCGGAGTCGCTCTTGGTGGTTTGCGAGTGCGACGAGATTCTCAAAGGACGCCATCGCGCGGCGAGGTGCAAGTTGAATATACGATGGCGTTCGCGACATGGCAATATTATGAGGCGCCGCTTGGTTAATAGGTTCTGGAGAGGCCATGACCTCTAAAATACAAGGAGTCAAAACTTTGGGGAGCTTGCCCATGTAGCGCTTCTTTGCGAAGCATCATGTACACGAAGTCAACACTAATACCTCCGGCCGACAGTTTCAGGAAAATGACCGACTACGCCGCATACATGAACTCATACGCAATTTCAAACCTTCAAGTTGGAGACTGCAATTAGTCGGTTAACGTTCAGTTGAATGCACTTTGTCAACTCCAAGTCCGTCTGGGTCAAACTTAAACTGGTTGGGGTGAACTTAATGCACCATATGTGAAATCTTAGGTACCCGGCCGGAGGGTAAAGAAACACATGCTGGAGAGTGTGACCGGCGACAGCCGGCCATGCAAGTTGAATGATAGGGAACAATCAGCCATCAAATACGCAAGGTACAAAGGAGATCATTTATTTGCAGATGTACGAGAATGATGGACAAGGGTACGCAAGAATCTGTAGTGTGAAGAGGATGATAGTCAGTGATGAGGTTTAATGCGAGAGCACGAATAAGGATCAGACGATATAATGATTCCGGTTAGACTGTTTCCTCATCGAACGGATTCTCCGTTGAGGGAGTCTGTTTTGTCATCGTGATATGAAAATTGGAATGGCACTCACCCTATCGGTTCTTGAAGTATTCAAGGAGCACGTTGAGACCCTCACTCTCTACACCATAGTCCTTGACAACGACGCAAGAGCAGCCCACGACCTTGCGGGGATTGCCCTCCTTGTCAATCTTGCAAAGACCTGCCCATGTGCCCAGGATCTTGCCATCTCCGACCTTGATCAGGTTGATTTTGTGCTCTGCGCAGAGTGCTTCGATGAGTTTGATGTACTCAGCCTCTGTGCAGGTCTCCACAAGCACACACAGGTGGGCCTGGCGCTTGTCCAATGCCTTGGCGCACTCGCGGAGACCACGAGCGAGACCGTCACGAACAAGGGCATTCTTCAGGACTTGCTACGCGATTAAAGTTAAGGATTGATGAAACCTAGCTAAACTCAAGTTCTGCATACCTGAAGAGCATCCTCAACGGACATTTTTCCCTTTGGAGCCTCGGTAGTGACCTCGACCTCAGCAGCCGGGGCGTCAACTTGAATTTCATCTCCAGCGTCAGACATCCTTTATTTCACAATCAGATAGATGACTGGGCGTTATCATAGACAAACATACTTTTGGAATTAGTTTACAGAATTTGCGATGTCTTCGTCCGCTCTCGTTGATGTGAGGAAAATAAGGTTTCGGCCAGTAACAAGGTTTTGTGTGCGTTCAGAGTCCGCTCGGAAGGAACCGTATATATCCCATTTGACCTGATCTCCTGCGCTATGATCGAGGTTGGCCTTACACTTCGCACCTAATCATCCACCACAAAAGCAGTCAGATATGGTTTGTTCGCATTCTCTGATGCACAGCAGTTAGATTATAAAATTTGCTAGAGTCTCGCATTCGTTAACGCGCTTGAGTGCAAAGAACGTACGCGCCAGAGTGTCACAACCTTTAGGCAGACTTCATTAAACTTATCATTTACAGCGCACAGTGACGAGATCTGGGCTGTAGCATGGACAGCAAATAATACGGCCGTGTCCGCATCTGCGGATGGCACAGTGAAGCAGTGGGATTCCGCCTCTGGACAAGTGTCGATGTCGCGTCCGCCACACAACCTTGCCATAGTTTCTCTGTCCGTCTCACCTGACGGAATGTTCGCGCTGTACAACGGTCTCGATGGTACAACATGGCTTTGGGATCTCCAGGCTGATACCGTGGTCGGGCGTCATGAAAGCTACGACCGTTCTGCAGTGCAAGGCGCTGAGCCTTGTGAGTTGCACGGGCTCTAAGAAAGTATGATTTCTCATTATGTTGCATGTGTCCAGCCTGGTCCGTATCACTCAATCCGAAGGGAGCGACGTATGCGGGCACCAGCAGCTCTGGAAACGTGAATATCTACTCTGCGAGCCCTGACTCTTTCGGAACACGCCAAGCAGTCTTGACGAGTGGTAGGAGCAGACACGGTATGGATTGCGTACATGTGAGTTTATTTTGTTCAATATAGCAATGCTTTGAATTCCAAAGCTCCCAGAACGCTCCCAATAACTAACGAATCACTTTTGATTAGAGTCCAGATGGTACTCGAGTGGCATTATCGAATGAAGCTGGCCAAGTCTTCATATTCGACTTGGAATCACAAGCTTTGACATCAACCTATTCTTCGCATGCCATGTGTGTGCGGTCGTTGGCATGGTCATCCGACGGGCAGGTTCGTCTCTTCAATTTTATCGAGTGAAAGTACCCTAAATGGACGGCATTCAGTTGTTACTGACAGCCTCTGATGACAAACGCCTTATTCTTCACGATGTACGCTCCACTCCATCCGGAAAACCAGGTTCTGGAGCAGTAGCCACACTTACGGGCCACTCCTCTTGGGTGCTCAGCACCAGCATATCGCCAGATGGACGTCTGGCCGCATCAGGGTATATCATGTTCTATCAGACATAGACATAACTCTAATAATCCTTGTCCACTAGGTCCGCTGACAAAACGATCAAAGTGTGGGACTTGTCAGCACGCGCAGCAGTCTCGACGCTCCAGGAAAGTGGTGAGGTATGGAGCGTTGCTTGGTCTCCAAAACCACCCGCTCCTGGCACCGCGGGTGCTTTTATCACTGGTGGACAGGATGGACATGTACGATGGTGGAGATCCGCTGGTACTGGTGCATAGTATGGGTAGGATAGCATGTCACTTTTGGTCCCCTTGTACTGCTGAAGTTCTTCATTTTCCCGACCGCCGTAGATTCCAGACTTAACAAATGAATGAAATGAAGGTCTTACTTTTGTATGAAGAATCATCCATGAATCGATATCTAGACCACAGACAGTCTACTGTGCTAACTAGATTCTGGCATCTCCGTTATTTGATAGACCTCTGTTCCTGTTTCCGTCCGCTCAACAGTTCTTATCAACCCGCCAAGTACTCACTTCTTCCTTTGGGTGCTCGTGACCCTTTATTTGCCTCATTCATAGCCAGTTTGGTTGTCATTGCTTGTTCAACTCGACTCTGATGAATCGCTTGGTCGCAATCTTCTCCTAGACATTAGTACGCCTGCGATGTGAAGCGGCAGGAGTTGTTGGGGTCCTGAGATTACGTTACATGATTTTCACAAGATCTTCAGGCGCAGACCATGGTTCGTCGTGACGAGTAGCTTGTTTCCTCTCGAGTCCATCCGACATACACTGCTCCAGTTGTGACAGAATGCTGACCTGCTTGCCAGTGCCGAGTTTTAGGATCGCTCTGAGTAATGGACGGAACGCTGCTGCCTTCTCCATATGCGATGGAGGCTGATATCAAAAATACCACTCGAGGAATAAGGCACGTCCTACTTACGAATAGTTCACCTATGCGATGTCCACGACAGGCGTTCCCTCATATTGTGCATTCCCGGAATGAAACCTATGATACCGTCATTCGTCAGAATCCTGGCGATGTTGGAGATGGCGATCACGATTGATCGCCGTCTTTGTTATTTTGTCGTTGGTGAGCAGCATCCATTTCCATGTATAGGATTCTATGCCGTGTGGGGAGAGTAGCTCTTGTAGAGTCCGTCCCCTAAATCGCTCACCCCTTTCCAGGCTTTCCACTCGACTCTCCAAGGTAGACGATGCACGTTCGTCAGTTTCCATGCCACTTACACATGGAATAAATGGACTCGCCGAGCTCCAGGCTATTCAGCTTGTCGGTGCAGCAAGTGTTAGATTATACGAAATCGTAGTCACGCCCCCTCACCTTTTCGCAGAAAGTCGTGAATTTATGGTAAGCATGAAGTCACGAAGTTCTCCTCATGTAGCACATCATGATATGCTACCTCCGTGTCGAATCGTCTATGGCATGTCTCACTCTGTGCCTCATCAACTCGTGAAGATCTTTGATGCGCGCTCCAGCTGTGGTTGCTGTTCAATTTCATGATCGGCGATGCTATCGACGGTAGGCTTAAAATAATGCTTGTTCTAGGATCTATCGAAGAACTCCACATTGGGGATGTGGAGTAATCTGACAGGCATCGCGTAGAAAAGTTGATCGAACAACGCGCGCAGCGCTGAATTAACCTTCTTCATAGCACCAACTATCAAGCAAGAGTAAGCCCGTTCTATTTCCCCCGCGACACGTCCCATTCCAGCATGTTATGCAACTTACATTGAGATTGACAGGTTTGCACATAATGGTGAACAAACGAGCGTTTATCTGAACCTACAGCGGCTATCGCCGGACGATCGCTGATCATTTGCCCACATGTAGGCAATGTCGTACAGCTGGACTCATTGTCAGACTATCACCGCATCATAAAACTCCGATATCTCGAAAGTCAGCGCAGGAAGGTTCTTATTAAAATCTGGGTTTCATGGAGGTCATACACTGTGTATTGTGCAGAACGAGGCTGGCTTGATAACGTTCTGAATATAGATTCGCGAATCACCACGTTTCATCGTGAGCGTCAAAGGTGATTCAAAGGTCCGTTCTAGAAAGCTATATATAAGTGCGAACGTATTGTATCCCTTGTAGAGCGTCTAAGGAATTTCTCACAAACTACGACTCCCAGAGGTTAGCGATCGTGAGTTACCCACTATATATCATGACCCTGCTGTCTAACATCGGCGGACGACTTTCAAGTCACTATGAGCAACTCGGGCGTTCCTATGGTGGTAGACAACTGGATAGGCGCCTCCAGAGCCTCCGATAACGACTTCAAAGATCTCGTTGAAGAAGTATTCGACGAGTATATCGCCAACGAGATACCAATTCGTCTAATTCATATCAGCAAAGATGACCAGGGGCCGAATTTCAAACTCGTGGACAGGACTTTCGTGAAGAAACACTTCGAATCAGTTCCTGGTGAGATTTACAAAGAACTTCGCAATGAAAGGCTCGTGGATAGGGAGGGCCGTATCAGGGAGCGGTTGAAGGAGACACTCAAATATGCCATCTTTTCCCATCGATGGCTGTTCAGCGAGCCTTCGTATCAAGACATGTCGACGGAGCCGATGAGAGTCCGGGCTGAGCTAGAGCCTAAGTGGAAGAAGCTTCAAGAGTTTTGCCGTAAAGCGAAAGATGACCACGATTGCGAATTCGCCTGGTCAGACACATGCTGCATAGACAAAACAAGGAGTGCGGAGTTGGACGAATCCATCCGCTCCATGTTTCGCTGGTACAGGAATTCTCACATATGCATTGCACACTTGTCGGAGACGGCAAACCTTGCGGCTCTTGAAAGGCAGAAGAAGGGCGAAAAAGGTGATGGAGCAAAAGTAGATGTTTGGTTCACAAGAGGATGGACGCTTCAAGAGCTCCTTGCTCCATCGCAAATCAAGTTTTACGGAACGGACTGGAAGCCCCTCGTACCCCTCTACCACTCCAAGAACGATAGAATCAGCGATACCATTATGCGAAAGATATCAAAAATCACGCACATTCCTCCCGAAGATCTTAAATCATTCAAACCTGGCACAGATCGAGTGCCGCAAAAGATGTTGTGGGCATCGGAGAGGAGAACGACTCGCATCGAAGATGTCGCATATTGCCTCATCGGAATATTCGATGTCAGCCTCATGGTCGCATACGGCGAGGGGAACAGGGCCTTCTTCCGTCTCATGGAGGAGATAATTAAGAGATACGACAAATGGGACGTATTTCTCTGGAGTGGCCAATGCTCCCACTACAATGCGACCCTTCCCTACGCTCCACGCTGTTATCCTATGGGATATCGGGAAACGCTTGTGAAGCGTCCAGACGAAGCAGGAAATGAGGAGGAATGGAATACGGCAAGTTGTGAGATTGGAGATAGGCTCTTTGCCTTGACCAACCATGGCCTTCGAATCAAGGTACTCCCTGTGTTTGTCAGTCTACAAGACACAAGAGACGAGTCGCATGACTCGAGATATCTTACCTTCAGGCATGCGGAGTTCAAGCATGATATGGTGGTAAAGCACATTGGGACAAAGCGCGAACCTCATACTACCTGGGCAATAGCTATCCTGGACTATTGGGTCAACGGCAGTTGGAAGGGTTTCATCGACGAAAGAAAAGACCCGTTTACTGCATTTCTTTTGTCTAAGGATAAATTGCATGCAGCTCCAGATGCGAGGTGGAAGAAGGAGATGACAGAGGGAGTTATCAAAATTCAACCAAAAGACCACTATGCAGACACTTTGGTCGAGTTGTACCTGTAACGACGTGGCTTTTGTTCAAGCTTCAAGACTTATGCTCATTGAAACCCTTTCACCTCGGATTCGTGTTCTTGAGAGCTGCCGCCGTGTAAAGTAGTAGCGGAGTTACAATTACTGAATCACGACTTGTGTACTACCGAATTCCAAGACACTTATTGGCCTTCTTTGTGAAGTCGCTCGTTTTTCTCCGGTAAGGGTCGAGAGCGTTTCTGTATCGATATGGAGCAGTCTTAAGCGATATTCAACGTTAGTGTTATATAAAGGGGCCCTTACAATTTCAACTTTTTTTCGACTTTCCACATTCTTCGGTGCCACGCTGGCTGGCGGCTGGAGCATCAAAACATGGCAGCACATATGCTGGACGTTGTACTTTATATTAGGCGTTGTGCACGTGGGCAACTGTCACCGCCACCGCTGCGCATGCCCTTCCTCGGGCCCGAATGGGATACACCGATCTCCGCCAAAAATACTAATTGTACACGTGTGGCTCGTTAGCGGTGCATTCTGCGCATTTCCCGCAGTCCGGTACTACTACCAGTCTGCCTATCCTTTGCGTCACGATGAGTCTTATGCAGTACGGTACAGCCACTATACCGAACACGCCAGAACGTAGGACGAGGATTACCAATGGTGAGAGCTGTATAACTGACTCATGTTATAAAAGGACCTTCCAACACCACCTGCAAGCGCTCGTATTATAAATGAAACACAGAGTACAGTTCTTACTATACCTGTCTGACCTGGGCCTTTCCTCCGTTCCCTCCTCCTGGCGCTACTCACAATCAATCGTCATCATCTACAAGTCTATCCAAGACCTCGCAATTCCTCAGGTAATTAGCTCAATGAATCATGTAACCCAGTGACTAAAGATCTAATCGCAGCGTGAGTTCAAATGAGTTGGAGTTTAGAGAGCTCATCTCGAGAAAGCTCGACGAGTATATCATCAATGAGATGCCCGCACACCTGCTTCGACTGCATCCCGATACAGGCCCAATCGAAACCATCGAAGTCGTTGACCGATTCTCCCTGCGCTCATATTACGAGACCATAGTCAACGAGATCAAAGAGGATGATATCGTGCCTAATGCTGATGAAGAATGGGAGGATGCCATCATAAGATCAATAAAGGAGAAGATCCGATATGCTATCTTGTCTCATCGATGGGTCAACGGAGACTTGGAAACATCGTTCCAATACATGCAGTCAAATGTCGAAGTCAAGTCTTTTGATTGGCATGTGGGTGGGCTTGGGAAGTTGTATGCGTTCTGCCAAAAGGCACGTGACGACTTCAATTGCTCATTTGCTTGGTGCGATATGTGCTGCATAGACAAGACGAGCAGTTCAGAGCTTGACGAGGCCATCCGTTCCATGTTCCGATGGTATCGCAATTCACATATATGCATCACCTACCTCCAAGAGACAGATAGCATAAACGATCTCGCGGAGGATGAGTGGTTTGAAAGAGGTTGGACGCTCTTGGAGCTCCTTGCACCATTCCGCATGAAGTTTTACGGAAAGTCATGGGCGCCACTCAGGCCCCTTCATGAGTCTGAGAACGACAAATGCAACTCGGATAGCGTCTTACAAGAAATTTCGCGAATTACGCGTATACCTGAGACGGATCTCAGGGCATTCAACCCTGAGACCAACCGGGTGCAAGAGAAGATGGTATGGGCATCCAGCAGACGAACAACAAGGGTCGAAGATATTGCTTATTCCTTAATTGGGATCTTCGATGTTAGCCTGATGGTTGCATATGGAGAAGGCAGACGAGCCTTCTATCGTCTGATGGAGGCCATCTTGCAGAGATGTGACCATTGGGAGATCTTCTCTTGGAAGGGATCCTCTTCCTCTTACAACGCCGCTCTTCCAGCTGATCCTAACTGCTATCCTGCAGTGGGGAACACAGGTAATTTTGACGCCGAGGAACAAATTAACAACGAGCACTACATAATCGGGGATAGACTGTTTTCCTTAACTAATCACGGGCTCAAGATCAAAGTGCTTTTGGTTCGAGTCGAAAAAGTGCACGAAACAGTAGTGGAGGGAACCCATGGCTCGAGGAAGAGACTCGTTTTCAGCAATGGAGCGCTGGGTGATGTGGAATTAACTTGCATGCATCCCAAGTACGAACCTCGTATGGAGTGGGCATTCGGCATCATCGACTTTTGGCAACAATACGGAGGCGGGGATCATGCCCTTGTTGATCCATGCAGGAAATCACGCCCGTACACAGCATTTCTGTTATCATATCACCCAAATGCATCTCCTGATGCTAGATGGAGGAAGGAGATGACGGAGGATGTTGTGCACATTTGGCCTCAGAGACACATGGCGGATTCACTACCCTCTTGTACCTGTAGAGGCTGAAGCAGTCGGTCGTTGACCGGGACCATTTATGGAAGTTATGTAAGACTGCGGTTACAATTTTTGGTTCAACAGACAGAAATGTTCAATTCAATTGAGGTGTGACAGCGTCTCGGTGAAGGTCGTATATTATCCCCACACCCGGCAGTCACCTGCAGTAGGTTTTTAGCAGTGCTGCACAGGATTTGAATCTTTTGATGTGCTCTGCCATAGTGAGTGCAGCGATCATAGCCACAGATCTATCAAGCATGATTATCTTACATCTCACAAGCGCGGGAAGGGCCTTTCTATTGGAGCTTTATACCTTAATATGAGCTGGCTATGCAGACTCTATGCACTGACAGCTTATTCGAGCAATTGCCAAGGTAGGTGGCCTTGACAATCCGCTAATCACTGGTTGACGATCAATCATGCTAACATCGCTCGTATGATCTAGGGATATCAAACGTCGATTGATAACTGAGCGTTTCACCCCATTTTGCACCGATCTTTCGACAGTGAGCTATACATATAAGAAAGTCGCACGGAGTCCGAGTCGCAGGGCCCACAACTCCTTGCACCACAGCTGGCCATGCGGAACCAGGTGATTAAGCAAACGTCGCGACGACAAATGCCCTCATTCGAAATCGGCTCACAAAGGACTCCAGGTCCACTCGTGTCCATTACACAAGTGAAAGGGCACCTCCGCCTCCTCAGAGCGTTCCATAATCTGAGGGTTATAGTAGAAGAATGCAAGGACCGCAGGATTCCTACCTTTGCAGCACAAATGGATAGAGATAGCAGGTGGACATGGTTTATCACCCTGGCTACTGACAGGTGCGTCGAGTTACTTCCATTTGACGCACACACTCTGACGCCCGGGCAAGATTTGAGCGATGGGTCAAGTCTCTGCAATTCGTACCTCTTGAGAAGTTCATCAGCAAACAGCTGCCACCCATTGACGTGTGGATGGTTTGGCATGCTTATCTATTGAATCCATGGTGAGTTTTGTACTATTGAACCCTGCGGAGTCGATGATTCTAAATTTCACGTTCGGCAGTTGGTACGAAGAAGACTGCGAACGTCTCCTCATTCTGCAGCAGCTCCGCCTGGTCAACATGTTTGTTGTTGCTTCTGTTAGTCCTTATTCAAAGTTATTCCCCTGCATACAAGTTGACTATGCGTAGATCGATGTTGGAAAGTTTGCAAAGAATCAGCCATCTGCCTCGCGGATTATTGCATGGCACAAACAAACGGGGTCATTATTTGATCCGTTTGATGCCATGGAGGAGTTGACTCATAAACAAATGGAGTGTCCTCGATGTCGGACACGTGTATTCGTTCGTGAGTCAAGGGCTCATTCATTGCTTCTAAGGCTAATATATATTACAGCGTTTGTCAATGATAACGGAACTGGGTACTCAGAGCAGCAGTTTAGTGCTATGTGTCCTCTCCCAGGATGTAGACTGAAGATCACAAAAGGGAATCTAGCCGTGGCAAAGTTTGTGCGAGATCTGACAGAGTCGGAGGATGGGAGCGAAAATTACATGGCGTTGAGTGGCAATATATTCAACATGATTGCTATTGCTGATAAAATTACAGCGGAAGTCTGTTCTTTGGCAACGGAAAGCGAGATCCTCGTCGAGCAAAGGCAATCAAAGATCAACTAACCCAATCATCACAGTTTTGTCGCAAGAGTCCTCGGTCCTCTAACCAGCGCATTGCCCGACTGGATTGGGAGAAAGAAATTAAGGAAAGCATCGGTTACTCCTGGCCACTGTTAAAAGATGCTATAGCGATAGCCCTCAGGGACCAACCAGAGGCGACGTATGTGATCTCACGACGTATCAGCAATAACTTCTCACCTCAATTAAGGAGGACCAAAATTTTGAGTGCATACGAAGGCGACAGCCCATTCTCTATCAATCTCATTTCCGCGGTGAGTTGCAATGTTTCCACTTTTTCTATATCTATAATATTTCCTGGCTAGGTGCTGCGACAGGGGATATTTACCAAAAGGATTGATGAATTAGGCTGGCTTAGACCTGGCACATTCAAGGAAGGTGATAAGTTGCAACTCCTGGAACATGCTCTACTTCGTTACCACTGGTGAGGATATATCTATTGTAAGATCGCAATGACAACCTGATCATTAGCATAGCTTCCTCGATTTAGCAGTAGCCTCACCGAATCTGATGTCCGTCCCTACTCTTGACATTGACCTGATTTGGCACAGTCATCAGCTTATGGGTGGCAAGTACGGTGTTGATTGTGACATATACATCGGCCGTCGTGTTGACCAGTGAGTGAAATCTCTTAGTTTATAGCTGAGATAATCTAATCTATTTTGCAGTCCACTTACCACAGAAGAAGCCATTCTTTCAACAGCCCTTGATGATACATGTCGTGCATGGCAGGTAATTTGGGTCACGCTTGTGGTTGAGAATATTTACTGATCAAGACTCAGTCACGGTTTCACGTCCCATACATGCAGTGCGGCTGCCCTGCGCCAGACGAAACTGTACTCGAGAGGCTCGTCCGCATCCTCCGACAGTACACAGGAACTCGAACGCGTCTTCATGCGTCCCTCCATCCTGACCATCTACCCGCCACGCATCCAAGCCTTCACAATGCTGTCCTCGACCCAGAACGTGGAGCCTTTGGATCTTTCGGCAAACTGGCTCATCCGCAACGAGACGAGAAAGACCTTGTCAGACTCTCTCGTCCATTGGGGGTTCGGAAAAAGCGTTCGAAGAAGACTGATCCGGAACTTCCACTGCAGTTGGAGGAGGGCTTTGTTTCTGAGAAGATGACTCAGGAACCTATACCCCTCAGTCCCGCACCTCCATACGTCGGTTATGGGTCGGACATTCGTTTTATGCATGATATTTGACACCTACTTATGCTTTTGTTCTAATTATTACTTAGTTGGATTTTACACGGGACTTGTATGGTCGATTGGCTCCGTTCCGCAACCGAAGTGCTCTGGTATTAGTGGAGGATCTTGATGGGAACCCGACGCAGTCATAGGTAACCATCTCTGTCAAATCCTACCTTGCAGTTGTATGTTACAGTTTCTCTTTTTCCCTTTCACTTATTCACATTACTAATCATTCTCAGACATTCTATGACATTCTATTGTATGATTCTCTTTTCTCTTTTCTGATTTGATATTTACTTTCCATCTCTGATTCATTTATTAAAGCTCTGCTTTAATCTCTCTATATATACTCTATCTCTTATGCTTGTATTCTTTAACTTGACCTACGCAGACCAGGGCCTGCAATATACTGCTTAACTTGCATGACTCATGAATAGGTTCATGCTTTAGATCATTTGTTTCTGTCTAGTTGTTCTTATGAATGCTGAGTGTAACAAAAGGTCAAGTTACTTCACTACTGTGTGGTTCCCTAGAACTTGCACCCAGAACAGAACACCATTTTGACCATTGCACCGACTCCTCCCAGTTTTACCTGGGATGAAGAAGAACAAGAGTTCTTCTGTGCAGATGCCAAAGGCACCAGATACTCCCTTGACCAGTGGGCAGTGTATTATGCTAGTGTCATATCTGCATATCTGGATCTCAGATCCGACCCTTATCTCATCTCAGATCCACATCTTATCTCCAATCCTATCCACATCTTATCCCCCTCCAACATCTTGTCATTCAATCTGTCCACTCATCCAGTCCGGTCCACAACTCATCTGAATCCACAACCAGCACTCGTCTCCTTTCGGTAACCCCCTAACTCCAGTATTTTGGTTATCTGTATATCCGTCCTGCTCCCTGATCCACTACCTATGTTTCATTTCTGTTTCATGATTTGTGATCCGTTTCTACTTACCAATAGACTATCCACATGCTTCGTACATAGCCTTGGACTCTGCTGGTTGATCATTCTGTTAGATACCTATGGTATATACAGTGGCTCAAAAAACTGTCTGCATGTTTTGACATTTTTCACTATCTATGATATTGTGTGAGAACGAACAAATGCCTCAAGGACATGCTTATACCACATTGTAGTATGGCTTCAGGGCTTTCAGTTGAGCCCTACACCGTGGGAATCGGTGGAGATATGGTGGAGATACAAGGCTTACAAAATCATGACTCATGTGGACAGTTTTTTGAGCACATATCAAAACTATATAAATCATCATTTATGACACCATAACAATCATACCACCATTAAATACATTATAAAGTGGTGTCATTATGTCATTTTAAAACCATATCTAACTATACAAACCAAAATTTTCCATATGTCATGGTTATATTCACCATGAAAGCCACTCCCCCTGCTCAAAGGGATAATATCCTCTCTCTTTCCTATTCTGGCCTCTCTGCTTGTCAAATCCCCTCCAGAACTGGAGTATCCAAGTCCACTGTGGCCAAGTTCATCAAAGAAAGTCACACAGACAAGGAAAACTTCTGTGAAGGGCATCCATCCAAGCTCACCTCTACTGATAGGAGGGCTATTATTCAACATATCACTACAGGAAAGGCTGATAATGCTGTCCAGGTCACCTATTACATCAATTCCACCATGACATTCCCTGTCTCTTCACACACTGTGAGAAACATTCTCAAGACAGCTCATCTCAGGTCAGTAACAAGGAAGAAAAGGCTCTCCTCTCTATCACACATATGCAGAGAGGACTAGCACCCTTCTTGTTTCACATATATACCTTGCCATCTGACCCAATCCTATTTATTGTGGTCTTATATGATCATATAACATGCTTCCAGTCCGTGTAATCCAATTCTGATGGGCTAAGGCAAAGGTTAGTCATCTCTGCATATGTGTGATAGAGAGGAGAGCCTTTTCTTCCTTGTTACTGACCTGAGATGAGCTGTCTTGAGAATGTTTCTCACAGTGTGTGAAGAGACAGGGAATGTCATGGTGGAATTGATGTAATAGGTGACCTGGACAGCATTATCAGCCTTTCCTGTAGTGATATGTTGAATAATAGCCCTCCTATCAGTAGAGGTGAGCTTGGATGGATGCCCTTCACAGAAGTTTTCCTTGTCTGTGTGACTTTCTTTGATGAACTTGGCCACAGTGGACTTGGATACTCCAGTTCTGGAGGGAATTTGACAAGCAGAGAGGCCAGAATAGGAAAGAGAGAGGATATTATCCCTTTGAGCAGGGGGAGTGGCTTTCATGGTGAATATAACCATGACATATGGAAAATTTTGGTTTGTATAGTTAGATATGGTTTTAAAATGACATAATGACACCACTTTATAATGTATTTAATGGTGGTATGATTGTTATGGTGTCATAAATGATGATTTATATAGTTTTGATATGTGCTCAAAAAACTGTCCACATGAGTCATGATTTTGTAAGCCTTGTATCTCCACCATATCTCCACCGATTCCCACGGTGTAGGGCTCAACTGAAAGCCCTGAAGCCATACTACAATGTGGTATAAGCATGTCCTTGAGGCATTTGTTCGTTCTCACACAATATCATAGATAGTGAAAAATGTCAAAACATGCAGACAGTTTTTTGAGCCACTGTATCCCAATGTGGAAGCAATTCTTTGTAACCTCTTTAGGAGGAGAAGACGCTATCCTGGGAATGACTTGGCTAAAGAAGGAAAACCCAGATATCAACTGGACTAGTCAAGAAGTCCGCCTAAGGGAGTGTACCCTGAAAAAAGCAACCATTGAAGAAATTGAAGAAGAAGACATATTCTACAATGCGCTAGAAGAACTAGAAGAGGAATGGGACCCTGCTAACGAAACTCTCCCACACCCTTTAGATCCCATCAACGACAACGACGATTTCTATACATATATTTGAAAAACCAACAACATCTCACAAACACTTGCCCAAGATGCCGCTAAACTGAAGAAAACCTTTGAGGAACTCATACCCAAAGAGTTTCAACAATATAAAGACATTTGGTGACATAGCTAATGGCACTCTTCCCCCAGTACGAAAATACAACCACAAGATTGATCTCAAAGAATCATTTGAACCGCGGAAATGCAAAATCTATCCACTTAATGCCAAGGAAGATAAGGCTATGAATGATTTCATTGATGAACATCTAGCTAAAGGAATGATCGTTCCTTCTGAATCCCCTCAATCATCTCCATTCTTCTTTGTCAGAAAGAAAGACAGTTCCCTCCAACCCTGCCAGGACTATCACTATTTGAATGAACATATGGTCAAGAATAACTACCCTTTACCGCTAATCTCAGATCTTATAGATAAGCTAAAGGACGCAAAGATCTTTACCAAGATGGATATCAGATGGGGATATAATAACATACATATGTGGAAATCTGATCAATGGAAGGCGGCATTCACCACTTCCAGAGGACTTTTTGAACCTATGGTCATGTTCTTTGGAATGTGTAACTCGCCCGCCACCTTTCAGTCTATGATGAATGACTTGTTTGGAGACATGATCCAAGAAGGGTGGATCATTATATACATGGACGGTATACTTATCTTTTCCAGAGACAATGAAACCCACTGTGTTCATACTCATAAAGTACTCCAATGACTCCACGACAACCTCCTTCATCTTAAACCCAAAAAATGCACCTTTAATGTAACTGATATTGAATATCTTGGCATGATCATTAAACCCAGTTCTATCACCATGGACCCTGCTAAATTAAAGGGTATATCCGAATGGAAGACTCCCATGAAAGTGAAGGAAGTCTGATCATTCCTCACATTCACTAACTTTTACCAACAGTTTATCACTGACTATTCTTTGATTGCTAGACCCTTGATCGACTTAACCAAGAAAGACGAAGAATTCTCTTGGACCCCTGAACATGAGGAAGCTTTTAATAAGCTGAAACGTATCTTCACCTCATCCCTGATTCTCCAAATACCTGACAAGAATTCCCCTTTCGCTATTGCTACTGACACATCCCTTTATGTTACCGGTGCAGTACTCCTTCAGAAGAATGGTAATGGAGACTGGCTCCCATGTTCCTTCCTATCTCAATCATTTAATCCTGCCAAATGTAACTATCAGATCTATGATTGAGAACTACTCATGATTGTCCATGCTTTGAAAGCATGGAGACATTACCTCCTCAGATCTCCTTTCCCTGTTATGGTACAAACTGATCACAAAAACCTTACTTATTTCAGAGATGTACAAGACCTTAACCAACGCCAAGCAAGATGGCAAACCTTCCTTTCCCAGTTCAAACTCCAAATCCAGCACGTACCTGGTAAAGAACTCATTATTCCAGATTTACTTTCCCATAGAACGGATCACCTTCCTGATGATAGTGTTGAAAAGGACAATATTAGTATTCAACTTCTTCCTGACTCATTATTCATCAATGTCATTGACACCTCCTTTATGGACAGATTACATATTTTCTCTTCCATTGACCCTGTAGTCCACATGGCGCTTCAAGTGCTTACAGATTCTTCTACTCCCCCTCCTCTCCAATCTGCTCTTTCTGATTGGAAATTGAGTGATGGAATTCTTACTTATAAAGGACTTACTTATGTACCCCCTGGAGATCTCCAACGAGAACTTACCTCCCTTCATCATGACTCTCCTACCACAGGACACCCTGGACATTTCAAAACCCAGGAACTCCTATCCCGTGACTACTGGTGGCCAGGTCTAGCCACTTTTGTCAAGAATTTCATAGATGGCTGTTGCATCTGCCAACAGAATAAAGTAAACATGCACCTGTCTACTCCCCCCCTATCACCTATACCCACTCCCATCTCAAATCGACCCTTTGCCCACTGCTCAGTGGATCTAATCACTGACTTACCCCTTTCTGATGGCATTGATTCTATCATGGTCGTGGTTGACCATGGACTTTCAAAGGGGGTAGTTTTCACTCCTTGCCTCAAGACTATAGACACTGAAGGTGTCGCAAACATTTTCTTTTCTAAAGTTTTCTCTAGATACGGACTTTACAATAAAATTATTTCTGACTGCAGACCTCAGTTCACTTCCAGATTCCAGATTGAACTTGGAAAACTCCTCAGATACAAGAACTCCCTTTCCACTGCTTTCCATCCTCAGAGTGACAGGGAAACTGAATGAGTTAATCAAGAACTTGAAGTTTACCTTCAGATCTTCTGTGCTAATGACCAAATGGGTTGGGCACCCATGTTACCACTTGCTGAGTTCATCCATAACTCATGACATCATTCAGCCTGTGGTACCTCCCCCTTTTACCTCATGATGGGTTATCACCCACGTCATCTCCCTGACTTCCATCCTAAATCCAACATCCCTAATATAGAACAATGTCTCACAATCCTTAATAAAGCCCACAATGAAGTGCTAGCCACTCATGAACTTGCACGAAACACCATGCATCAATACATTACATCTAAATTCGTACCATTCTCTAAAGGCGACAAAGTCTGGCTCGAAGCCAAGAATCTCCATCTTGGATACCCTAATCAGAAGCTCGCTCCTAAATGCGAGGGACCATTCACAATCATTGATGTATTATCCCCTATAACTTATTGACTTGCATTACCCGTGCAATGGTGCATTCACCCGGTATTCCACGCCGCACTCTTTTCTCCTTATAAAGAGAATGATACCCATGGTCCTAATTATATTCTGCCACCTCCTGATCTTATTAATGGCAAAGAAGAACACAAAGTAGAAGCCATTGTCAGACACTGAGGCTCTTCTTCTTGATGCCAGTATTATGTAAAATGGAAGGGATTTCTGAGTTCCAAGAATGAATGGATGAAGGAAGCTGAACTAGGTAACGCTTCTGGACTTCTTTCTACTTATAAATGATTGCATCATCTTCTTTGATAGTAGTCGGTGCCTACTACCCTTAAAACAGGGGTAATGTTACAGTTTCTCTTTTTCCCTTTCACTTATTCACATTACTAATCATTCTCAGACATTCTATGACATTCTATCATATGATTCTCTTTTCTCTTTTCTGATTCAATATTTACTTTCCATCTCCTGATTCATTTATTAAAGCTCCTGCTTTAATCTCTCTATATATACTCTATCTCTTATGCTTGTATTCTTTAACTTGACCTATGCAGACCAGGGCCTGCAATATGCTGCTTAACTTGCACTGACTCATGAATAGGTTCACGCTTTAGATCATTTGTTTCCATCTAGTCATTCTTACAAATGCTGAGCGTAACATTGTATATCTAGAATTTCCTCTGAGAATCCCCTCTCATTTGTTGATCTGCTGATTGAAATTCTACCATCAGTACTTACTGAATTAAAGATGCTGCCATGCATTGGTAGCTATAGGACTATAGGTCAAATGTCAATGTATGCTTATATAAAATGCAATTCCCATCAGTGTCACATCCATGATCGCAACACCAACGATAAACAAGGGCCATATGTAACTCATAATCTCTTGTACTTTTCGCAGTATTTTTGTCCTTTGGTCAATCACCTACATGGACCACAACGTGATAGCCTCACATTGTTCTCCCATAGCCATGAGTGAAGTAGGCACAAGTCCATGTCACATTTCAATATATTTATGATCTTAGGTGGAGAGAGGACTTCTAATCCCTCAGCGACGTTTAACAGTGACAAAGCCCACCAGAATACCTGTTGGCATGGTCAACGTTGGTGGCAGCTCTGCCTGCATCAAGTCCTTCTGATTCGACACCAGTCATTTACAAGCAATACAACAGTGAAAGAGGTAAGCCATCTCAGTCACTGTTCATATCAATATGCCCTCATCTCTGACTGCTGATCAGCATGCTGCCACATTCAATTAACGATTGGAAGAAGTTTGTGAGCATGAATGGCATGCCGTACTATTTCAACTCCAGGCTGTGTCCTGACACAAGATAACATGATGGATTGCAACATTTGCTTGGATCTGATTGACATAATTGAAGAACATACAGTGGCTCAAAAAACTGTCTGCATGTTTTGACATTTTTCACTATCTATGATATTGTGTGAGAACGAACAAATGCCTCAAGGACATGCTTATACCACATTGTAGTATGGCTTCAGGGCTTTCAGTTGAGCCCTACACCGTGGGAATCGGTGGAGATATGGTGGAGATACAAGGCTCACAAAATGGTGACTCATGTGGACAGTTTTTTGACTCAAGTATTTTACAATAATAACCAGGTATTCTAGTATTTTGTATGACCTCCCTTGGCTTTAATTACTGCCTCTATCCTTCTAGGCATACTCTCAATTAATTTCTGGCAATCCTCAGCTGTGATCTTCCCCCATTCCACTGCTACTCTCTCCCAAAGCTCCCATACTCCTTTAGGGGGGTTTTCATAGGCTTGAAGCTTTTTCTTGAGTGTTCCCCAGAGATGTTCAATGACATTGACATCAGGAGACTGTGCTGGCCAGTCAAGAACATTGATGTTATGTTCTTCAAACCATTCCTTAGCTCTTCTGGATGTGTGCTTGGGATCATTATCCTGTTGGAAAATGATATCTTCTTCATCAATCCCTGATTCTGCCAAGCTAGGCAGCAAGTGGTCATTTAAAATGTCCACATACTGCTCAGCATTCATCTTTCCCTCAACCTCAGCAAGCATTCCCACACCATTCCATCCCATACAGCCCCATACCATTAAAGAACCTCCTCCAAACTTGACAGTCCCATTAACCTCTCTGTCTGTTAGGCCATCTCCCTTCTTTTTCCATACATATACCTTCCCATCTGACCCAATCCTATTGATTTTGGTCTCATCTGACCATATAACATGCTTCCAGTCCCTCTACAGTCCAGTGTTGATGAGCTAAGGCAAAGGCTAGTCTTCTCTGCCTATGTTTGATGGAGAGAAGAGGCTTTTTCTTCTTTGTTACTGGCTTGAGATGAGCTGCCTTGAGAACATTCCTCACAGTTTGTGAAGAGACAGGGGTTATGTCTCCACCATATCTCCACCAATTCCCACGGTGTAGGGCTCAAATGAAAGCCCTGAAGCCATACTATAATGTGGTATAAGCATGTCCTTGAGGCATTTGTTCGTTCTCACACAATATCATAGATAGTGAAAAATGTCAAAACATGTGGACAGTTTTTTGAGCCACTGTACTTGTACTTGCATATTCGTAGTATTGAATTGAATACAAAGTTCTTGTTGTGTGTTCTATGTTATGAATTTCACAAAAGGTCAAATAAAAATGCCTCATGAGGAGTGGGAAAACATGTTAGCTCCTTGAAAAAGGTGCACTTCTTCTTGCCACATCATTGATGTTTGAGCTTTGCAGTAGATGGATTTCATGAGTTTATCCCGCACCAGCCAGCATACTATTGAAGTGGAGGGAAGGCAGTTATCGACTTGGAGGATGTCTGGCATGTCATGTACTTGGAATTACAATGGTATGTTACATATACTTATCACTAATCTCTGTGAGCCTGAGCCTCTTGAGCCTCCCTCCGTAATGTAACCTCCTCCTGGCTCCTCCTTGCTGGAGGCTCTACAAAATGCACCATGGTCCATGCCGCGGGAGGTAGGCTTTCAGGCAGGTAACGACCTACAATGGAACCTAGCCTGAAAGGCCCTTGGTACCTTTACAAAGTGGTGCCAAGGGTGATACTAACCCTCCCAGATGTTACAGCTATGGCTGCCCCCTATCTCTTTTTCTCCATACTTGTGTATTATGTCATGACCGCACCTTGCCGTGCCATCATTAGACTGACCGATTCCTATATCTGATTACACCACAATCACCGCTGCTGTCGCTAGGTGACTCATCTCCTTATCTCTGACTCGACTCCTGACGTCACTGGATGACGTAGCCCCTTATCTCTGACTCGACTCCTGAGTCACTAGATGATGCGTACGTACCTGCCCTAAAGTAGGCTACGTCTATATAAGCTCGGTCTTGTACTTAGATAGACTTCACTTTAATCTACTAGGTCTTACCTGAACTATCCTTCGCTTGAGACCTCCAATCTCAAGTCGTCTGATAACCGATATTCAAGCCAGAGACACTCTCTCTGACTTGTCTTAAGAACCTTACATTTGTAAGGACACGAACTGACTTTAGGCGTTACTCTTATCGAGTACCTATCATCGAGCCCATCCTAGTCGACCTACAGTTCGCCATAACACCAGATGCCTGGTGGATGCGGGAGCATCAGCGTGGGTGTGAGCACCTCGCCTTCCTCTAGAACAACCTCTCTGACCTACAGACTCAATACTCGCAAAAACAACCAGAACCCCAACCATGCAAGACACAATAGAAGCACTGCCCAACAAGGTCAAGGATTTGAGAGTGGAAAAATGTTCCTCACTTCCAAACTTCTTTGCCATGTTGATCAACCATTTACGTTAATTCACATCATCTCAGTTCTTTTTCAGATCACGCAAATGTCCAGTATGACACCCATAGCAGTAACTTTAGCCATCCATGCAGTAGCTTTCATTCTGAAGGACCATGCTGCCTGTGAACTAGTGGAATCTGCAGCCAAGCAAATCACGGAAATAGTAGCTCAACAAATCTCGGATACTGCAGCTAAGCAAATCTCGGACTCCCTTTCCTCACGCCTAGTGGATCACATAGTAGCAGCCATCTCTTCACAAGTGGCACTCATTCACACAGCATCTCAAGCCCTAGTGGAATCACTAGAGGAGGCCAAGAATCTACATGCCACAATCAGCCAAGAGAGAGATGAGAAGGAAGATAATGTCAAAACTACAGTGGACCGAATCAAAGAGGCAGCAGATGCCTTATACTCTTCTGTCAAAAATTGCCAGACTACCATGCAATTGCTGACCCCTTCCCTAGATACTATGCAGACCAAGATTGACTCTCTATTTGCCAAGATCTCAGATACATCCTCCCAGCAAATCACAATGTCCCAACCCACCTACAGCACAGTAGTGGCCGCCCACCTGCCACCAACAGTAGACAAAGCTGTAGGAAGAGCAGCCATCAGAGCACACAAGATACTATTAGACCCATCACCAGGTGAGATGCTCTTCCCACTGAATACCTCTAACTACACCATAGCAAGCAAACTCAAAGAGATGTTGGCCAAGGTGAGGGATGACACCACCCCACCAGGTACCACCAAATCTGTCAGGACCCTATGCAATGGAGATATTGTAGTGGAACTTGAAATGGAATCATTAGCTACTTGGTTGAGTAGTCCCAATGGTAAAGCAGCACTTGAGAGTAATATGAAATCAACTGTATCATTCTGCAAACATTTCTATCAGATAGTACTGGAATTCTTACCCACTAGCACACAGATTGAACAAGATGACTTCCTAAGACAAATTGAGCAAGAGAACTACCTTCAGCCCTTATCACTGATAGCAATTAAGATGAATCAAGCCCCCAGCAAGATGCAATGCAGAACAAAGGAAAGTGTTCACACTCCTCCAAGTTACTGACATACAAACAGCAAACAATATTCTATGGGATGGCATCTGCATAGCCAATGAGAGGATCAGAGTCTGAAAAGACAGGAAAGAGCCCACCCACTGCACCAAATGCCAAAGCTTCAACCACATTGCCAAGAACTGCAAAGCTGAACATGACATTTGTGGTACCTGCAGTGACCAGCACCACACCTCAGCCTGCAATTCTTTCTGTATGACACAATGTGTCAACTGTAGAAGTCAGCAACACATGAGCTGGAGCCATTCCTGCCTGGAGTTCTCCAGATGCTGCAGAGAGATCAATGAGAAGTATCTGGAAAATTGCATGCCCTACTTCCCCACTGAGAATGCCTGGACTCACACCATCCAGCCACCCAACTCTACAAGGCAATCTATCTCACTGCACTCACCCCCACAACAATCCTGCAACTCTGGCCCAGTTCAGCTCCACCAAGCATGACTAGACTTCTCACAATGACTGTCTCACAGATACACATCTCCTCAATGTCCCCAAGACCCTAGCATCCACTCCCTCATCGCAGGACTGTCAACTCAACCTGGGGGTCCCAAACCATTAGGCAGCAACTCACCCTCTCCATCTGATCATGTCTGAACAAACCAACAAATCTAACGTCAGGCTCTGCGTATGGCAACAGAATCTCAATACATCAATGGTAGCCCAAACCTCTCTTCTCAACAATCGCTACACCACAGACTGGGACATTATGGCAACACAAGAACCTCATATTAATTTTCTGTGTAATACGTGTGCCAACCACCACTGGCATGTTCTATACCCATCTCAGCACTACTCCCACCCCCAAATACGTTCATGGGCCATCACCCTGATCAACACCTCAGTAAATACTAACTCTTGGAAACAGATCTCATTCCCTTCCTCAGACATTGTAATAACTCAAATCTCTGGACTGTTCGGTTGATGTACCATTTTTAACATTTATAACAACTGTATATCACAAGACATGCTAACCACTCTTGACTCCTTTCCAGAACTCAACCTCCAAGACATCATATCAAGTGAGAATGACCATATGATCTGGATGGGCGATTTCAATCGTCATCACCCACTATGGGAAGCGACATGCAACTGCTATCTCTTCAACTATGCAGCAGCAAATCTGCTCATTGACCTGATAGCCAACTATGGTCTGATCCAGCTGCTCCCATGTGGAATACCCACCCTTCAATCCATGGCCACTGGCAACTGGACGTGACCCGACAACATTCTGGGAACTGAACACCTCCTAGATGCAGTCATCTCTTGCAACACTGATCCTAGTCAATGAGGACTGAAAACTGACCACATCCCTATTCAGTTGATACTCGAACTTAAAATGCCAAAGTTGAATGAAGAACCCCACAAGAATTGGCATGATGTTGACTGGGATGACTTTAAAGAACACCTTGGACAAATCCTAGCCCCTCACCCCCCGGTACCCTTGGCATCAGATGATGAATTCCAGCAAGTGGCCACACACCTCACTCAAGCCATCAGCAACACTGTCAATGCTAAAGTCCCTCTCTCCAAACCATGCCCCCACTCCAAGTGTTGGTGGACTCGGGAACTGACCAAGCTCTGTAGACAGGTTAATGAACTCAGCAAGTTATCCTACCAAATGAGAGGCATCCCAACCCACACCTGCCATGAAGAACTCAAGATCACTAAGAATTGGTATGCTATGGAGATTGAGAAGATGAAAAAGCAGCACTGGATCGAATGGCTGGAAGACATCAAAGGTAATGATGTATGGACTGCTAATAAGTATATTTCATCAGAACTAAAGGATTCCGACCCTCAAAATCAAGCATCCTGATGGATCATTCCTAGAGGCCAATACCAACCAAGAGAAAAGTATAATTATCACTGAATCATTCTTTCCCCCACCTCCTACTACTAACTCCATCCCACCTGATGTAATATACCCTGACCCAGTGGAACAACACACCCCCTTCAGCCAATCTGAGATCAAACACACCATCCTCAAGCTCAGCAGATTCAAGGCACCAGGCCCAGATGGTATATGCAATGTAGTCTACAAACAATGCACAGACCTCCTTGTCCCCTCCTTCAAGCACCTCTTCAACACTGTCTTCTCCCATCAAACATACTTCACTCCATGGAAAAGCTTCACAATGGTAGTCCTATGTAAGCCAGGGAAGCCAGACTACTCAATACCCAAAGCCTACCATCCAATAGCCTTGCTCAACACCATGGGAAAGTTACTAACAGCAGTTGTAGCAGACCGCCTCACCTACATGCTAGAATGGTACCAACTACTCCCCAATACCCACTTTGGCAGTCACCCTGGATGTTTGACAATGGATTCTCTATACCTCCTAGAAGAAATGGTCAAGAATGCCTGGAGAACAGGCAAGGTCACATCGGTGCTATTTTTGGATATAGAAGGAGCATTCCCTAATGTGGTTACCAAACACCTCTTTCACAACATGCAAAGCCGTCACATCCCAGGTGAACTAGTTGACTTTATAGAATGGGTGCTAATGAACAGACAGACTCAACTGAGATTTGATGGTTTCACCTCTGAATGGATTCAAATCAACAATGGAATTGGCCAAGGCGACTCGCTTTCAATGATATTGTACATAATATATAGCTCAGACTTAGTAGAAATTGCCAAATAACATAGAGGTAACAAAGCACTCAAGGAATTAACGCTGGCTTTTGTAGATGACACAGCATTCATTGCAATCAGCAAAGACTTCGAAATGACACACACAATCTTAGCAGATATGTTGGAACATTGAGAAGGAGGCTACAAGTGGTCTAGAAATCATAATTCTAAGTTTGAAACTAATAAACTTGCCTTAATAGATTTCTCATTGAACTGTCAGAAGAACCAACCCAATATGCACATTCAGGGCGCCATCATTCAACCCACATCTACACATTGATTCCTAGGAGTTATAGTTGACCAAGAGTTATGATGGAATGCACAAGTGGACAATGCTGTAGCCAAAGGAATGGTATACATATGCCAGCTACATTGTCTTTCTTCATCTGCCAAAGGAATACCACTATGCCTAATGCACCAACTTTACCAGGCAGTAGCAGTACCAAAGATGCTATATGCGGCTAATCTCTGGTTCACTCCCACCTTCCATGATGGCTCAGACTCCCTCCAGCAGGGATCAATTGGAGTAGCCAAATGCCTTACCTCTGTCCAATGAACAGCAGCTCTCTCAATTACTGGAGCAATGAGAACCATGGCCACTGACCTGCTAGAAGTACACACCAACCTCCTACCCATCCCTCTCCTTCTCCAAAACACCTGTCACCAAGCCATTGTCCATATAGCCACCCACCCAAACATGCACCCACTTTTCAACCCTATAAGATGCACAGCCAGGCACTTTGTCAACTCCCATCACACATCTCTCCATTGCCTTACTTGCCAATTCAAAATAGATCCCCATGAGATCAAGACCCTCACCCCAGCCCACAGGTCACCCACCAGTCACAATCCCTTCAAGACCCATATTGAACCATCCAAACAAGCCACCATTGAAAAGCATGCCCAGATAATGGATGGCATTCAGGTCTACAGTGACAGGTCAGGACATCAAGGACAGATAGGAGCAGTGGCGATTCTATTTTGTGCAGGGAAATGCTCATGTACCTGCGCTTCCACCTAGGAAAGGAGGAAGAGCACATAGTCTATGAAGCAGAGGCAGTCAGACTGACATTAGCAGCAGAGCTTATAGCAACAGAGGAAGACCTTACATTCCCAATATCGATCTGTGTTGACAACAAGGCAACCATCCAATCCAGTGAGGGTTTCCAATCAAACCCAGGCATGTACTTAATAGATCATTTTTGCAGCAAGATGAAAGAAATTGCCAAAGACCATGATGACTTCAAAGTAACCATCCACTGGGTACCAGGACATGTTGACATTCACAGTAATGAAGAAGCTGACAAGCAGGCAAAGAAAGCAGCTGAAGGATGTCAGCACACCAGTCCTAGTGAGAAACTCCCAGACTACCTATGATACAACACCCTCCCCCTCAGTATATCTGCACTCAAAGCAGCTCACCACCAGGCCATGCATTGCAGGTGGGGTAGGATATGGCACAAGTCACCCCGCTATAACCATATCAACCACATAGACCCCAAAATCCTGCAGCACTCATTCATCAAATTCATGGCAGATTTCCCCAAGCAACTCACTGGCGTCTACATGGCACTCAGAACCCATCATATCTCCCTCAACCATCATCTCCATCACATCAGAAAGCACCCATCACCACACTGCTCACACTGCCCAGAAAAAGATGAAACAGTCTTTCATTACCTGCTTGACTGCACTCATTATCATAGAGAATGACATGTCCTCATGCTAGCACTAGGATGGAGAGCTTCATCACTCCCTTTCCTTCTTTCAGATCTGGAGGCAACCCCTCACCTCACTTGCTTCATCAACGCAACAGGACACCTCAGACAGACATTCAGTGAAATCCCACTCCCTTGCAAGCCCCTGGACTGACACAACATTTCCCTCCTCTAGATAGTATAATCATGAACATAACTCCCAAACACTGTATCAAATGCATGAACATATCACCTGTAACATAAATCATCTCTCCTCCCCTCTACTCACTCAAAACTGTACAATCTCTACTTGCCTACATGGAATCCCCTCATGTGGTGCATATCAAACATCCCTGTAATGGTCATTGTCACTCATCTGACCATTCATCCAAACCCTCATCTACCCACCCACTGATTCCTGTACCTGATTGCTATATGCAACTGAGTATGTGTTCAATAAATGTCAAGATAGATATACATATAAATGCACATATACATAGAGTCATCTCATCAACCAGGTGGCCCATCTAAAATGGCCAGTAGGAATGGTGGACTGCTGGGGGTACACCTCACAGCAGGTAGTGATGTTCTGGCCCAGCTTGGCTCAAAAGCCACAGCTTGGGCCTGGCTTCAGACAGCTTAGGCTTGCAAAAATTCCAGGCCAGGCCAAAGCCACCAGTGACAGCTGGCTTTGGCTTGGCTTTGGCCTGAGCTGCAGCCCAAGTACTGAAAATAGAGAAACACATTCAGAAGATAATTTACATCATGGAGTCAGCATCTGATTCTATAAAATCCTCATCTCCCTCCAAAAGAGCATCCCAGCCCTCCTCATCCCCATCTTCAACATCACTCAGCTTCTCGTTAGCATCCATTTCAATATCTGAGTCCTCAAGAGCCCCCTCAGTTGATGATGAGGGTCCAGGCTCATGGAAGAGTAGATCATGGTGAAGGGCACATTTGACACACTGTAGTGCCTCAACAATATCACCTTTGAGGTGGTTGTGGCACTTGCTAATGGTAATACCACCCTGTGAGAATGCACACTCACTTGAAACTGATGATGCCATGATTGAGAGGTAGTCACAAGCTAGTGAGGTCCATACTGTTACGGTGAACCGTAGGTCGACTAGGATAGGCTCGACAATAGACACTTGATAAGAGTGACGTCTAAAGCCGGATCATAACCTCACAAATGTAAGGGTCTTTTAAGACAAGTTAGAGAGAGTGTCTCCGACCTGAATATCGATATCAGATGCTTAGGATTGGGGGTCCTAAGCAAAGGATGTTCTGGGTAAAACCTAGTAGATTAAAGTGAGGTCTATCTAAGTACAGGACCCGGTTTATATAGGTATGGCCTACTTTAGGGCCGGTACGTATTCGTCATCAAGACGAGTCAGAGATAAGGAATGGCGTCATTGAGACGAGTCAGAGATAAGGGATGACGTCATCGAGACGAGTCAGAGATAAGGGATGAGTCAGCTAGCAACGGCGCGAGGCGATCGTGCTGTGATACACAGATATGGAGAGAAGCTAGTCTAGTGATGGCACAGTCTCGTGCGGTCATGACGTAATACACAGATAAGAGAAAAAGTGATAGGGGCAACCGTTACTGTAACATTACCCCTCGTTTAGCGATGAAGTCACCGACTTCACATATCCTGGTTGGCCCAGTAGATGGGGTCTGCATCGTAGTTTGAATAGAGGAGGTCGTCTTGTTCCTCAGTGATGGTAGTGCGCGCCATCTGCTTACCATGAGCGATGGTGTCTTGTTCAATCTCCCAACGCACAAGTGCGTCATAGAAACCAACATCGGTCCATACTAAAGGAATAACTGCTTCTCCTTTTAACTCCTTGCAGAAGACCGATAAATGGCCCGGGGCGTATTCTAGGCAAACTCTGCAATAATACGCGGGGCAGTTCTTGTGGCGGTGGCCAGCAATGTGGCAGTTACGGCATACGACGTTATCTACCGGTGCAGTCTTCACGACTGTGACGGATGAGGATTGTTCTGGGGGGGACGGTGACCGTGACCTTTTAATCAGCGCCTTGGTAGGAGACGCGGAGGCGGCTCATTTAGCGGCAAGGCGAGAAGACCTTCTTTTGAGTGGGAGTCTTCGTTTGGTGCGGGTGATTGGGTCAGGCGAAGGAGAAGTCGGTACGTTAAGTACAGCAATAGGAGGGATGAGATCATCCTGATGCTCCTCGGTATTCTTAGTAGGAGCTGGCGGTGGTACGGGGATAACGACATGGGGTGAGGGTGGTCGTGCGACGGGATTGAGCGCGATTCGCTCAGTAACGATGTGAATGGCTTCTCTGATAGCATCTCTTGTTTCGTCTGGTAAGAGACGGATTGTGGTGTTGCGAATGCGTATGTGAAGGTGACGGAAAATAGTCTGATGACATTCATCATCAAGGAGGGCGGCGGTGCGTTCAATGAGGCTGGCATCTCTGATGATTCTGATTATAAGGCCGCTGGAGATGGCACCTTTTTCTCCAAGAATGCGATCTATTTCAATAGCGTATTGCTGCGAGGTGATAGCGGACTCAAAGAGAGCGCTAGTTTCGACTTGGTCAATGACAGAGAAATAGTCTGTGAGGGTGGAATCGTCGGAAAGGGTTAGGGTGGAATCAGAGACCAGTGGTGATGTTTCAGAGGGTAATGCGTGTTGTGCGAGGTCGGGAGCGGTAGCGTTCTGGTAATCGAGAAGTGTTAGGGGGTGAGCATTTCCTTCAGCAACGTTGTCCATAGCCGCTGTGAGTTCTTGGATACGGAGGATACAAAGGCGTAGTCGTTCGATGTGGGACATTGTTCTCAAAGTCTACAACCCATGGGCCTTCTTATAGGCGGTTAGGATATCGGAGGCATTACTGAGGTTTTCTTCTGGAACCCACTCGTTACTGGCGGATGAGTATCCTTTCCACGATAAGAGATAGCGTCTTCGTTTACCCGTTCCTTTGTGCAATAAGATTGCATCAATTTCATACTCTTCTTCGTTATCGATGATGTCAGGGGATGGATCGTGGAAGTTCGGTCCATGAACCTCTGTTTCGTGATAGGTCGATAGTTCGGAAGCATGGAATGTGGGGTGAACTTTCCATTGGGGTGGTAGTTGGAGTGTGAAAGTGATAGGGGATAACGCGGCGGTGATTGGGAATGGGCCGTATCGCTTGGGCGCAAGCTTTCATGAAGGTAATTGCGTAATCAGGTTTTTTCCGGATAACCAAACTTTATCTCCAATCTTCCAGGGGTGATATTTCTGCCCATGAGTCCTTTCTGCCATACGTTGCATCGCAAGGTTATGACAAGAGAGCGCTTCTTCTCTAGACTTCTGGAGCGTGCGGAGTCTCTCTTCTGCTGTGGGAATGGTGGAGCTGGAGAGGGTGTGTGGGAGAGCCCGTGGTTCATATCCCATCATCAGGAAAAACGGTGAGGCATTGCGAGAGTTGTGTTTGCGGTGGTTGTGAACGAATTCTGCCATAGGGAGTTGCTCTACCCAATTTTCTGGGTTGTTTCGACAGTAGATTCGAAGGTACGTTTCTAGTTCTTGATTGAGTCGTTCTGTTTGTCCATCGGTCTGGGGGTGATAGGCGGTTGACGCCGCGATGTCGTACTTCAGGAGTTTGGCAAGAGCCTGAGAGAACTTGGATATGAATTGCGGGCCACAATCTGAGATAACCTTTTCATGTAGGCCGAATCGCCAATAGACGTATTTGAAGAATTTGTTGGCGACTCCTTCGGAAGTTATAGTTTTGGTGCATGGGATAAGAATTACCCCCTTCGTAAGCCCATGGTCGACCACGACCATGACAGAGTCAAAACCTGCACAGGGGGGAAGGTCGGTAATAAGATCAACCGAGACCTGAGTGAAAGGAGCTGCGGCGACGGAAGGAATGGGGACAAGGGGGGGGGTCGTCGGATGAGTGTCGGATTTCATTTGCTGACAGAGAGCACATCCCTCAACGTATTTGCAAATATAGGTACCCATAGCGGGCCACCAGAAATCACGCTTAACTAATTCCTCTGTTTTGAAATGGCCAGGGTGGCCGGCAGTGGGATGGTCATGACATTGTTCTAATATGAGGCGCCGTCCGGCGGGGCGGACGTAGGCGCAGGTCCTTGTAGTAAAGGATATCGTCCTTGATTTCCCAGTCGGAGAGGGCGGATTTCATGGGGGGAAGTGACAGACCATCCAAGGCATCAGAAGCAGCAGAGAAAATGGGGTCGGGGTCGGAGGGGTCAGGATTAACGAGGGTGGTCATGAGCTCAGTATCAAGGAGTCGAACAAACATGGAGTCTGGTAAGAGCGTTTCATTGGCATTATCATCTGAGGAATTTATCCGTGATCAGGGCGACGAGAAAGGGCATCGGGAGCAACAAGCTTTGCTCCAGGCGACGTGATGGAGTTCGATATCGTAGCATGACAGGATTAGCTGCCATCGGGCTTGCCAACGGGTTAATTTCTGAGCGGTTCTGAAATACAGGAGGTTCTTATGGTCGGTGAATACAATGATAGGATGAGGGTTCCCTTCCAGATAATGGCGCCATTCCGTCAATGCACGAATAACCGCAAGAAGTTCACGATCAAAGATTTGATAGTTTCTTTCTGCAGGGTTCAACGTCTGGGATAAATATGCGCACGGGTGATAGACGCCATTATCATCGGTTTGGAGCAGGACCGCTCCGGTGGCAACGAGAGACGCATCAGTGGCAACAGCAAACTGTCTGGAGGGATCTGGGTTCCAGAGGACTGGTTGCTTCATAAAGCATTTCTTCAGCTCGTCAAAGGCGGATGTGCATCGTTCCGTCCAAAGGAACTTGACGTCTTTCTTAGTGAGATCAATTAACGGTCTGGCGATGTCGGAATAGTGGGAAATGAAGTTCCGGTAGAAATTGCAGAAGCCTAAGAACGACCGGACTTCTTTTACGGTGGTAGGTGTAGGCCATTCCCGAATACCGGTGGTTTTAGCATCGTCCATTGCTACGCATCCAGGACAGATAATCATTCCAAGGTACTCCACTTCCTGAGCATCGAAGGTACATTTTTCTGGTTTAAGGAAAAGTCTCTCTTGCCGAATTCTTTCAAGGACGCGCCGGGTGCGTTCACGATGGGAAGTGAGGTCGTTAGAAAATATCAGGATGTCGTCCATATATATAATGAGCCATCCTTCGTTAACCTCCTGCTGGAACGTTTTATTCATGTACGCCTGGAAGGTAGCCGGGGAATTGCAGAGACCGAAGAACATAACATTTGGCTCGAAGAGCCCGTATTCCGTAGTGAAGGCAGCCTTCCAACGATCTTCTGGGTGGATATGGATATTGTTATATCCTGACCGGACGTCCATCTTTGTAAAATATTTAGCACCATGTAACCGGGCGACCAGGGAGAGCGGTAAAGGGAGTGGGTAGGCGTTCTTGACGGTCCATTCGTTGATGTACCGGTAGTCTTGACAGGGACGAAGATCTCCGCTTTTCTTTCCTACAAAAAAGAAACCGCTAGCCTGCGGCGACTTCGATTCAGAGATAAAGCCTTTCTGAACGTTTTCATCAATGAATGCCTTGACTGCTGACCGCTCTTTCTCAGATAACGGGTATACTTTGGACGTCTTGGGGATAAACCCAGGCTTGGTGTCTATCCGGTGATCTATTCCAGGTCGTTCTGGTGGTAGTTGATTCAGGCCGTCTTTTGCAAAGATATCAGCGAAGTCATGAAGGTAAGAGGGGACAAGTTCTTCGAACGACTTCTTCTTCTGCTCAAGTCCAGCAGCTAACGCAAATTGCTGGGCTTTGTTACTAGTTTTGAGATATTTGGCGGGTCGAGATAGAGGAGTGATCTTGGGTTGCCGTTGTTCCGAAGTACTAGTCCCGTCTTTCGTTAATGGGGTATCTAACGAGACGTTGGTGATTACCTGAAGCTCGGCGGCATCAGCGGGGTACTCAACTAGGAATTCATCATCTTCTAGATGATAGGTCGAGACTTCTCGCATGGGTGGTGCATAGTCAGTCGTCCATACGTCTTCCTTTGTGTCAAAGGAGTCGTCTTCGTCATCAGGTATAGGATCCAGATCAGGCAGTGCCGATGGGACCGCTTCTTCATCGATTATCTCTTCGATCGTGGCACGTGGTGATTCTTCGGCCATCTTCCTAGGAGGCACCTTAGGCAGCACTACAACCGGGATTGGTTCCTTTTCTTCTACCTTTTTACGGAAGAGGGGAGGCAGGCCATTCTTCTTTCGTTCTCTGTCGACTTCTTCTTCAACTTGGTCACTCTTCTCTGTCCGAGAGAGTTCCAACATTTCTGCTTTCCAATGGATTATCGGATCCATGGTGCGTAGCCAGGGGATTCCTAACAAAATCTGATCACGTCGGCCAAGCCGCGTGATGTTAAACTTTCCGATCATAGATCGGTCGTCTATCTTGACGATGAGGACGCAATATCTGGTAATAGCACCTCCCTTCGCATAACTCCCATCCGCAGTAGTGACTCGGAATGGTTTCAAGAGTTTGTGCGTTCGAATTCCATGAGTTTTGACGAACTCTTCGGAAATAAAGGTTCCTGCAGCGCCGGAGTCTACAACAGCTGTTGTTTTGACGGTTTTCAGACGAGTGTTGGAAACAAGAGTAATGGGAACACGGAGTTCTTTTCTAATTCCAATACTTTGTACAAGTCTGATGGGTACTTCGGAAGATACTGACGTCGACCCAGTCTTCCACATCAAAAATCCTCGGCGAGGCGATGGATCGTTGTATCTTCTTCTTCACTGTCGCTCATTTCTTCTCTGCGAACAGGAATCTTCTTCTTCTGGGGACACGCTTTGGTCATATGCCCCTTCTGATGGCACGTAAAGCAGAGCCCTTTCTTCATATGGTCATTTCTCTCGACTTCAGTGAGTCGGTCTACCTCCATAGCATTTGGATCATGTCGGTCAACGGAGGGTCTGGGGACGTAGCGTTGTCCTGACGGTCTGGTGGTTGTTCGATGGTTTGATCGATATGCAACCCCTCTTTGGTAGTTACTATCCAGCCGAATAACGGCGGCGACATATTTGTCGAAATCTACTGGAATGGTTTCCATCTGATAGATGGAGTTAACAATCCCTTTCTTCAACCCATCATTGAAGAACGTGATAAGGACAGCGTCCTGTTTCACAGAAGCTTGTGCAGCAAGTGTCTTGAAACTGGCGATGTAAGACGTGAGGTCGCCTGTCTGTCTCAACGTTCGGAGCTTGTTCATGGCAGTTCCAGTGGCATCAGCCGGTACGAAGGCCTCTTTGAACTTGGTTTCAAAGTTCGTGAAGGTCCCGTAGGTCTTGGTGACGGAGTTGTCGACTTCGGTGTAGAAAGTCAGCGCCCAACCCATAGCGCTTCCTTCTGTCATATAAGCGAGGGTGGTGATGACCTTCTTTTCGTCGGTGTTATAGATTGTAGCGTTAAGCGCGAAATACGCCTTAACTGCGTACAACCATCAGAGAGCTTGGGAGGGACTTCCATCATAGGTTGATGGGGCTCCGGCTTTCAGTTCTGGGGAAGTGGCGGTTGTTGTAGACATCCTGACATTCTCGTCGAGTGATGTTTCGGTTTCAGGGGAATGTTACTCGTTCTCTCACTGAGTTCTTCTTCTTCTTGTTTCTGTAACCTCCTTGATGAGGAGGGTCGTAGGAGTAGGACTTTAATCTTTTGTTACGGTGAACTGTAGGTCAACTAGGATAGGCTCGACAATAGACACTCGATAAGAGTGACGTCTAAAGCCGGATCGTAACCTCACAAATGTAAGGGTCTTTAAGACAAGTTAGAGAGAGTGTCTCCGACCTGAATATCGATATCAGATGCTTAGGATTAGGGGTCCTAAGCAAAGGATGTTCTGGGTAAAACCTAGTAGATTAAAGTGAAGTCTATCTAAGTACAGGACCCGGTTTATATAGGTATGGCCTACTTTAGGGCCGGTACATATTCGTCATCAAGACGAGTCAGAGATAAGGAATGGCGTCATCGAGACGAGTCAGAGATAAGGGATGACGTCATTGAGACGAGTCAGAGATAAGGGATGAGTCAGCTAGCAACGGCGCGAGGCAATCGTGCTGTGATACACAGATATGGAAAGAAGCTAGTCTAGTGATGGCACAGTCTGGTGTGGTCATGACGTAATACACAGATAAGAGAAAAAGTGATAGGGGCAACCATTACTGTAACAGTATTGGCGAGGATGGTTCGGAATAGGGATGCGTAAGCAGCTATGCTACCAGTCTGTCGAAGAGAGGAGATGCGACGGATCGTGGTCTGTTCAACGTTCTTAGGGAAGAAGGTGGATTTAAACTGCTTAGCGAAGTCCAACCACGTCCCATAGTTCTTGCTCGTGGCCGCAGCCTTGAGTTGGCCTTCGGCCCATTTAGCTGCCTCGCCTTTAGTCATAAGGCTGAGTGTGAAAATGACTTTCTTCTTGTCATTGTCGTAAACTTCATCGTTCATATCTAGGTACGCTTCTACTTGAAGTGTCCATCCCTGAGCAAGGCGGGTGTCGCCATTGAAGGGTGCCAGGGTCTTTCCGATTTCTTTAGGCATTTCTGCTGTAAGGGATCATTCGTAGGTTTGGGTGTGGAAGTTCCAAACTTTGTTCTTTGGGGCGATGCTGGCGTAGTAGGCAGCCCACTGGTCGATTGAGTATCTGGTGCCCTTGGTGTCTATCTGGAAGAACTCTTGTTCTTCTTCGTCCCAGGTAAAACTGGGAGGTGTTGGGGCGATCGGTGGTATGGTGTCTGGTTCTGGGCGCGAGTTCTAGGGAACCGCGCAGTAAAGAAGTAACTTGACCTTTTGTTACGCTCAGCGTTCGTAAGAACGACTAAACAGTCACAAAGAGTCTAAAGCGTACACCTATGTACGAGTCGTGCGAGTTAAGCAGTATATTGCAGGCCCTGGTCTGCGTAGGTCAAGTTAAAGAAGTACAAGCATAAGAGATAGAGTATATATAAGGAGATTAAAGCGGAGCTTTAATAAATGAATCGGAGATGGAAAATGAATAGCAAATCACAAAAAGAAAAGAGAATCGTACGATAGAATGTAATAGAATGTCTGAGAATGATAAGTAAGCGTGAATAAGTGAAAAGGTGAAAGAAAAGAATAAGAACTGTAACACCTTGTACTAGTTTCATCTCCGAGTTCATTTACTTATGTTCCGTCTTACTTACCAATGTGTTTCTGCATGCTCATACATAGCCTTACTCCTTTGCTTACTGATCCTCTCAGATAGCCTCTAGTATATAACCCCTGTACAACTACAGTAGAGTCCTCAGTCTGAATATCACCTTAGACTTGCCCAATCTTCTTCCAGACTTCAGCCCATCTGAGCTTGTCCTTTTCCATAAGGCCTAGGGATGGACTCCCTAGGCCAGAATTCCAGACCTTCAGATTTGTCCCCTATGTCTCTGTCCCAAGTCTAGGGATTGCTTCCCTAGGCTAGAATCTTGCCTTTCCGGCACTTACCCTCTTTCTGGACTTAGGTCCACTTCCTGTCCCTCTGACTCTACCTTAGGGTAGTCTACCTCTGCTTGCTTCTACATTGGACTTCATCCGATGTAGCCCCTATTCCTTCTGGACCTCCGGACCTCCTGTCTCCTGTACCTCTGGACATCCTGTCCCTCATACCTCTGGGCATCCTGTCCTTTGGACGTTCTGCCCTCCATACCTTCAGACATTCCGTCCTCCATACCTCCAGACCTCCTGTCCTCCATACTCCCGACCTCCGGACATCTTGTCCTCCTGTCCTCCAGACCTCCTACCCTTCCATCCTGTTTTCCTGTAGAAGTATTACCTTGCAGTGGGAACTCTCCCAAGCACTTCCTGCATTCCTCTGGAACTCTCCTGCGCTCCTCCAGAAGTCCTCCTGCACTCTCCACCAGAGTAGCCAGTCTCTGAAAGTCCTCTGGACTTTGTCAGACCATCATCAGACTTCCTCTGAAATGAAGGGCACATACTTGGGTAAGGGGCACAGTGTACAAGCTGAGGCCAAGCCCCTCTGAGTCAGTCTCTCTCTCCCTTGAGCATGGTTCTTAACAACCCATTCGAACACAAGGCCATTATTAATGTAGTCCTCAATGCGACTTTCCTCATGGGTTATGCACAATTCATCCTACTTAAAGGGATGGACTCGTTCAATAACCTTATGGCCATGGGTGCTTGCACTGTCCTTTGTTGTCTTCAAGAATTCACACCTGGATCCTGCCACTCCATCAACTTTGCAGCGGCAACTTTCAAGTCTTGGTACGACAAATTTATGGGTTTCATCTCAATGACGATTAGGGAGACGCCACAGTTATGGGATAGATGGGTGAACTTGCGCACACAAATGCTCCATAGAGGTTGCTTGATTGGAGGGCTTGATGATATTGATATCTCTGTATTATAATCTGTAGTTGTTATCATATGGTACTATCATACAATATCATATCATATCAGCATCTACGCGCTCGATAAACGAACAATCGGCATCTCCGTTATTGCAAAAAATGTTCGCTTTCAACACAACGGCATTATACCACCAAATTCAGCGAGTACGAGAGGCACTCCCTGACCTATACCTAAAGCGTCGCTCGAAAAGCTGCTTTTCGAGCAGTTCAACACTTAGATGTAGGAAAGGTTTTCTTTATAAAGTCATATAAAGCCATGTATAACGTCGGAAAACCATCGCATTCAACGTAAAGCACCCTGGGTAGACTCACGAATTCTCTGATGGTGAGTAGGTCTAAAGACTGTAGGTACGAGTGAGGAAGTGCAGGGTCCGATAGACTCGAATGCGGGATGCGAACAGCGTGTTTGCTCGGTCGAACACGGAAGATGAAAATTTGCCGTTGTTGACATACAGCACCCTAACATATGCGTTGACGTCAGGTGCCGGTATCGTCGACCATCACATCTCGGGATATCCAACAACGAGAAAATAACCTAGAAGTCAGACATGCGTTTGTATTAGCACATACAGCAGCCTAAGTGGAGCATTGGGGAATTCTTGAGTAGCAATAGGAAAAGATACAGTATGCACGAATTATCTTTATAGGGGAAACATGGATTTGAATCCGAGTGCGAGGAGGATATACTAATCTACGTAACTCGTCAATTTTCTCAACGAGATGAGTTGGCAACATGTGACGTAACTTATCAATCTTTTCTTGACCGGGAGAAACAAAGATTGAGTGCGAGGATATACTAATTCAACTCGTCAACTTTCTCAAACAAGACAAGTCGGCGACATGGAGGAATGACATAAATGGGGAGGACGACGCGCGCGGTGGCTGGAAGGCAAGGAATATATAAGCAGGGCGTTTTTAATTAACGGAATACAAAGGAGACCAGCTCCGGATGTTGCCGGGGTCTATAATTTATAATTTACAGGTAACACATCACTGGGGTCGTGTTAGACCAGGGCCTAAAAATAAATAGGTAAGTACTGGTCTAGCAAAATTTACCCGACCCTCAACAGTAATCTGACCTCGAAAGGGCGCGATTTCCATGGTAGAAGGACACCCTGCCTGTAACGCAAGACAACCCAGGCGAAAACCCACATACAAGACTCCAGATCATGGCGATATAGGTGTTTGACTTCGCCTTGTTGAGCATCTGTACTGAGAAGATCGAGCGCCATGAACAGTACCGTGCCTGTACGCCCGTTGCCCCGAGGACCCACTACATCCACCAACGAGGATAGATCGTAGTCGTTTAGCACACTGATCAGTTTGCCGTTTTTTCTGCACCACATCAAGCCTCCAGGGCTGATATCTCGATGATAGACACCTTCCTTCCACAGAGTAAGGTGGCCTGCACGCTAGATCAACGAAGAGTCACATAAATTTAATCAAATACGTGCATAGGATACAATCACGCCAGGCGTCGAAAAGCTCTTTGCCGTGAAGCTTCGTGGTGGGGTGGAGCTTGCAGAATACGAGAATGTAGAGCACGTGAGTACCTGTGGTGGGTTCTGGAACCCCGAACGCTTCTCGGATGGCGAACGTGGGGTTCGTAAACGTGTGATGCCAGTGGAACTCAGGAATATGATCCCTTACTGTATCGTGCACCTTAGCGATCTCCTCAACTTGCAGGTGTTCAGGCTGTTTAGTCTCTGGAGCGCGAGAAGCGCGCTGCAAGAGGGTTTGCGGCATGGTATCTGTCTTGCAGTGCTCGACCTGCTCGACGTCCCGCTGAATCCATGGGGTAGCCCTTGATGGAATGTTAGGTGCTACTCAATAAAAACAGGAAAGGTGCGCACTGGCCGGGCCGATGTTCTCGTTGATGACGGGAGTTCCATGGCTGTTTGGGGTAGATTCTGTTGTGCTAGCATCATGAGCTGGTGCATTGGCGCGTGGCGGAGTAGACGATGTGCCTGTCTCGCAGACAGGGGACACGATGCTAGGCGTTCAATGATCACGCTGGCGGAATGTTGTCAGCAGAACTGGTGAGATGGAGAAAACTAAGAGGACAAGAAAGACGACTACTTTGCTGGCCTTATATCCGGTCGACCAATGTAGCTCAAATGTAGTGGACCATCGACCAACCTGATATGGATTGGCGTGGCAATTATCTGCTCTTTTGGCAGAACTCGTCCCAAAATATTTCTACCCCCTACACCAGTTGTGGACCTATAGTTCGACTCCGACGACGCGTTCCCATCAACACGCGCTGAAATCGAGCGGACGCATCTCTTCAGAATTCAGCAGCCTGGCTAGTGTTCCGTGGAAATCCACCAGGTTATCCACCAATGTAGATATCCACCCAGTTACCCACGTGGATAACCCGGTGGATAACCCATGATTGTTTTGGAGGCCAAAATTCACAGGTGGATAACGTGGATAACTCAGAAAATCGTGTGGGCATATAGGGTCGTGATTAATGTCATAGAAATAATAAGTATAGCGCAGCACTTCCCTCCTTCTCCAGGAAGACTACCAGACTGGTACAAAGACGCCACGGCTTTGAGACAAGTGATGATTAGTTTTCGACTGACTTGATTTCACTGGAGCAAACAGCCCTTCCCAGTTACTTGATGACCAAACTTGTGGGCGATTCTGATTTCTAAGGAGGCACAGCCGAGTTCGGGAGTTCAAATACGCCAAAGTATGGCATCCAGTAGCTCTCCGAAAGAATTCATACTTATTGCGATGATTTATTCGACCAAAGTTTAAACGGAAATCTAGAGATGGAGATAGGATCTGCCGATTGGCAGAAATTAGAACTGGGGTGGTGATGTAGAGTCCTTAAACAGACTCGTGTGATGTTTAGGGTGTAAGCTAGTCTCCAGATAGGCAGCAAACAGAAGGACTGATGACTGTATGTGAACAGCGCCCAATATTTTGTCAAAGTTGGACAGCAGAGCCTTGGAGGTGCCTGGAAGTACTACGCCTATTGCATCCTTTGATAGCTCGGCAAATACCTATCTGAGTTTGAAACCATATGGCTCTGACCAGCATTGCCACACCGCCCAGTAGCGCGCATCCAAGCCCAATCGATGTTTCCAACAAGGCCGCCGAGTCGGGCCCGAATGATGCGCGTGATTCGTTCAATGGGTATGCTGTGTAAGTAATAATCACGTCGATGCTCATCACTAACTATAATCGTTTTGCTCGTTATGCTGCGATAGACCACAGTCCATATATATCAGACTCGAACGTGTTTATTTGAAACACACAAGAACACGATATCCACGGAATGATTAAGCACAGGCCTCCTAACCAACGCCGACATACCATATTGACAGCCCGAATATTGATATCGATCATTCCTCACCTGCATCGCAACCCATCCGGGGCTCTCACACGTCATCTGAAATGCAAGTCTGCATAAAGTTGAGTTACCGAAACGACTGATCATGACACCTTCTATCGGCATATCCAGGTCCCCGTGATGCTTCGATCTGTGCAAAGTCACCCTAACAGCGGAATGCAGCATTTGCGCAGCATTCGTACTTGGGCGCTCTCTCTGGGGTACATAAGAGGGGGTGGCTACAGTGGTTAATGCCTCATTAACAACAACATCATTTCCACCATCATGGCACTCGTTCTCCCCACTTTGACCGCCTTCACTTCTTCGCGTCTCATGGCTATTCTGACGGCCAAGACCCAAGCAGATTTCACTACGGCGTTTGATGCGCTTTTCGCGCATAATGTTAATGTCATTTACAATGGAAAGCAAGTTTCAAGGGAGCAGTATCAGGCACAGTTGCTCAGTCAGAGTAGCGCTGCTGTTGAAGAGCAAGGTGCGAGCGTCAGTGTTCAAGGTCAACTAGAAGTCCCCGGCGACAAGGGACAAATCGTAAGCATTTTATTTTATTTTATGCTCTGCAATGTCATTGAAGAAATTCACAGTCTGGGCTCGTCGGTCTATTTTACACTTCCCTCGTTGACTCAAAGTTCCTTGTCTTGGGAGCTCCTGCGGAAAGCAAAGTGACTTCCTCATTCAATGCGATGTAAGATTTATCATTGTGATTACTCAGCGATCTGATCATCTTACGTTACGCAGTATTCAGGCGACAGAGCCTCGACCCCAGCCTAACCCCCGCATTCGGGGATATTTTGACCCCCGTCGCATAGTGACGGTGAACCAGATTGCCACCGATCAAGCCGTGCATGTCAGCATTCCTGTCGCTTCCATCAATGCAAGCTCACCCGGCGTCACTACCACTGAGAATTTCACGTTGGGCCCTGGCCCTAGAAAGCTGCCGCCAGGGCCGTTTGGTGGACACTTTGGTCCCGGACCAGTGCGCTTGGACCCTTTGGAGACAAATCCTCAGCAAGAGACGTTCCCAGGGGATGGGGAGTTTGGCGCTCCACCGGTTGTGATCCCTGGAGAAACTATCGGTGAAGATACCAACCCTAAGGCATGAGTATCTTAGACTCCCTCTCATACAGTATGTGACACGGACATATGTTGACCTATGTATCACTACTTGTACATTACAGTATAGCACAGTCGAAATAATCTTTCTGAATGCAAACGTGACGATGTGATATAAACTTCGGAGTGATTGAGTACATGGAATATGACTGAGAAGTTGAGTATCAATAGAATAAGAGCGACATTAATCGCGCAACAACAGGCATGATTCAAGAATATTCCCCGCGGTCTGCCTTTACCTAATCGCATGTCAACGACAAAGATGCAGGATCCACGCTCAAAACACTCACATCAGCCTCGCTCTCCGTTGGACAGGGCTCCCTCGTGACTTCTGTTATCTCCTCATAGACGACGTGCCGCTTAATAGTGCGCCCGTCGGGCTCCATGTCGGCGCCTTCCTGATCTGTTCCAAGATCACCAGCACCAACAACGCCCTCAAACTCACCCACTCTGGCAGCACCGAGGGGACCAGTTACTTCGTCTTTCAGGTAAGATGCCTCTCTGTGATCCATTTGCTCGTCCGGTTGGTGCTTCGCATTAATATAATCAATCGTCTTGCGCTGAAGATCGTTAATCGTGACGGAAGAGCGGTCAGCCTACAAAATAATGTCAATGTCATTTTCTTCAATGTTTCGACATTGTATTGAGCACCTTTACGTGTGCTTCAGATGCAGATGCCAGATCTTCGTTCCACCCTGGTGCGTCATCGATTGGGGTTGAAGTTTCATGCTGGATTCTGGACAAGTTTCTTCGTTTCTCTCGCTCCAACGTCTGTGATAAAGAAATTTCGTCCTGTTTCTGGGGCAAACGATTGGAGCGGACGTACCTCCGGATCATTGTCATGCATCGTACTTTGAGAATAAAGCCATGATGAGCACAGTAGTATGCGATTTTGAATTTATAACCAATACCTAGTGTACCGTCTTCGGTTATCATACCGTCAGCTTCTAGACTCGAAGGTGTCTGTTTTATGGGCGCACCTCGCACTTGCGTATCGCGACGAAACTCTGAAAGTTCCGGAAACTCTCTTTACAGAGCAGCGTGCTGCAGTAAGATAGCTCATTGAATATGGAGGGGATGGATTTGAGTGAAACACGCTCATAAATCTGAAATACTGTGTGCCCCTAACGTCATCTGAGCCAAAAGTTTATGATGTCATAGCGTGGGAGTTCCTTTTTTTGGCATCTATGTTACGCCGGTGGAACGAACTTGTGGCACTGGCATTAATTTAATTAGTGAGTGCTTTCGATAAGGACCTAGGCTCACGTCGCCATATAGACTAGACTCCGATTTTCTGAGCTGGCGGCATACGTCATCTGCTGGGAGCTGCGGTTGGATACACCACAGTCCCTCGATTTGGGTAAGCCACCAAACATCGCACATTCATTAACTTTGCATTCAAAGCGTGTACCGTCACCGCCCCTTTGTCACTGCTTTCGTTCTTACTGCTCTCGTTCCTGTCCACATCATTTGATCGTTCTTTCTTTGTACAACAATACCCCGCTTTTTTGTACAATCACCTCCCTCTCCCCCTCCTTGTACAACCTCATACTTTCTTTGTACAACTACCCTCGTCGCTGCACACGTCGATCGCGTGTTATGACAGGGAACTGGATGCGACGCATGTATGTACTTTTAATCGCATTTGTACTAATCGGTGTGTATAAGAATCAGAATAAAGGATTCTGCTCGTGTCTGCCACGATATCGACTTGGGCTGTGTTGGATCAATGCTCTATATGCTGTCATTGATGGGCCGAGGCTGAACCCCTCACTGGATTTTAACAAGAATACCAAAAGAATACTTCGAAGATCGCACTGGCAGGTTGCCGAAATCACAAACAGTTCTTCGATCTTTTGCGACGGTCAGATATTCCACACGAGTCATTGCCTTGGGATATCATCAACACATTTTGCCTTGATCCCATCGGTATCCCTGGATGTGCATTGTCTTTCTACTGGAATTTAGGCTGAAACACTTACTTCGATCAATATAATATCATTCCTCAAATCTCGGTTTGGAGATGTAAATGCTGGATTATGGTATATTAAGCATGAATGCAATCGTTATCGCCCACCAAGTTCCCCCGCTCGCTCACTCTCATCCTCTAATAGTATGACTCTAGTCTCGAATGGTCCCAGTTGGTGGCCATTGATCAATGGGAATCTTATTTTCAGCTATTTCACAGGTTCGTTCAGAGCCAGCCACATGATGGCGGTGGTGATACAATTCGCCTTGACTCTAACTCCACAGTTGCCGCCTCTGTCGCGGTGATGTACGATTGGGGTGAGCCATACTAAGTATGAAAGACCACTGACATCCTTATGGTATTCTCAGCGCTTACGTTTGGACAAGAGGTACGTTGATCCATTACTGGAGCAGCCAACTCGTTTAGAATCGTGTCATAGATTGAACTCATCTGGGCGAGTGAGCTCCCACATCAAAAGAACTATGTGAAAATATAACTTGTTCATGGCAGAGGCAACGCTGGTCCCTGATGACCTTTCTCTATCTTAGTGTATGTGCCTTGTATTTTAATATTTACTCTTAGCAAGTCCAAGTCCTGCTGACTTCTATATATCCTAGGTGCGCTATGCTGGAATTGGATATCTTGTGTGCGTTTGGATGTTTAAGCCATTGATGTTGCGCTCATCACCCATCTCTCACAATCAGGATGTACATACTGGGTACGCATCCTCGCATAGATTCTGTTTCTGTCTTGTGATGTGCGACATACAGTCGGTCTTCCAACAATTTCACAAACAGATGCAGTGCGTATTCCGCATGATGCCTTCAATTCCCATCCAAACACTGAACTACCATGCAGGGGTGAGTAAGATTCTGGAACAACTCGTTGATTCAACATAACGACTCCTACAGTTGTGAGTTTGTTTCGAGCCTGTGAGCTTCCGAAACTGATAACTGATGTTGCTGGATTTGTCAGGTCTTATCATCATCGATGCACTTGATTGGATGGATGACGTTTTAAATGTAATGCTGGGCGGTGAGCTATACACTTCCGTGATATTTACTTGACTGAAACATCATGCAAGTGATCATGATCGCTCGGTTGCATGCCATGTATCAGCGATCCAGAAAGGTGCTGATATTTCTTGTTGTCATCTTTCTGGCCATCAGAATCGCCAATATAGTGATGGGCGCAATAGTGACGGTGGAGATCTCAGGGGGTAAGCTTTAATTATGTATGAAATATTTAAGTGCATCAGGCTCATTGAAAAATACCAGAGGAATTCGTTCTCTCCGGTACCTATCAGTGCATGCTTGACTACGGAGGAGATTCCATATTTCTTGCTTCCATGATGTGGATACTTGGGACTGTATGGGAGGTCCTTGCACTGTGTCTAGCGGTCTGGATTGCTGTAAAGCACTTCCGTGAACTGCGACAACACTCAACAAGAGGGATTATCGGTGACTGTTTCACGGTGTTAATGCAAACTCACGTTGGTTACTTTGCAAGGTGCGCTCATAATGCGAATGTGGTTCTCTTGTTCCGCTGACGTTTTGCACGTTCTAGTTTTTTGGCTGTCTCTTGCTTGCAGATCGGTGCATTCTCTCCGACGCTCTCAGTGGTATGCCGATCTCTCGCTGCCCTCTACATGGGACCATGGTTCATCATTTCTATAGGACATATATTCCCTGGATGCTCAGATTTATGCCGGTCTCGGTACGGTGCCCCAATTTGTAGAGTTGTTTGTGCTGGGACCACGCCTGATCCTCGGTGTTCGAGAATATCACGCTGAGCTCGTGGCCAACTCTGACACAGCAACCGCTATGACTTCAATTGCTTTTCAGGAGCGCACTCATGTGACAACTAGCAGTAGCGTGTAGCTCGATATGATTGGTTTGCAATGAGTGGGTAGTATGCAGGGAGCAAAAGAATCCTTTTTTTATTTATTCCAGGTTTTGTCGTACTATTTATTTATGTAAGTTGCGAAGTAGACATAAGTCATACAAGAGCTTTTGGGAGATTGTTACTAGTAGAAATCTCTCCCTGATTATGAAGTTCATGCATTTGATCTCAGCAGTACTGTCAAGATCGTAGCGGATAGTGGAAGTCTGTTCGTTCCTGATGCCATCGCCGAAAGATGGCTGTTTCGAGGACCTCGAAGAAGTAGTGAACCACTCAAGTAGCCCCTGTGCACCCTTTCAGCACCCCTGTTCATCTTAGTTGCTCCAGAGTTACGCACTGAGTACCTCTAGCTGCCAATAGGACTTTGGCTCGTTGATCAGGCTACCTCATTGAGCCCAAGCGGATCCGGTGCTGCAGTACCATCGACCACATTCGAATTGGGATGACAAGAGCAAATAGCGAGAAATGCGCAGGCACAGACGGTTGTGCTTACGGAGCAGGTCCCGAGTACTTTCTTTCTTTTTTGGACAAGCGATGTGTATTTGTAGCAACTGACTAAGTCTAGCTCTACAAGTACGCGCTATAGCGGTGTTCTGAGAACACCGTTCCGAGGGAAAATGCACTTACACACTCCTACCATGTGGTGGGTGTGTGGGACTCTATGACTACCTGGGGGCCTCGTTCGTAGAGGGCCTGGGTGGTATGATACCCACTAAAACCTCAAGGGCGATGGCCCAGTTTTTGTTGTGGTTTGTGTTCGTTGTGATTACGTCAGACCAGGTGGATGTGACTAGATTTTTGTAATTCTCTTTGCGTACGATTACCTTAGCGGTGATTCTGTCGGTTTGTAGCCTCTTGTTTATCATTGTTGTCCATCTTTTGGTTATTGATTGCTCGGAGTGTTGTACTCCGTTTATTGTTCTATCGCATCTCAGAACCCAGATCAGGTGCGCTGATTCGGATATCAAAATCCTTAAGAGTCTCCCGAGTACTTTCATCAGTGAACTCATGAGTCCATGATATTGTAGCCATGAGAGCTATAGAGTGATATAATTTTGCTCCTGCTAAATATGCTCATATATACTCGGAGAAATTTGAGTTGTTGATGCATAGGCATGAATGCCTGCAAATGTAGACTACATTGACGAATTCATGACAAGATCATGACACTGCAAAATCACAACCAGCAAGACTTTGTAGCATAATTGTGTCCCCATTGTTAAGCATCATCATTTGTTGTTAATCATGTTTTGAATTACAAAGCCTTTCATAACTTTTTGATGGAAAGCGGCACTACCACTGGTCACCAATTCTATATTGGCATTGGAGCCTATGCCTGCATTGTGACATCGCATCATGACAACCGGTAGGGGATGGTGGAGTAATTGCATCCAGGTTGTTGAGCATTCACCTTTTCCCTCATCCATGACATTGTAGTTGTGGGAGTATAGAAGGATGTAATTCTGCTCCTGCTAAACATAGCTATGTATACTGCGAGAAATCAGAGTGATCGGTATATAGCCATGGATGTATACAAATCTAGACTGCAATGAGGAGTCACTGAAAAGATTGTGGCATTGCAACATGATGGCCAGCAAGGGATTGTAACATAATTGTGACTGAGTTGTAAAACATGCCTATTTGTCATAATTTAATTTTTCAAAGTGCAGAGCTGTTCATGCCTTTATCGTGAAAAGTTGCACTAGCACTGGTTATCAAATATACATTCACATTGCAGGTTGTGATGATATTATGACATTGCACCATTGCAGCCTGAAAGTGAATGATAAGCAATTTGCATCTGGAATCCGCATTTTTTGTCATCTAGGTGTTGAATTACTTGGCAAGGGATAGCCATGTAATTTACATAATATTGTCACCACAATATAAGGTTTTCCAATGTGTCTTTTGCACTGATTAACAAAGAGTCTGGTAATACTACTAGAACAAGCAGTTCTTGACCAGTGACTTGAAAATGGCCAAGGGAATCCATCATAGAGAGTTATATGTATCTTGAGCAAGCCAGCTTCTCTATTTATGGACATGTGGGCACCATATGCAAGACCAGAGCCTTGGATGGAACACTAAAATATGTAATAAGCAAGATTTGGTTCTGCTTACAATGAATTCACATATTCAGAGGAAGCCACTTTCTAAAGCATTAAGGTCCTCAAGCACTACCCCAAAAGTGGGAAATTCAGGATGATCGAAGCCTCATAATATTTTTGTAGTATGGTCAACAAACGAGCTTTTGATTGTTGGGAAGCTGATCACAGTGGGCTGGGAACAAGAACCAATAAGAATGCTACAGAGCCACAAAACAAAAGTTCTTCACACCTTGGTTGCAGGATTCTTCTAAGAGTGTTGCTCATAAGCTTTGACAGAGCATGTTTGGATTCCTGTGTGGCCATGAAATGATGCTGCTGTTGCTGCTAGATGAAGAAAAATGCACCAGTAGGCTTGGATATGTGTGATAGTGGGGCTTTTTTGACTCAGACAAGTAGTACCTTGCTGTTAGCTGCCACCTCACACTTTGCACTCATCTGAGGAGTGATACACACTTTGGATGATATGCCCAAAGGAACTGTACCAACAGGGACAGTCATGGTGGCCTGCTAGAATCCTACAATGAATTCTTGCAGGCAGGAAAAGTTACAACCTGCAAGAACAGTGGGAAATAACAAAAATTAGATGCTGTTTGAAAAAATGGATATTTGGCAAGAGTTGTCATGATGGGGATTCAATCAATCCTCTCCATGATCATCTGGACACAAGCTTATGAGCTGAAGTAGTTAGTACAGACACAGGCAAGTTAATTTCGTAGCATTCATCCCAATAATGAAACCATGGGGGGTTGTCGTGTACACTGGACACATGGCACATGGCAGTGGTGGCTAAATTATCGCATGTGAGCAAAAGGAGGTGGGAAAAGACTTTGCAATGAGACTTTCAAACCGTGCTCATTGAAATGTCATGGAAATGTCATAGATGCAGACTCAGACACACACAAAAACACCATCAAAGAGAACCAAAAATGAATGGAATAAACCGACATCAGCAGGAAACCTTGAGTGACAAGTCAAACACCCTTCACAATGCATACTTAGAGAAGTGTGCAACCAGAGACAGAGACTCTCAGAGGTAGCAAAGACAGAAGTATGTTATTGAGGGTATTAGAGAGGATTATAATACAGCAGGCATGATTCAATCAGATGACAGATGTTGTGTGGTGGGCAACTCACTGTGGTGTCCAGTATGCAAGGTGTTTGGAAAGAAAATAGGACATAGGCTGCCTGACCATTGACAGAAAAGGACAGACAGCTGGAATATCAGCAAGACATGGTAGATAGAACAGTGTCAAAATACAGTGGCTCAAAAAACTGTCCACATGTTTTGACATTTTTCACTATCTATGATATTGTGTGAGAATGAACAAATGCCTCAAGGACATGGTTATACCACATTGTAGTATGGCTTCAGGGCTTTCATTTGAGCCCTACACCGTGGGAATCTGTGGAGATATGGTGGAGATACAAGGCTTACAAAATCATGACTCATGCAGACAGTTTTTTGAGCACATATTAAAACTATATAAATCATCATTTATGACACCATAACAATCATGCCACCATTAAATAAATTATAAAGTGGTGTCATTATGTCATTTTAAAACCATATCTAACTATACAAACCAAAAATTTCCATATGTCATGGTTATATTCACCATGAAAGCCACCCCCCCTGCTCAAAGGGATAATATCCTCTCTCTTTCCTATTCTGGCCTCTCTGCTTGTCAAATTTCCTCTAGAACTGGAGTATCCAAGTCCACTGTGGCCAAGTTCATCAAAGAAAGTCACACAGACAAGGAAAACTTCTGTGAAGGGCATCCATCCAAGCTCACCTCTACTGATAGGAGGGCTATTATTCAACATATCACTACAGGAAAGGCTGATAATGCTGTCCAGGTTACCTATTATGTCAATTCCACCATCACATTCCCTGTCTCTTCACACACTGTAAGAAACATTCTCAAGACAGCTCATCTTAGGTCAGTAACAAGGAAGAAAAGGCTCTCCTCTCTATCACACATATGCAGAGAGGACTAGCACCCTTCTTTTTTCACATATATACCTTGCTGTCTGACCCAATCCTATTTATTGTGGTCTTATATGATCATATAACATGCTTCCAGTCCATGTAATCCAATTCTGATGGGCTAAGGCAAAGGTTAGTCATCTCTGTTTATGTGTGATAGAGAGGAGAGCCTTTTCTTCCTTGTTACTGACCTAAGATGAGCTGTCTTGAGAATGTTTCTTACAGTGTGTGAAGAGACAGGGAATGTGATGGTGGAATTGACATAATAGGTAACCTGGACAGCATTATCAGCCTTTCCTGTAGTGATATGTTGAATAATAGCCCTCCTATCAGTAGAGGTGAGCTTGGATGGATGCCCTTCACAGAAGTTTTCCTTGTCTGTGTGACTTTCTTTGATGAACTTGGCCACAGTGGACTTGGATACTCCAGTTCTAGAGGAAATTTGACAAGCAGAGAGGCCAGAATAGGAAAGAGAGAGGATATTATCCCTTTGAGCAGGGGGGGTGGCTTTCATGGTGAATATAACCATGACATATGGAAATTTTTGGTTTGTATAGTTAGATATGGTTTTAAAATGACATAATGACACCACTTTATAATTTATTTAATGGTGGCATGATTGTTATGGTGTCATAAATGATGATTTATATAGTTTTAATATGTGCTCAAAAAACTGTCTGCATGAGTCATGATTTTGTAAGCCTTGTATCTCCACCATATCTCCACAGATTCCCACGGTGTAGGGCTCAAATGAAAGCCCTGAAGCCATACTACAATGTGGTATAACCATGTCCTTGAGGCATTTGTTCATTCTCACACAATATCATAGATAGTGAAAAATGTCAAAACATGTGGACAGTTTTTTGAGCCACTGTACATTAATCCATTACTGAGACAGCCAACTCATTTAAAATTGTGTTATAGGTTGAACTGATCTGGGTGAGTGGACTCCCACATCAAAAGAATGAGATAAAGATATAATTTGTTCACACCAGAGGCAACACTGGTCCCTGATGACCTTTCTCTATCTCAGTGTATGTGCCCTGTGTTTTAATATTTACGCTTAGTGTTGACTTCAAATATCCTAGGTGTGCTATGCTGGAATAGCATGTGCTGTGTACGTTTGGATGTTGAAACCATTGATGTTGTGCTCATTACCCATCTCTTACAATCAGGATAATGATGTTAAGTAAATGTTCTCACATATACTCTGTTTCTTTTTTGTGACGGGCGGCATGCAGTCACTGTACCAGCAATTCTGATGACAGATGCAGTGAGTGTTCTGCCCTAGTGCTTTCAATTCCCGCCAAAACACCTGAACTACCATGCAGGGGTGAGTGAGATTATTGAACAACTCATTGGTTCAACATACAGTTGGGGACAAGCAAAGTCATCCTATTTAGTACTGGCTCCACATGATTTTTTGGTGCCAAACTAGCACCAGCTCTGAACTCAGGCAGTAAAAATACATCTAAAAACACTGCTCCAAAGTCTTTCCCATGATATTTTTGGCTGGCCAATTTTTTTGACCATTTGAATAAAAATTACACACCCTCCTTAGGGGGGGACATGACATCTATGTATTAAGTCATACATTTAGCACTGCCTCTATTGCCATCATTGCTCGTTGAGATACTTGTCGATGTTGTTTCTGCTTGCATACAGCCCATTCAGCAGCTTTTCCAGTAAGCCCTAGCCTGTAAGCACTCATAAACCGGTAGGAACGATTGATGAATCGATGAATGACATCAACAGGGCATGAATCAAGCACATCATGTGTGGCCTTCTTTGCAGCAGCAAATGTTGACTTTTCCATCTGTCAGTAGCGGTACTTGCACCACCCCCAATACTAACAAGCAGTGAGTGAAGAAAACTTAAATTTTAAATTTACAAAATCATACCATTTCAATGGGGTTAAGTTCACAATGGAACTTCAGCAAGAAGAGACATTCATGTCCTGCATCCTTGATAAGTTGTTCAACCATCAATGTTTGATCACGGAAATCTTCCTGCTGACTCAGCAGCCTTGCCATGCAGCAGCCAGTGCTCTCGATAGGGCAGACAGGTGAACATTTAGCCCGTAGTCCCTGCACATCAAATCCACGTTCCTCCAATACAGATTTCAGGCCTTTGGGCTCACCAGTGGAAGTCATCATCTTCTGTGTGAGACCACGTTTGGTCTCATCAGGATTGGAATCTGGGATTACTGTGTCATGTTGTCTGCGTTGTTTCCCACCATCTGACCGATTCATGTCAAATGCATGCAATGCATCTGGTGGGAGTGATGCATGAGCAGATGAATTATCAAAAATAAAGAGAGCCTGACAGTCAGGCCCATTTGCCTCTTCGTGAACCTGGATTGCAAACCTGACTTGCTCAAGCAAGTTTTCATGACTCCACCATGGATCGCCTTTGGCTCCAGGATAGATGATTCATCATGCATCTTTTGTGATTTCCCCATCTGAATTTCGCAAAACAAGTCAGCCATCTTCTTCATTGATGAAATTGGAAACATGGATCAGCCGACCATGACCTTTTTTACGCAACAACTGCTTCCCCATTTGGAGCCTATATCACTATTAGCTCAAATATATTCTAGACTTCAAGGGAGTTACACATACCATGCACTAGTCACATTGTCATTTGCATGGAAACACGACTCATCATGATAGTATGCCTTGATACGGTGTTCACCCACATTGAGTGTTGGTTCAATGTGAGTGAGTTCTGGCCCTTCAAAGTGAACCATCCGCCGCTCAAACTTTTGCATTGCAGGCAAGTATACTTCATTGCAATACTTCACAACATCATCATGTTCATGTCCATCCATGTAAACACCCTGTCGGATCACAGTGTGACGCCAGCCAAGTTTAACAAGCCAGCGACGGGCAGTTTGCTCACTAACTGGATGTTTCGGCACAATGCCCAGGTTAGGAAAAATTGTTGTTTGGAGTGCACACCGTAGGGCACATGGAGTTACTTTGCCAACAGGTGCCATTGCCAACCATGTTCAACATCAAGCTTGGACCGACTCATCATGAAGAAATGACTGAGCATTAGCACTTCCGCCACGCTTCTTGTGCAGAAGTTGTTCAAATATTTGATAATGGTGTGCAAGGGCACGAACATGACAGGCAAACCAGGCACCACTTCCCATGCACCATTGCCGTGCAATCTCCTTGCTGGCACCAGTTTGCGAGAGTCCTTTTGACTGGAGTGTGGCAAAATTTCGAAGGATCACAAGTTGATTGATGCTTGTCAATGGTAAGGATGCTTGATGTTTCTTCAAATCATCGTTGATCTGATTGCGTAATGTTTGCCAGTCATGAATCTCATTGCATCCCTTGATTGCTATGTCAAGCTCTTCCTCCCAGTCTTCAAGCTCCTCGTTATCCATCAACTCTTCTTCGGCTTCAGCAGCACTTAGATCAACATCTGTGTCTAGTGCTGCACTTGAATCTTCCATCACTGACTCGCTACTGCTGCCAGTGATACCAGTGGTGTCTTCACTGCCCAGTTGGGCAACCAGTGCTGCATTGGCCAGTGGCACATGCATTAGTGGTGCTGCTGACTCAGATAAACTGAGTGTGGGCTGATCTTTCTTGAAGATGTAGGAATCCAGTGTGGTTTACCCTCTCCATGCCTCTTTGTGACGTTGACGAGTCCACTCTGACTTGTTCATGGCATCAGGGCCTCTTTTATATGTTGATCATGCTAACATTCAATGGTAAGTCTCACAGCTGCTTATTTTACACACATATGCTTACACTTGTGCTTTCCTGCACATTTTTTCATTTTCCTTTGCAGCCGCTCAGGAATCCAATCAGAATCCTCCTCCTCATGGTTGCAGGACATTGCAACCAGTTTTCAGCCAAATTCCTCATCATGTAGGACCTCCCACTCAAGCTCATCATCAATATCTGACTCGTCCTCGTGCTGGTCTTCATATTCTAGCCTGAAGTTAAATTTTAGACCATCAAATACTGCCATGCCATTGTCAGCTCCATCTAACTTGAAGTTGCTTTGGTGGTCTACACTTTGGGCACAGGGCTTATGATATTCATCTTTGGAGGTCGTTGATAACACTTCAGAGACAAGAGGGATGGTGCAGTGTTGTCCTCAAAGGCCGCTGATGTTTCTAGGTTTCTTTCTGGGGCATCTGCAAGGCATAATGATTGGTGAGGACCATTGTTCAAGTGGACAAAAAGGCACTTTTTAGCACCCTAACTAAGGTACATTATCTTTTCATTTTTCATGGAATCATACTCAAGTCAGCAGATGGAATTGATTCCGCATTTTTTCGGATTTTTAGCTATTTTTTGAGGGGTCCGGCCAAAATTTTAGGGCTCAGAGGGTCATAATTACTTTTACAGGGAATTGGCTCGTGCCAATATGAAGTATAGAGTCTAAAGAGTGCATGTATATCATTTTTAGCCTTTTTTAGTTTGTGTGACAAGCCAGCAAAAATCAATGTGCAAATGTGATGACTTTGCTTGTCCCCAACTGTAACAACCCCCACAGTTGTGAGTTTGTTTTGGGCCTGTGATCCTTTGCAGCAGATAGCTGATGTTGCTGGATTTGTCAGGCCTTATTGTGTACAACGCATATGATTGGATGGGTGATGTTGTACATGTAACACTGGGCAGTGAGCTATACACCTCTGTGACATTGACTTGACTGACAGACCATGCAAGTCATCATGATCACTTGGTTACATGCCATGTATCAGCAATCCAGAAATGTGCTGATATGTCTTGTCATCATCCTTGTGGCCATCAGTATCGCCAATGCAGCGATGGGCATAATAATGATGATGCAGGTGTCAGTGGGTAAGCTTTAATTATGTATGAAACATTTAAGTGCATCAGGCTCATTTGAGAAATATCAGAGGAAATCATTCTCTCTGGTACCCATCAGTGCATGTTTGACTATGGAGGAGATTCTGTATTTCTTACTTCCATGACGTGGATACTTGGGACTGTATGGGAGGTCCTTGCACTGTGTCTTGTGGTCTGGATTGCTGTAAAGCACTTCCATGAACTGCGACAACACTCAACAAGAGGGATTATCAGTGACTGTTTCATGGTGTTAATGCAAACTCATGTTAGTTACTTTGCAAGGTGCACTCATAATGCGAATGTGGTTCTCTTGTTCTGCTGACATTTTGCATGTTCTAGTTTTTTGGCTGTCTCTTGCTTCAAGATCGGTTTACTCTCTCCAATGCTCTCAGCAGTATGCTGATCTGTCACTGCCCTCTACATGCGACCATGGTTCATCATTTCTGTAGGACATATATTCTTTGGACATTGAGATTTACCTCAGTCTTGCTGTGATGTTCCAATTTGTAGAGTTGTTTGTGCTGGGACCACACCTGATCCTCGGTGTTCGAGAATATCATGCTGAGCTTGTGGCCAACTCTGATACAGCAACCGCTATGGCTTCAATTGCTTTTCAGGAGCACATTCATGTGTCAACTAGCAGTAGTGTGTAGCGCAGGAGATGCTTGGTATGATTGATTTCCAATGGGGGCTGGTAGTATGCAGGGAGCGGGAGATTTTGTTTTTCTTATTCCAGATTTTGTACTTATTTATGTACAAGGACTCCCCTTTGGTCGGCTTTTGTATGATCAGGCAGGCATGCACAGTAGTGATACATCCTGATTACAGTAATAAGTTAGGAAATACCACATTAGCACAGTCTTGTCTCTCACTTGCCACAAAAGCTGTGAACTGTGGATCACCCATGGTCTGAACTGCAGTGTTGAGAGTCAAGATTCAAATGCTATTCCATAGCGTTGATGACTTGACTGATGCTGCAAGAGTGGCAGTTTCTCCTGCTCCTCTGATGATGGGTCCTGCTTGTTGACAATCTCCTAAACATATGAAAGTGATTCCTCTGAAAGGTATTGTCAGACGATTGCAGATTGTATGGCAAAGTTCATCAACACTTTCCCACCCAGCTCTGTTCATAGCAGGGAGTTCATCCCAGATGATTGCTGTTGTGTTTCAGATGAGATCTGCACGAGAGTGAGGGTGAATGGAACTGTGCAAATTGGCATTATCATCCATTACTGGGATGCCAAACATGTGGTGTGCTGTGTGTCCATGATTGTATGCAGTGGCACATAACACATTGCTTCCAACAATAAGAACAATTTGTTCTTGGGTGCATAATATTGTGCAAAGTGCTTTCACCAAAAATGTTTTCCCTTGACCTGGACATCCTTCAATGAAGAAGAAGTTGTTTCTGTTCTGGACTATGCTCTCTAAAATGCAGTTGAGAGTGTTTTGTTGCTCTCCATTCAATTGATCACCCATGTTATTGTCTCTGCATGTTCTCACTCTTGATAATGCAGTATATAGTTGTCCATGAGCAAAGGGATCTGTTTGCAAGTTGAGCACAGTTCATGCTAGCATCAGTCCTTGACAACCATTAAACATAGTTGTATACATCAGCAAATCCCTAAGTTAAGGTCCCCCCTTTTACAGCACTACATGATACCACACAGTGCCACACAGCACCATACAGCACTGTAAAAGGGGGGACCTTAACTTAGGATTTTGCTGATGTATGTGAGTCAAAGAGGAAATCATCTTTGATTCACTGTCCAGCTTGAACAGTTTGGATGGAATGAAAAGTTAATGTGGGGAATGCAGTGGCTTTCCAATGTGTTGAGAAGTTGGACTTTGACAAACCAACAATGTAGTGCAATCACATGCACACACGCATTTCTGACCAATCCCTTTTCTACCAAGAGGTTTCATTGAATGGCACAAATGCTGTTTTCTTTGAGGTCTAAGTGATGAGGAGGTACTCCAGAATGGGTCAACATTGTGAGATAGTCAGGAGTCTGTTCAGATGCATTTAAAGGTGTGTGGTTGGCTTCCTTGAGGCTGTCTGAACTGAAATAAGATCCTATGTCTTGTCAGTGCTAAGCATGCATGATATCACTGTGGATTACTCACAAAAATCACTTGGCAAATTTTCCAGAATCTTGTCATTGAATTCATCAACATAGATATTGAGAGGGGAGAGGAATGTGTGCTGAAGACATGTCTCCGCATCTTGAAGCACATGTGGGGGGAAGAGGAAGTCAATAGTATCATTGAAATCTGTCGTGGCTGCTATGAGTGCAAGATTCTGTCAATTTCTGGAACAGTCTTCACTGATGCCTTCAAATTCTGCTTGGTTATTGTGTAGATAACATTGTTCATTGTAGACTTTGACAGAATGTCTGGGAGGGGATGGAAGGCCAAAGTCAGCGAGGTGTTTTCCTGAATGAGATAGTAGATCATCAATAATTTGCAAGCAGAATTCATAACCATTGGCTTCATTGCCAAGTCGCTGAATGTGGTCCATGGATAGCATCTTTTGAAATTCCATCCACAATGGCATTGCTGGATAGCCTTCAATTACGATCTGCAAGAATGGAAATTGTAGTTGAGCAGGGGTGCAGTGAGATTCAATGGCCTCGCGTAGTGCAAGATATCCTTCATTTTGGTTGTCAAACAAATCAAAGTCAGATGCTGCTTCATGGAAAGTATCAAAAGTGTGCCCTTGAATTGTTTGAAGGTCAATGAATGATACTGCAGGTCAATGGAGAAGTAGAGCCCACAGATAGAAAAGCTCTCCAGACTGGATTGGTACAGTTTGGATTTGAGCTACTGTCATATCCACATATCCGGATCTCAGATCCAATCCATATCTTATCTCTGATCCTATCCACATCTTATCTCCCTCCAACATCTCATCATCCATTCTGTCCACTTGTCCAGTCCAGTCCACAATTCATCCAAATCCACAACCAGTGCTCATCTCCTTTTGGTAGTCCCCTAACTCTGGTAATTTGGTTATTGGTATATCTATCCTGCTCACTGATCTGTTACCTATGCTTCATTTCTGTTTCATTATTTGTGATCTGTTTCTACTTACCAATAGAATATCCATATGCTTTGTACATAGCCTTGGACCTCTGCTGATTGATCATTCCATTAGATACCTATAGTATATAACCTCCTGTAAATCTCTGTAACACTTCAGTTCGAATATCAACTTAGTTCTGCTCATTCCTGTCCTCCAGACCTGAGTATCTCTACTCTCGTCACCCTCCAAGACTTAGGATTGATTCCTATAGTCTATCTGCATCCACCTCCTTCTATGACAGCCACTACTGCTAGTTTCTAGTCTGGACTTGTCCAGATTAGCCTTATGATACTTATCCCACATCCAGAAGTCATCTGGATCTGCTATGCTACCCATCTGACCCTCCGGATGCATTAGTCTTGCCTTCTTGAAATAAGGGGCAATACTTGAGTAAGGGGCACAGTGCATGAGCTGAGGCTGAAGCCCTTCAGATCCAGTTAGCCCTTGAGTATGACCTTAACAGCTACCTTCTCCAGATGAACTTGTTTTGAAGCCTTCTGTCAAGTGACACCTCCTTTTCATCTCTCAGGATAATCATTAGGCATAAGTTCATCTTCCATAGAGTACAGATAAAGTACAAATTGTTCAAAATATTCTTCATAGCAAAGTCCAGTGAGTTCATTGGCTTGTAGAAAGTAGTGATTTAAAAGGGAGGTGGATGATCTTTCTCCTCCTTGCTGACAAAACTGAGGAATGTTTGAGCTGGGAAGGTGAACTGGTAGGTTTGTAACTGAAGGTTCCTTTCAGGTGACCTCAAAATTGAGGATTCGCCAGGCTGCTTTTGGTGCCGATAAATATCTTCCTTTCTGATAATCATGAACTTCATTCAAGGGAACAGGCTCATTGGCATCAATGTCTTCTTTGATGGTGAAATGGGCAGTGTCAGGTCCTTTGTATAGATACTTGTACAGATAACTGAAGACTTTCATTGTGTGTTATGGCGAACTAGGATGGGCACGACAACAGGTACTCAATAAGAGCATGCCTGAAGCCAGATCGTGTCCTTACAAATGTAAGGTTCTTAAGACAAGTCGGAGAGAGTGTCTCTGACTTGAATATTGGTTATCGGACGACTTAGGATTGGGGGTCCTAAGCGAAGGATAGTTCAGGTAAGACCTAGTAGATTAAAGTGAAGTCTATCTAAGTACATGACCGGGTTTATATAGACATAAGTCCTTTAGGGCAGGTATGTATGCGTCATCAGTTGAGTCAGAGATAAGGAAGTGAGTCAGAGATAAGGGAATGAGTCATCTAGCGACAGCACATGGCGGTCATGATGTAATACAGATATGGAAGGCGGTTAGTCTAATGATGGCACAGCAAGGTGCGGTCATGATGTAATACACAAGTATGAGGAAAAAGAGATAGGAGGTAACCACGATTGTAACATTACCCCTCATTTAGGGATGAAGTCACCGACTTCAATTATCCTGATTAGCCCAGTAGATGGGGTCTGCGTTGTAGTTGGAATAGAGCAAGTCGTCCTGCTCCTCGGTGATGGTGCTTTGCGCCATTTCGGCAGCATGGGCGATAGCATCTTGCTCAATCTCCCATCGAGTGAGAGCATCGTAGAAACCAACGTCAGTCCATACCAAAGGAATAACCGCTTCTCCCTTCAACTTTCTACAAAAGACCGATAAATGGCCAGGTGCATATTCCTTTCAAACTCTGCAGTAATATGTGGGGCAGTTTTTATGATGATGCCTGGCGACGTGGCAATTGCGGCATACGACGTTGTCAACCAGCGACGTTTTTACGACTGTGATGGAAGAGGACTGATTTGGGGGAGAAGGTGATCTCGATCGTTTGAGTGGCGCTTTAGCGGGGGAGATGGAGGCAGCTCGCTTAGCAGCGAGGCAGGAGGATCTTCATTTAAGTGGGAGTCATTGTGTAGTGCGTGTGATGGGGTCAGGAGAAGGAGAAGTTGGTACGTCGAGTACAGCAATAGGAGGGATATTATCATCCTGATGCTCCATGGTAGTTGTAGTAGGAGCTGGCGGTGGTACAGGAATGATGATGTGAGGGGATGGTGGTCGCGCGACAGGGTCGAGGGCAATGCGCTCGGTGACGATATGAATGGCTTCTCTAATAGCATCCCTAGTTTCTTCAGGTAGGAGATGGATCGCAGTGTTGCGAATGCGTATGTGAAGATGGCAGAAAATGGTTTGATGGCGCTCATCATCAAGGAGAGCGGCGGTACGGTCAATAAGACTGGCATCTCTAATAATCCTGATAATAAGGCCGCTAGATATCACCCCCCATTCTCCAAGGAGATGGTCTATTTCAATGGTGTACTGCTGGGAGGTGATAGTGGATTCAAACAGAGCGCTAGTTTCTACCTGGTCAATGACCGAGAAGTAGTCAGTGAGGACGGAGTCGTCAGTGAGGGTTAGGGTGGAGTTGGAAGCTGGTGGTGAGGTTACAGGGGATGATGCATGCTGGGCAAGGTTGGCGGTGGTAGCGTTTTGATAATTGAGGAGTGTCAATGGGTGAGCGTTTCCTTCAGCGACAGTGTTCATAGCAGCGGTAAGTTCTTCGATGCGGAGGATACAGAGGCGTAGTTGTTCAATGTGGGACATTGTTAGAAAACCTATAGCCCATGGGCTTTCTTATAGGCGGTGAGGATGTCGGAAGCATTAGTGAGATTTTCTTCTGGAACCCACTCATTGCTGGTGGATGAATATCCTTTCCAGGATACAAGGTAGCATCTTTGTTTACCCGTCCCTTTGTGCGATAAGATCACATCAATTTCATATTCTTCTTCATTATCAATGATGTCAGGAGGTGGGTCGTGGAAGTTCGGCCTGTGAACCTCTGTTTCACGATAGGATGATAGCTCAGAAGCATGGAACGTGGGGTGAACTTTCCACTGTGGAGGTAGCTGGAGCGTGAACATGATAGGGGAGAGAACGGCGGTAATCGGGAAAGGGCCATATTGTTTGGGCGCAAGTTTCCACAATGGTAGCTGAGTGATTAGATTCTTCCCAGATAACCAAACCTTATCTCCTACTTTCCACAGGTGGTACTTCTGTCCCTGAGTTCATTCAGCCATTCGTTGCATAGCAAGATTGTGGCATGAGAGGGCCTCTTCCCTGGACTTCTGGAGGGAGAGGAGTCTATCTTCTGCTGTGGGAATGGTAGAGTTGGGGAGAGTATGAGGGAGGGCTCATGGTTCATAGCCCATCATTAAGAAGAAAGGTGACGCATTGCGGGAATCATGTTTTCGGTGATTGTGTACAAATTCTGCCATTGGAAGGTGTTCAACCCAATCTTCTGGGTGATTCCAGCAGTAGATTCGAAGGTATGTCTCGAGTTCTTGGTTGAGTCATTCAGTCTGGCCATCGGTCTGAGGATGATAAGCAGTGGATGCCACTATGTTGTATTTCAAGAGCTTGGCGAGGGCTCGCAAGAACTTAGATACGAATTGTGGCCCGCAATCAGAAATGACTTTTTCATGCAGGCCAAATCGTCGGTAGATGTATTTAAAGAATTTCTTGGCGACTCCCTCTGAAGTGATGGTTTTAGTACAAGGGATAAGAATTACCCCCTTCGTAAGGCCATGGTTGACCACGACCATGACAGAATCAAAGCCGGCACAGGGGGGAAGATCGGTGATTAGATCAACAGAGACCTGCGTGAAGGGAGCTACAGCGGCGGATGGGATGGGGACCAAGGGCGGGGTAGTCGGGTGAGTGTCAGATTTCATCTGCTGACAAAGGGCGCAACCCTCCATGTATTTACGGACATAGGTGCCCATGGAGGGCCACCAAAAGTCCCGCTTGACCAATTCCTCTGTTTTAAAACGACCAGGGTGACCGGCGGTGGGATGGTCATGACATCATTCTAGAATAAGACACCGCCCGGCAGGACGGACGTAGGCGTGGTTCTTATAGTAAAGAATATCATCCTTAATCGTCCAATCGGCGAGTGCAGATTTCATTGGGGGAAGGGAAAGGCCATCCAATGCATCAGAGGTGGCGGTGAAGATGGGGTCTGGGTTGGAAGGGTCTGGATTGGCGAGCGTGGTCATGAGCTCGACGTTGAGGAGTCGGGCAAACATGGAATCAGGGAGAAGGATCTCGTTATCATTGTCATTTGAGGAGTCGGATCCATGATCAGGGTGGCGAGAGAGAGCATCCAGGGTGACAAGTTTAGTTCCGGCGACGTGATGGAGTTCAATATCATAGCATGACAGAACTAATTGCCATCGAGCTTGTCGACGAGTCAGCTTCTGCGCAGTTCGGAAGTATAGGAGATTCTTATGGTCCGTGAATACAATGACTGGGTGAGCACTTCCTTCTAGATAGTGGTGCCACTCAGTGAGGGCACAAATGACTGCGAGGAGTTCGTGATCAAAAATTTGGTAATTTCGTTCTGCTGGGTTTAAGGTCTGTGATAGATATCCGCATGGGTGATAAACACCATTGTCATCGGTTTGGAGCAATACCGCACCCGTGGCAACCAGGGATGCGTCAGTTGCGACCGCGAATTGTTTACTAGGGTCTGGATTCCAAAGAACTGGTTGCCTCAAAAAGCATTGAATTTGATGGTTTTCTTGGTGAGGTCAATCAAGGGTTGGGCAATGTTGGAGTAATGGGAAATGAAGTTTCGATAGAAATTGCAAAATCCCAAGAATGACTGGACCTCCTTTATGGTTGTAGGGGTAGGCCAGTCCTGAATACCATCGGTTTTGGCAATATCCATCGCTACACACCCAGGGTGGATTATCATTCCGAGATACTCTACTTCTTGAGCATTGAATGTGCATTTCTCTGGTTTGAGGAAGAGCCTTTCCTGCCAAATTCTTTCGAGGATGCATCGTGTATGTTCACAATGGGAGGTAAGGTCATTAGAGAAAATCAAAATATCATCCATGTATATGACGAGCCACCCTTCATTTATTTCTTGTTGAAACGTCTTGTTCATATATGCCTGGAAAGTAGCGGGGGAGTTGCAAAGGCCGACAAACATGATGTTTGGCTCGAAGAGACCATATTCAGTAGTGAAGGCGGCCTTCCATCGATCTTCTGGATGAATACGGATGTTGTTGTACCCTGAATGGACATCCATCTTGGTGAAGTATTTAGCACCGTGTAACCAAGCAACTAGGGAGAGTGGTAGCGGGAGTGGATAAGCATTCTTAACCATCCACTCGTTGATGTACCGGTAGTCCTGGCAGGGACGAAGATCTCCACTCTTCTTTCCTACAAAGAAGAAACTGCTGGCCTGTGGTGACTTCGATTTGGAGATGAATTCTTTCTTTACATTTTCATCAATGAATGCCTTGACCGCCGCACGCTCCTTCTCAGATAGTGGGTATACCTTGGATGTTTTAGGGATGAAACTGGGTTTGGTTTCTATCTGATGATCTATCCCAGGTTGTTCGGAAGGTAACTGATTCAGACTGTCTTTTGCAAAGATGTCGGCGAAGTTGTGAAGGTAGGAGGGGACGAGTTCTTCGAAGGGCTTTTTCTTCTGTTCGATCCCAGCGGCTAATGCAAACTGTTGGGCTTTGTTGCTGGTTTTGATGTACTCGGTGGGTCGTGTCAGAGGTGTAACCGTGTTTCATTGTTCCATGACACTAGTTCCGTCCTTTGTTAATGGAGTGTCTAGTGAGACATTGGTGATTACCCGGAGCTCTGAAGCGTCGGTGGGGTACTTGACCAGAAATTTGTCATCCTCTAGATGATATGTAGAGATTTCTCGTACCAATGGTGCATAATCCGTCGTCCATACGTCTTCTTTGGTGTTGAAGGACTCATTGTCATCGTCAGGGATTTCTTCCAAAGTGACTTGTGGTGTTGGTTCTTTGGGTATCAATACCGGCTTTTCAGGAGGCGCCTTCAGCAGCACTACTACTGGAGTCGGTTCCTTCTTTCGATCTGGTTTTTGGAAAAGGAGGGGGAGCCCATTCTTCTTCCTTTCTCTATCAACGTCTTCTTCAATCTGATCGCTCTTCTCCGTTCTCGGGAGTTCTAGCATTTCTGCCTTCCATCGGATTACTGGGTCCATAGCATGTAGCCAGGGGATCCCTAATAAAATCTGATCATGCCAACCAAGTTGCGTGATGTTGAACTTTCCTAGCATGGATCGTTCATCTATCTTGACAATAAGGATGCAATATCAGGTGATAGCGCCCCCCTTCGCATAACTTCCATCCACGGTGGTAACCCGAAATGGTTTTGATAGTTTGTGCGTTCAGATCCCGTGAGTTTTGACAAACTCTTTGGAAATAAAGGTTCCGGCAGTGCCGGAGTCAACAATGGCTGTTGTTTCGACAGTTTTTAGACGAGTTTTCGAAATAAGGGAAATGGGAATGCGAAGTTCCTTTCTGATTCCAATACTTTGTACAAGTCTAATGGGTACATCGGAAGATACTGACGTCAATCCAGTCTTCCACATCAAAAATCCTCGGTGATACGATGGATTGTTGTATCTTCATCTTCGCTATCACTTATTTCTTCTCGGCAAATAGGAGTCTTCTTCTTCATTGGGCATGCTCTGGTCAGATGTCCCTTCTGGTGACATGTGAAGCATAGTCCCTTCTTCATATGATCACTTCTTTCGGCTTCAGTGAGCCGATCTACGTCCATGGCGTTCAGGTCATGTCGATCAACGGAAGGTCTGGGTACATATCATTGTCCCGACAGTCTGGTGGCAGTTCAATTGTTTGATCGATACATGGCCCCCCTCTGGTAGTTGCTATCAAGTCTAATGACTGCAGCGACATACTTATCGAAGTCTGTTGGGATAGTTTCCATCTGAAAGACGGAGTTGACGATTCCCTTCTTTAATCCATTGTTGAAGAACATGATTAAGATGGCGTCTTGCTTTACAGATGCTTGTGCAGCAAGGGTTTTGAAACTGGTGACGTAGGAAGTAAGGTCGCCCATCTGTCTCAACGTTCAGAGCTTGTTCATGGCAGTGCCGATGGCATCAGCCAGCATGAAGGCTTCTTTGAATTTGGTTTCAAAGTTTGCGAAGGTCCCGTAGGACTTGGCGGCAGAGTTGTCGACTTCAGTGTAGAAAGTAAGTGCCCAGCCCATGGCACTTCCTTCTGTCATATATGTAAGAGCAGTAATGACCCTCTTTTCATCGGTGTTATAGATCGTAGCATTAAGCGCAAAGTATGCTTTAACCGCATACAACCATTGTAGGGCCTGGTGGGGGCTTCCATCATAAGTAGACGGAGCTCCAGCTTTCAATTCTGGGGTGGTGGGGATGGTGGACATCCTGAGCATCTGGTCAAGTGATGTTTGTGGTTCAGGGGAACGTTGTCGTTCTCTCGCTGAGTTCTTTCTGGGATCTCTAACCTCTCTGATAGAGAGGGTCGATAGAGGACTTTAATCTTTTGTTATGGCGAACTAGGATGGGCGCGACAACAGGTACTCGATAAGAGCATGCCTGAAGCCAGATCGTGTCCTTACAAATGTAAGGTTCTTAAGACAAGTCGGAGAGAGTGTTTCTGACTTGAATATTGGTTATCGGACGACTTAGGATTGGGGGTCCTAAGCGAAGGATAGTTCAGGTAAGACCTAGTAGATTAAAGTGAAGTCTATCTAAGTACATGACCGGGTTTATATAGACATAAGTCCTTTAGGGCAGGTATGTGCGCGTCATCAGTTGAGTCAGAGATAAGGAAGTGAGTCAGAGATAAGGGAATGAGTCATCTAGCGACAGCACGTGGCGGTCGCAATGTAATACAGATATGGAAGGCGGTTAGTCTAATGATGGCACAGCAAGGTGTGGTCATGACATAATACACAAGTATGAGGAAAAAGAGATAGGAGGTAACCACGATTGTAACATTGTGTAGACAATGTCAAAGTAAGAGTGACAGTCAGCCAAAGTGAGGAGTGCAGGACAATATGACACTACCCATATATCTTCATCTTTGTGTCGCTGCCAGTGTAATCTTCCATGCTCATCAACCGTCATTGATTGTTGTATATGTTGGGGAAAGCCATAGATACACTGACCATCTCGATTGCATCTGCTACCCAGTCGAGTTAAATGATCCCGGCTGTGTAACATGTATTTCTCGACTTTCTCATGAAGTGCAGGATTATTGTGTGGCAGCTCTGCAGATATGATGGTATCCAGGCATTCGAAAGGTGGCTCAGGACCCACCTAACTTGATTGTCAGATTCATTGCAATATGCCTGATCATTCACAGTGTGCTTACCTTGATAATGATGTGAGCATGCAGAAAGCCCCATTTCTGAAATTCAATGACTTTGATCATATATTTTTTGGTTCCAAAAGATGTGTGAAGAAAATGCAAGACTTTCTCAAGGTGCAATTTGAAAACTTGCATGACTACAACTGGGACATCAGAAGCAGATTGTCCTGGCTCCAGACATTCTCGAACTTCTGGCCAATCAGGATTGAAGGTCATGGTGCAGAAGAAACTCGGTTTGCCATATTTTCAACCAAGAGCCATAGCATCTGCTGTCTGTTCAGATGACCAAGCTTGTGAACCTATGAAGCTAGCGGGTAATTTGATTTTGGGGTGAAATTCTTCATCATTGTCTTTGTCATCATGACCAGCATCATTGGCATGAACTTCATGCCCATGAAAATGATGATTGTATGTAGGCCAGTCATTCTTCTTCCATGCATGAATACATGTCAACTAGATATTCACATGTCAGTTGCCCAAAGAGTGAAAAACAATTGTCATTATTGGCAAGCAAGTGACTGCAATACCATTCAATCTGTGAGAGGTGAGGGATTCCAGGTAGATCATCAACACCCCATCCTATGTCTGCATGAGGGAACAGAAGGACATAGTGGAGTGGTTCATAATGATGTGAGAGGATGTTGATGAATTCTGGCTCATGATTGCCATGTCATTGGATTACAATTGAGTGAGGGTTAATGGAGGTAGAATTGGATGCATGCATGACAGTGTCATATCCACATATCTGGATCTCAGATCCGACCCTTATCTCATCTCAGATCCACATCTTATCTCCCTCCAACATCTTGTCATCCAATCTGTTCCACTCATCCGGTCTGGTCCACAACTCATCTGAATCCACAACCAGTGCTTGTCTCCTTTTGGTAACCCCCTAACTCCGGTATTTCGGTTATCTGTATATCCATCCTGCTCCCTTATCTGCTACCTATGTTTCATTTCCATTTCATGATTTGTGATCCGTTTCTACTTACCAATAGACTATCCACATGCTTTGTACATAGCCTCGCACTCTGCTGATTGATCATTCCATTAGATACAGTGGCTCAAAAAACTGTCCACATGTTTTGACATTTTTCACTATCTATGATATTGTGTGAGAATGAACAAATGCCTCAAGGACATGGTTATACCACATTGTAGTATGGCTTCAGGGCTTTCATTTGAGCCCTACACCGTGGGAATCGGTGGAGATATGGTGGAGACATAAGGCTTACAAAATCATGACTCATGTGGACAGTTTTTTGAGCACATATTAAAACTATATAAATCATCATTTATGACACCATAACAATCATGCCACCATTAAATAAATTATAAAGTGGTGTCATTATGTCATTTTAAAACCATATCTAACTATACAAACCAAAAATTTCCATATGTCATGGTTATATTCACCATGAAAGCCACCCCCCCTGCTCAAAGGGATAATATCCTCTCTCTTTCCTATTCTGGCCTCTCTGCTTGTCAAATTTCCTCTAGAACTGGAGTATCCAAGTCCACTGTGGCCAAGTTCATCAAAGAAAGTCACACAGACAAGGAAAACTTCTGTGAAGGGCATCCATCCAAGCTCACCTCTACTGATAGGAGGGCTATTATTCAACATATCACTACAGGAAAGGCTGATAATGCTGTCCAGGTCACCTATTACATCAATTCCACCATCACATTCCCTGTCTCTTCACACACTGTGAGAAACATTCTCAAGACAGCTCATCTCAGGTCAGTAACAAGGAAGAAAAGGCTCTTCTCTCTATCACACATATGCAGAGAGGACTAGCACCCTTCTTGTTTCACATATATACCTTGCTGTCTGACCCAATCCTATTTATTGTGGTCTTATATGATCATATAACATGCTTCCAGTCCATGTAATCCAATTCTGATGGGCTAAGGCAAAGGTTAGTCATCTCTGTTTATGTGTGATAGAGAGAAGAGCCTTTTCTTCCTTGTTACTGACCTGAGATGAGCTGTCTTGAGAATGTTTCTCACAGTGTGTGAAGAGACAGGGAATGTGATGGTGGAATTGATGTAATAGGTGACCTGGACAGCATTATCAGCCTTTCCTGTAGTGATATGTTGAATAATAGCCCTCCTATCAGTAGAGGTGAGCTTGGATGGATGCCCTTCACAGAAGTTTTCCTTGTCTGTGTGACTTTCTTTGATGAACTTGGCCACAGTGGACTTGGATACTCCAGTTCTAGAGGAAATTTGACAAGCAGAGAGGCCAGAATAGGAAAGAGAGAGGATATTATCCCTTTGAGCAGGGGGGGTGGCTTTCATGGTGAATATAACCATGACATATGGAAATTTTTGGTTTGTATAGTTAGATATGGTTTTAAAATGACATAATGACACCACTTTATAATTTATTTAATGGTGGCATGATTGTTATGGTGTCATAAATGATGATTTATATAGTTTTAATATGTGCTCAAAAAACTGTCCACATGAGTCATGATTTTGTAAGCCTTATGTCTCCACCATATCTCCACCGATTCCCACGGTGTAGGGCTCAAATGAAAGCCCTGAAGCCATACTACAATGTGGTATAACCATGTCCTTGAGGCATTTGTTCATTCTCACACAATATCATAGATAGTGAAAAATGTCAAAACATGTGGACAGTTTTTTGAGCCACTGTACCTATAGTATATAACCTCCTGTAACTTTCTGTAGTACCTCAGTTCAAATATCATCTTAGTTCTACTCATTCCTGTCCTCCGGACTTGAGTATCCCTACTCTCATCACCCTCTGAGACTTAGGATTGATTCCTATAGTCTATCCATATCTGCCTCTGTCTCTGACAGTCCATTACCGTTAGTTTCTAGTCTGGACTCGTCTGGATTAGCCTTACGATACTTATCCCTCATCTGGAAGTCATCCAGATCCATTACGCTACTCATCCAACCTTCTGGACACGCTAGTCTTGCCTTCCTGAAATAAGGGGCAATACTTGGGTAAGGGGCACAGCGCACGAGCTGAGGCCGAAGCCCTTTGGATCCAGTTACCCTTTGAGTATGACCTTAACAGACAGCTGCAAAGTCTCCATTGGATGAAAAGTCTTTTAATTTCAAAATGCAGCATGTGTGACATGAAGATTGATGGAAATGGTGCAGGTGATGGACATATGGATTGACTCCATCAATGTCATTACTAATGGCTTGGACAACAATGCCATGGACTCCAAATTGTTGGGCTTTCAATTTGCACTGGCATTCATCATATAAAAACCAATGTATGGAGTGTTCAGTGTATTTGGTGTTTCGAATGAGATGATATGTACAACCTGTGATGGCAACTGCAGGTGGACCTGCCCCAATGCCAGTGAAGGAAAATAAATTGTTGATGACATGACTGAATTCAACTAAATGTTGATGGCATGCATCATCTTGTAGTAAGTATCCCATTTGTGGAGGAAGTGAACACAAACATGGTAGAACTCTTGTGCCATTTCCACAACAAAAACTATTCGCTTCAGTAGTTAATAGTAAAGCATGGCAATGAGGACATCGTCAGTTCCATGTTGCTGGAGTGATAGGTGCTGGTGGATGATCTCATAACTGGGTCCACCAATAAACAGGTACTGGTGAAGGAGTGGGCTGTCTTGCAGGAGCAGGCAATGGAGCAGGGGTTGCTGTTAACAAAGGTAGTGATGGTAATCAAGATTGTGAGCCAAAAATGCTGTGTGCCATATTCTAAGTACAGTTATTGATTGTTCACATTTGCATGACAAAAATTGGCAGACTGACTGAGCATTGTACTGATTGACAGTGTTTCAGCCTTTCTCTTGCTGCACAAACAGAATCTGCTCATGCTCTATGCTTGCACAATTGATCTTTTTCATGTGGAACAGCCATCAAAATTCAGTGTTAGATACAAGATAGAAAGTGTTATTTGGAAAGGCAAGCAACTTTGTGAGGTGCAATGGAGGTGGATGCTTCACCATCCCTATCTTTGTCATCATCATCATCACATGCTCTTTTACCTTTATTCTGATCATTGCTTTCAATGTCTTCTTTTTTCTCCTTTCCCTTGCCTTTCCCCTTCTCTTTCAGCTTCTCCTTGTCCTTATGTGCTCCTCCCCAGTCGAACTGCTTGAGATGAATAGCAGGAACATTTTCAGATCTGTTATCAGTAGTGGTAACAGTATCCAAGGGACCTAATGCAATATCTTTGATGGTCACAACGCATTGATCTCCAGTAATACTTTGGACTGTGCCTTGAACAACGACATGCTTGCTAGCAGTGGGCAAGGGAGTTTTAGAGAAATGGGGGTGTCCTTTGGGATAGTAACAGTGAACTTGCATGTTTTGTTGTGGACCCACAATGTACTGAGAAACATCCATATCAAAACCATTTTCTTGGTTGAGTGTAAAAGCACCCCACAAAACCTTTCCTGCTATGATTATTGTTGGAAAGGTGCAAGCACCATCAGGAAGAGGTTGTAGGTCCTATTTAAATAGATGGATAAGTCAATTCAAGCATGAAAGAATTATAGTTACACCATTAGCAAAGAGATGAAGAGAATGTGCTGATTTGCCTTCATCATCAATGATAGGACCGATACTAGTTGTCCTCACATCCAAGAGATAGATGCTATCTTCAGCAGAAGCAGTGTTTGCACCAAAAGTAAACACATTGATATGAACATCTCCTATTTCTGGAGTCACAATAAAGCCATCATATCACCAATAATTCTTTTTGTTGATCTGATACCTGCTTCCATTCTGAAGTCCAACAACACCATGAAATGAAGTGGATGTCACCATAATAGTTATGAGCAAAGAGCAGCAAAAAGGAGTCAGAATCATGAGTGCAAAACAACACAGCATGACATGGTGGATGCAATAGCACCCATTCCTGGCAGCATCTCATGCTTAATATATGTAGACAAGTGTTCCATTCACCATCAATTTGCAGGTGATCAGTCCTTCTTTGGACACTTTCTACCGTGAATTACAATAAGAGATAATGCCTGTACACTACTTCATTTGCTGTTGTCTTTTCCTCTTCTTCTCTTGCAAATAGTGTTCAAATGTCTTGCCAACATAGTACTCTTGAAAGTGTGGGGTATAGTTGTCCATGTGTGAACAAATTTGTGCACAGGTCAAGCATGGCTTTCTATGTTGGAGATACTGTAGAGACACACATTAAGAGCCTGTTCAGCAACTGTTATTTAACAATATTTGGAACGGGGTGTAGGAGCAGCATGCAAGCCAGTATGTCAGAGTTTTAATAATCTCTCCTTCCAACTATGAACAGTCCTACATGTACTACCAAGCATTGACTCACTACCCAGCAGCGAAGACAGATCTTCACAACTGTAACTGCCCTTGTAATCTCTGCTCGATTTGAACTTCTGCATATGGCCCAAAAGGATGATAACAAGCTACCCAAAGCCCATTGGAATGATGCAGAAGTGGACAAATACCTGAAGTATCTGATCACACAGAAATCTAAGATTGCAGGACTGAGAACACTTGGCCCACCCAAGACTGGGCCACATTGCAAGATGAAATGGCAATCTGTATGTTCCCCATCCTCTTACTCAGCTGGTGACTGATCACTAATCAACACTACCCCTATATAGCTGAAGCAGACCCACAACACCATTAAGAGATATCAGAACAGTCGATCAGGATGTCATTGGGATAATGAGAATGGCACTAATATTCAGGGGGAGGTAGCAGAAACTCAGTGGTAACAATTTATTAATGCCAGCCCAAGCAACAAGGTATGTAAATATGCTCAGATCTCCAGCTGCTCCTTACCTTTTATTTTGAGACAATGAAACCATTCAAAAATGCTGGATGGAGATTTTGGCTCCAGATGTTGGAGATCATGCCAAATGGGAGTGGCACTGAGGGCACTGCCACCTATAACCTGGCTTCATTGGCCACACAGGCTTCAGAACACATCACTGAGGCCAACACTGAGGCCAGTGGATCAGCAGTTGCTGCCACTAGCACCAAGGCCAGCAGCATTGCTATGGGGCTTGCCATTAGCATGCCTGGTGCTCGCAATGACACTGGTAGCAAAGGGCCTGCAGCTGCTGGCTTTGCATGGGACCAAGTCATGTCCACCCTTCCATCCACTAACCCTAGAATCATATCCAGCAGTTCCATGAACCCCCCCCCCCCCTCCCCCATCTTCAGTTGCAGCCTCAAATAGTAGCACCAGAAAACATTCACATTCCGACATGCTCTTTTCCTCCAGCACCACCCAAACTTCATTATCACAGATGGATTCCCCCACCCTCAACAAGAAGCCAAAGTTGTCAGTATATGGTGGCAGCACCATGTCACATGTCACTGGTCAATGCTCAGGCTCCAAGGCCACCAAGGACACTGCCAGCACTGCTGCATTTATGAACCTTCAAGGTTCCATAAACCACCTGATGGGCAGTCTTGGATATATGCTGGCCAGCACTGATAAGAGTTGTGTATTGAATGAGAGATCACAGGCCTTGGCTGTGATGCAAGATGACAAGTGCATCTTGCTGGCTGACAAGGTCACCCTCATGAATGTGTTTGCAAGGAGCCCACCAATTTGTGCCACATACTTGTCCAGCAAGCTCAAGAATCATCTACCTTACCTGCAATCAGTTATCTACCAGGCTGCCAGGGGGGATTATGGCCTGCTGTCATATCCCACAATCCAGACTCACATTCCATAATATTCCCACACCTTCTGAGCCTACATCTGGACCCCATATCTGACTCATTGCCAGATCCCCTTCCACTGTGTGCTCCACACCTCAGTAGGATCGACTCCACTCTGGATTTACCCCTGAGCTCTGGACCTCTGGATCCTCACTGCTAGCCTGATCCATACCACCCTGTCCCATCCACCCTATGCACACTCCATCCAGCAAGACATCTGGACTTCACCTCATCTCGGATTTCGGACTATATCCACCTTCTCATATCCTGGTCCTGTATCCACCTTGTCTTCCAGATCCCCAGATCTCCAGACCTCCAGATATTAACTCCAGACCTATTCCCACCCTCTGTCCAATATCCTGCACCTATCCCCATTTAGGCATCTCTGCCTTTCCAGCTTTTGGTTACCTCCTGTTCCGTCTTGCTGTTAAGGTCACATGCTCAAGGGGGTTGGATCACAAGGGCTTGGCCTTAGCTCGTATGCTGTGCCCCTTTCCTGAGTATGTGCCCTTGATTTCCAGGGGCTAGAACAGTCGTCCAGAGTTTGTGGGATTTGACTAGGGTGGATAATGGACATCTGGATGTTACCTGGGCAAGTGGATAAGACTAATCTGGACAAAGTCTAGACTAGAAACTAACAGAGGATAGACTACCTTAAGGTAGAGTCAGAAATGTAGTCTAGGATGCAATCCTAAGACTTGGAATATGACAAGAGACTTATCTCAAGTCTAGAGGACACAGGAATGAGCAGGAACTAAGATGATATTCAAACTGGAGTATTTCCAAGAGTTACAGGAGATTTATATACTGTAGGTATCATATAGGAATCAGTCAGCAAACATAAAGGCTATGTACAAAGCATATGCAAAGTCTATTAGTAAGTAGGACGGATCACAAATAATGAACACCGGAAATGAAATGTATGTAACAGATCAATAATCAAAAGGGAAACATGGTTAACCAGAGTCCAGAGACAGGGGAAGTCTAAATGGGGTTGGGCACTGATATAGGGTTTGGACTCCAGAAGGGAGATAAAGATAGATCAGATCATTTGAGATATGGATCTCGGATCCAGATATCTGGAGAAGCAGATTTAGAGTTGAGAGTCCAGAATGGCATATGACACTTGCTTATTGATCCTTGTATGAGTCTTCATCTCCGAGTTCATTTACTTATGTTCTGTTTTACTTACTAATGTGTTTCCACATGCTTGTACATAGCCTTGCTCCTTTGCTTACTGATCACCTCAGATATTGTCCAGTATATAACCCCTGTAGATACTCCTGTAGTTTCCTTAGTTTGAATATCATCTTAGACTTTGCTCTACTTGCCCAATCCTCTCTCGGACTTTGGTCCACCTAAGTCTGTCCTATCCATCAGGCCTAGGGATTGATTCCCTAGGCTGGAGCTTTGCCTTTCTGGCACTTACCCTCTTTCTGGACTTTGGTCCACTTCCTGTCTCTCTGACTCTACCTAAGGGTAGTCTACCTCTGTTTGCTTCTACATCAGACTTCATCTAATGTAGCCCCTATTCCTTCCGGACCTCCAAATGTCCTGTCCTTTGGACGTTCCATCCTCCTAACCCTCAGACATCCTATCCTCCTGTCCTTCAGACATCCTGCCCTCTGTACCTTCAGACATCCTGTCCTTTTGTCCTCTGTCATCCTGCCCTCCTGCCCTCCTGTCCTCCTGTCCTCCTGTCCTCCATCATCCTGCCCTCCTGTCCTCCTGTCCTCCTGTCCTCAATCATCCTGCCCTCCTGTCCTCCTGTCCTCCTGTCCCCTGGACCTTCAGACCTCCCATCCTTCCATCCTGTTTCCTGTAGAAGTATTACCTTGCAGTGGGAACTCTCCTGAGCACTTCCTGCATTCCTCCGGAATTCTCCCATGCTCCTCCAGAAGTCCTCTAGCACTCCACCAGAGTAGCCAGCCTCTGGAAGTCCTCTGGACTTCATCAGACCATCATTGGACCTCATATGAAATGAAGGGCCCATACTCGGATAAGGGGCACAGCATACAAGCTGAGGCCAAGCCCCCCTGAGTTAGTCTCTCTCCTTTGAGCAACATGGTTCTTAACACCTGCTGTAATCATGTTCTTCATGTGTCATTCTGTATTGCAAGTTGTTTGTTTTAGCCATCACTCTTTGATATGCAGTGCATCTTCATTTGTTGTACAATGTACACTACAATACATTGTGAATGTTATAGATCATTGTTGTCTGCATCATCCTCACTCCCATAGTACTCATCCATGTCTTCCTCTTCCTCTGGATCTTTGTCAATATCTAAGAAGTGAAACATGTCTACTAAATCACACTCATGTAAAATTCTCTGATAGTCCTCCCACATCTCCATGGCCATGTGATCGCAAAATGTGTTTGCATTTGCATCATCGCCAACAATCATACCATCATGTGCTTCGTCAGGTTGCCCTTGATAGGTGGGCTTGTCATTGAAGACAGCTCTCTGAGGCAGAGGCCCTTCACCTGGGTCATGGACACTTATGTAGTTATGTAGAGCACATAGCACTGCAGGAATGTGAGCTTGAATTTGAATCTTGTACTCAGGGGATATTAAAAGGATGTGAAAGTGCCACTTCACAACACTGAAAATATGTTCAATGACATTGTGAGCAGGCACATGATGAAGATTGAATAATTCTTCCTTGTTGACAGGCCTAAAAATATTATTGGATGAGCCAGACTACAAAAGAGAACTGTTAAGTTTTACCTGACACTGGCATGACCCCATTCGGCCAGATGGTAACAAACACCATGGTAAGGGACCAAAAGTTGTTGGCACAAGGAACCCTAGGTCTGCAAGAAGATATTTTCCTGGTGGGATATCCAAGCCATTATATGAGCTTCACCCCAGAGCCATGCATCTGTTGCTGATCCCTCCCATCCATCAGTGCAAAGGTAAACCCAAGGTCAAGTCACAAATGAAGAGACAGTTTTGAGAGATGAAACCTTTTTGGTTGTAGTACAGGTGGTGGCTGGCTGAGGGAGGGAATGTGTGGATGTGCTACCATCGATGGCTCCAATAGCATCCCAAAAGTATGGCCAACATTTTGGATTGTTGCGAATCATGCTGGAGACATGTGCATCAGCAACAGGAAGGTGAATGTGAGTGGTGTAGAAGGGGTGGGATGTGAATATATGTAGCATCTTTCAGAAATATCTATCAGGCAGAGTTAGCTGAGGTGTGAAACATACATGAAATCACAAACTTCGAAATAGTAGTGTTTGATCACTGGAATTTCTGCAATGTGTCTGACGGTTAATCCTGTTACACAG